>NW_028274816.1:86624171-86929228 GCF_037043125.1 Eumetopias jubatus
TTTATTTTTACAAGGGTGGGTGTTATCGAATAATGTGTCAGCTCTGCAGGAGGAGAACCTGAAGTTTAGCATTTGCATATTCCATGTTCACGGCCTCTCAAGTTCTGACATTTTTTCTTAGAGGCGTTTGTAGTCTGATGGTTGAGAGTTTGCCACGCATTTGTTTACTACCCCTGAGTGAAATTATTAAAATTTCACAAAGAGAAAGAAAGTGGAAATGTAGAAATGTGGTCCCCTATAAAAAGACCGCTGATTTTTCCCCCTTTTTTGAGTCTTGCCGACCTGTGGGTAGTTACTATTTTGCTCTCCTTGCCTGAGACATAGAGTTCCACTCTGAAGTGTGTTGATGTTAGAAATGTAGGTTGTACTTCCTAGAAGGCAATATTGAAGAGTCCTTTAAGGGGAAGGAAAGTGTTTTTTTCAGAGCTGTTCTTGTGATGCCAAGCTTCCCGAGGATATTCTCAAAGTCAGCACTGAAGTGTCAGAAAGCAGACAGAACCAGCTGTAGGTTTTAGAGCAACATACGTTTTCTGTTTCTGTTTTTTTAGCTAGAAGTCAGAGCAAGGGAGCAAACTTAGACTGTTAAATTACTCTCTGTCGTTGGTGTACAGAGGAGTAATTTGATGTTTCCATAGGTGATTACTGTTTTCAGCAGATAAACAGTCATGGTATCATAAGATTGGCTACTCCAATATTGTACACCTGAAACTAATATAACACTGTATGTTAACTATAATAAAATTTTAAAAAAAGATTGGCTGCTCAGGTACTCACATCTGTAGCCTCTACAAAAATCTTGTGGGAACAGTTCCCCCCCCCTGCAATGCAAACTTGGGTTTCTCCATTAAGCTCACTCAAGAAACTTGAATCTGGAAGCCTGGTAGTTCATATTTTTCTCTAAGTTTATCCCATTATGTATTTAGCACTAAAGCAACAAAACGAAACTAAGAATTTGAGCTCTATTTTTAATAATTTTTAGGCAAGAACCTTCCCTGTTACCACTGAAGTTTATCCTAGACCTAGACCATGAGCATCTCATAAGTTCTCCAACTTAAATTGGCAAATTCTTGAACAAGTGTGAAACCTTTCTCTCCCATCCTATAATTAGAGAAGATGATACTGTTTAAC
The DNA here is from genome assembly GCF_037043125.1 of Eumetopias jubatus. Lineage (NCBI taxonomy): Eukaryota > Metazoa > Chordata > Mammalia > Carnivora > Otariidae > Eumetopias > Eumetopias jubatus. Next base: position 86,625,300 of record NW_028274816.1, read on the forward strand.
ATTCCCCCAGAAATTGTTCTGATGGGAGAGAAAGTGAGTCAGAGTGTTCACATTTACTTCCAGAGGGTTCACATTTACTTCCAGATTTTCTTTGGGAAGAGAAAAGTGCATATATTTGGTTCTTTCCAATTTGGTAGATAACTGGCATATGAAGTCATAATGTCATTATTACTTTTGAATGGTGACCGACCGTTAGCTATTTATTAGTAATCTTGTGGCTTTACTCCAAAAAAAAAAAAAGTGACGGTAGAGTACTTGCCCTTTGTCTCGAAATTTTGTGAAACAGCTGAGTGAAAAGGAGGGACATTGCTTTGTCTTAAGAGCTGTTATTTTAAAAAGCTGTGTTTCCTTCATTTGATTGTTCAAGGAGTAACTGGTTTCATTTGCGTGGCTTTGATTTGATTTGATAGCTCTTTAGGATGTTAGCTGTGAGCCAAAACATGTTTAGAAGTGGCTGGAATAGCATTGACCAGTTTGACTTGATTGAAATAGGGCTATATTTGCTCTCTCTCGATAAGGGGGGGCATGTACACGTGGGTACTGAATGCATTTTATTTGAAGATAATGCAGTAGCAAGGGGCTTGGTGCTCTACCTCTGACTAGAGTTGAGAGGGATTTACTCTTCTCACTGTCTTGGAGCTCCTGGTTAAATTTGGTTAATGTGGACCCCATCTTCCAGCAGGCCGCTTGCTTACTTTCCATCTACACATTGACTTGTGCTGCCCTGAGAAAAGAGAGAAAAATAAAAACATTTTACTGGAAGCCTAAAATAGAACTGAATGCTTCAGTGTATCTGCCTTTGTTACTGTTCCTCTTACAAAAGCGTGTGTTTTTTGGAGGGGAGGAGGAGAAGGGCATTGGGGCAGAGAAATGGAAGGAGTTGCTCTTCTGTCAGAGGTTTCAACCTTGCATGGCCAAAATGAACCTAAATTTCCCTGCCGTTGTACTGTAGGCTTCAGATAGTTCCAGGGGTTCTCCACCAAACCAGGCCTCTAAATTCTCTACCTTAGAGCACAGCATACATCTGAACTTACCTTAAAGTCGAATCTGTTTAGGGGCTTATATACCCATACTTCAGACAGTGCTGTGTACAAATTAAGAGACCATTTTGAGCTCTCAAACCTGTATTTATTGCATTCAAGAGCCGCCAGCTGTTTTCTATCAAGGCAGACCTTTAATTCTAGAAAAGAACCAACAGTGGATCATCTCAGTGTCTTCTACTTGTCTGGCACTAACTGCCTTTATCAATTTTCAGTACTGATTTAGAAATAGGTCTTGGGGGGTGCCTGGCTGGCTCATTCGGTGGAGCGTTCGTTCAACTCTTGATCTCAGGGTTGTGAGTTCGGGCCCCATGTTGGGTGTAGAGATTACTTAAAAATCTTAGAAAAGAAATAGGTCTTGGGTTCACACTCAGCTCTTTGAAGCTTTCTGTCTTGGTGCTGATGACCTGTTTTAATGTCACATTTACTGAGCATCTCCTTGAGCCACATCCTGGGATAAGTTGCTTTGAGAGTTGGGGAAGAAATACTTTCTCCCTTGAGGAACTCTAAAATCAAATAAGAGAAGTGAAATTAATATGTGAAGCAGGATATGGCAGTATACAAAATTAGAGGGTTTTTAGAACAGGAGAAGACCTTTTAAAATCTCTTAATTTTGATTTTTATTATTTTTTTAGATGAGGAAATGGCCCGTAGAGGTTAAATGATCCATCCAAGATCACAACTATTAGTACTTAGTAAGGAACTGGTATTTCATGGGATGCTGAGTTGTGTCACACACTGTAACTGTCAGAGTAACGTGGGAAGGGCAGCAACTCTTAAGAGCTGACGTCTGAGAGTGCTGTGTGGAGGGAGTGTGAGTTGAACTGGCCCTCACCAGAGGGATGGGAGGGGGCGGGGGGGGGTGCTAGTTGTGTTTGAGATAGGAACGCTAGAATGGGGTCATTGACTGTGCCATGGTGGAAAAGAAGGTAGAATTGGAGTGAGATAAGAAAAACCAGTAAGAATTCAATCTTGTCCTTAAGAAGCCTTTGCAGGCTTTTAGCTGATGATGGAAGTGTTTCGGGATAGGAGGGAAGCCTGGAGCCCCAGCCTGGGAGGTCACCGTGAGCAGGCTGCATAGGTGCTGGAGACTAGGAAAGAAGGACGGGGGTGGAGGGTGTTGAGAGATGCTGAATGGACAAATAAGGGGATTTCTGCCTGTCAGCTGGGGACATTGGAATAAATCTGTGTAACCGAGAAACGAATGCCCACTGAGTATGTTTCTGAGAGCCAGGAATCGGATCTGGGGTTTGATTGGTAATAGTTTTCATAGCAGCCAGAAGTCCTGAATTTGGGTACAGGAGTCTCCTTTCAGGTGTTTGATGATTAAACCTAAAAATGGGGTTGGTGTGGGTTGTTTTGTTGTTTGTTTTTTTTCATGATTTCAAATTCATTGTACTTGGTAGGAGTATTTCTCTGCCTGTTGATAAGAATTCTTGGAGCGCCTGGGTGGCTTAGTTGGTTAAGCATATGCCTTTGGCTGAGGTTGTGATCCTGGGGTCCTGGCATCAAGCCAGGGAGCCTGCTTCCCCCTCCCCCCAACTCATGCTCTCTAATAAATCTTCAAAAAAAAAATTCTTACTGATCTTGACTAAACCCAGAATTTTGCATTTAATCCTTATGAATGAGGAGGATTTGTTTGAATTCTCTTAGAACAGATAATTTACCTTTCACTATATTCATTTTTACCCCTGTCATCTGAATGGACTGTTTCCAAATAGGTGCTAAGAATGAGCTTTCAGTTCCTATACAAGATTCCTTTGGAGGGCCTGGCTAAAGACCAGTCATCCCTGTTAGAGAAAGAAATGAGTAAGGAAATGCAATGTTCCTTTGGGAATCTTTCAGTTTTCACCTCTGTAAGCCATAATAGTTGAAGTCATCCTTGAATAGCTGTCATTTATGGAGCATTTACTATGCCACAGAGTTCTACGTTATTTCTAATTTACTTTGTGAAAGGTTGGCCCTCCTTAACCTCATCCTGTGGCTGCAGAAACAGACACACAAGTTAAGAAATTTGCTCAGGTTGACACATGTAGTAAGCGGCAAAGCTGGGCCTTGATCTTAGGTCTGGCTCCCATGCTCCCTCTACAGTACATTACTGCTCCAACTAACTGTCAGGCGTGAGGAAACCGGAAGTGTGAGGTATCAGTGATCCTGCTTTTCTCACCTGCTAGGCATGGGCCGCTGGTTTGTGGTACACCTTCTACTGAGTGACTTACTGTACATCGTATCTAAAGTAAATTGAGTTCAACAGTGAAAGAAATGGGTAAGATGAGACCATTTTGCCTGTCAGATTAGCAAGAATGATAACAATTGACCCCACCCTGTGCTGGCCAGGATGTGGAGAAATGGACTCTTGTCACTTTCTGCCAGTGGGGGTTGTACCAGTAACACGGTCTTTCAGCATGGTGGCTTGGTGACATGTATCAGAACATAAAACAGCCCAGCAATTCTACTTTTAAAAATTTATCTTTTTTTTAAAGATTTTATTTATTTGAGAGACAGAGCTAGAGGGCACAAGTGGGGGGCGCAGAAGCAGGCTCCCCGCCGAACAGGGAGCCCGACACGGGGCTCGATCCCAGGACCTTGGGATCATGACCAGAGCTGAAGGCAGCCATTCAACCGACTGAGCCACCCAGGTGCCCCTAAAAATTTATTCTAAGAAAATTCTCAAACAAGTTTTTAAAAAATGTAGGCATTAAGATATTTACTTCAGTTAATATGTGTACCACCTAGAAAAGAAATTTCTACCGTTAAATTCTGAAATAGGATCATTTGTAAGATGGATTTCAGAGATGTTAAAATGTGTAAAAAGAGGCATCTTTGAATTGATGGAATTACCATATTACCAAAACCCCACCAAAAACCTAAGTAGCCCATAAGTAGGGGGCTACATAAGCAGGTTATGGTGCTTGTCAAATGGAATGCCGTTAAGTTGTTAATGTTGGTATAAATCTATGTCAACACAGAATAATGTCTACAGTTGGCACAGAGAAGTGTTTAAATGGATCCTCTTTTAAAAAGTAATAATGTAACACGTTGAATGTTCAGGATGTCCTTGCACTAAGCTAAATATTTTATTTCCATTCCCTTTTAATCCCCGCTCTTAAAAAGAAAAAAAAAAAAGAGAATCCTAACAAAGATGCTGTTATCCCCATTTTACTGATCAGGAACGTGAGGCTTAGGTTAAGTGACTGGCCCAAGTTTACAAGTTAGCATTTGATTCCAGGCTGGTTTGAGTCCTGATTCTGTATTCTTAACTGCCATCCTGCAGGGCCTTTTCATACCCAAATGAGGGCAATAGAGAGGCGGATCGCATTTAGGGCTATTTCTGTTTGCTTATTAAATACATGGACTTCTTTCTAAATGGTTCTCTAAAAGGTAACAGATGCCTCCAAGGAGCTTGATTTTAGGTGATTTTTACTCTTTTTTTGTCCTCATTTCTCTTTAATCTATAGTCTTATTAAAACAATAAAGTTATATTCAAGTAGTAGTTAACATTTTGCATCTATTTTACCTGACGGATATTCCAGGAAGTTAAAGGGCTCTGGTCAGAGGTTGGTTGGTTTTCTAATGGCTGAGGTTTAACCTGCTTTTAAATCTTTAGGCTGAAATCCACCGTGACTCAGTGTCCTAAAACTTAGAGATCCTTTAAAAAGTGATTCAAAATGACTTTAAGGAAAATCATCATCCTTTTAGCAGATACTCCCTCAGTTGCACCGTATGGATGTGGAATGAGAGATCTGTAGTATTGTGGTAAAGAACGAGTGCTCCAATACTCCAGGTTAGACCCACCTGCTTTGAATCACAGCTCTACAACTGGCAGATCTGACATTGTGGTCTTGGGTGATTTACTTTGTGCTTTGGTTCTCCCATGTGTAAAATGGGACCAAGAGCACCCATCTTCCTAGGGTCACAGTGCGGATTAGAAAAGCCTAATAGAGGGGCTTCTGGGTGGCTCAGTCGTTTAAGCGTCTGCCTTAGGCTCGGGTCATGATCCCTGCGTCCTGGGAGTCCTGAGTCGTCATCGGGCTCCCTGCTCAGCGGGGAGTCTGCTCCCTCCCCCCATCCCCTCCCCTCCCCTCATGCTCTCTCTCTCTCAAATAAAATCTTAAAAAAAAAAAAAAAAAAGATGGGTTGCCTGGGTGGCTCAGTTGTTAAGCGTCTGCCTTCGGCTTAGGTCATGGTTCCAGGGTCCTGGGATAGAGCCCCACGTCCCTGCTCGGTGGGAAGCCTGCTTCTCCTCCCTCTCCCACTCCCCCTGCTTGTGTTCCCTCTCTCGCTGTGTCTCTCTCTGTCAAATAAATAAAATCTTCTTTAAAAAAAGAAAAAGCCTAATATATTCATGTGCTTAAAGCAATGACTGGCCTAAAGTAGACAATGCTAGCTGCCATTAGTTTTGTTTTTTATTTCTTTTAAAGATTTATTTATTTGAGTAATCTCTACACCCAACGTGGAACTTGAACTCTATGACCCCAAGATCAAGACTTGCACGCTTCACTGACTGAGCCAGCTAGGCGCCCCTGCCGTTAGTTTCATTAATGTTATTCAGGTGCACAGCTTTGATAAGAAGATGTCAGCCCAACCCCTGGCTCAGGTAACTGTTAAGTCACGTGACTCTACCCATAAAACCAACCAGGTACTTGTCCTGATATTACCTCAGACTCAGAACTGTTTAAACCTTGTCTCAGAGCTCAGCACGGCATTGGTGGAGGGTTGTGTGAAAGACAAGTTGTTTCTCCATTCTTAAAGTCTTTGGTTTCTGTCAGGATTAAACCCAAAAGCAAGGAGATGGGCACCTGCACAGCATCCTACTAGGGGCCTCTTTTGTAGACTTGTGTGGCTGGCTGGAGCTTTGGGGTTGTGCTGTTGGCTAACACTGAGACATGTTAGAAGCAGCAGCCTTGGGAAAGCTCATTATTTTATTTACTGCAGGGGTATTAAGGAGTCTTTCACGGTCTCTAAGTGTCCTCAGTGAGAGAACATTTTCTCTGGTCTGAATGCCAAGAATAGGCAGATTTTCCCCTACATACTGCTTTAGTATGTTTTTTTCTTTACCTTGTAGGAAAGCTGAGAGCCTACTTGGGTGTCCTGTTTCTAGCAGTAATTCTTATGTTTTCTATCCTGATATTTTTACCCAAACAGGTGTTGATGGTTTGCAGTAAAATATTGGAAGTATTTCCTCACTCGAACAAACGACTTTCTTTTTTTTAAAGTTTTAATACTTCTTTAATGTCAGTTGTTTTTTATGTTAATTTTAACTAATTTATTCTTTAACAGTGGACTTTTATTTTTCTAAGATTTTCTTTTTTTGACAGAGAGACAGTGAGAGAGGGAACAAAGCAGGGGGAGTGGGAGAAGGAGAAGCAGGCTTCCCGCTGAGCAGGGAGCCCGATGCGGGACTCGATCCCAGGACCATGGGATCATGACCTGAGCCGAAGGCAGATGCTTAACTGACTGAGCCACCCAGGCACCCCAACAGTGGACTTTTAAAATCTAAGTCCCCCACTCTTTCTCTCAGTCTCGCTCTCGCTCGCTCTTGCTCACTCACTCTCCCAAATAAATAGATAAAATCTTAAAAAATTTTTTTCCAGGGGCATCTGGGTGGCTCAGTCGTTAAGCATCTGCCTTCGGCTCAGGTCATGATCCCAGGGTTCTGGGATTGAGCCCCACATCGGTCTCCCTGCTCAGTGGGAAGCTTGCTTCTCCCTCTCCCACTCCCCCTGCTTGTGCTCCCTCTCTCGCTGTGTCTCTCTCTGTCAAATAAATAAAATCTTTAAAAAAAAATTAAAAAATTAAAAAAAAACTTTTTTCCACATGTCAGTTTACAAATCGACGAACATTTTAAGACCTGTCTTGCTTTTTTTTTTTTTAAAGATTTTATTTATTTATTTGAGAGAGAGAATGAGATAGAGCATGAGAGGGGATAGGGTCGGAGGGAGAAGCAGACTCCCTGCTGAGCAGGGAGCCCCATGCGGGTCTCGATCCTGGGACTCCAGGATTTTGACCTGAGCCGAAGGCAGTCGCTCAACCAACTGAGCCACCCAGGTGCCCCGACCTGTCTTGCTTTCTTTGATTGATTGATTGATTGACAGAGACACAGTGAGAGAGGGAACACAAGCAGGGGAAGTGGAGGAGGGAGAAGGAGGCTTCCCGCCGAGCAGGAAGCCTGATGCGGGGCTCGATCCCAGGACCCTGGGATCATGACCTGCGCCGAAGGCAGGCGCCTAACGACTGAGCCACTGAGCCACCCAGGCGCCCCGGTCTTGCTTTCTTACAAGGGGAAAAAAAAAAAACCACTGGGTATACCCTCATGGAGCAAATTTGTTGGATATTAAGACTCTCTTGGTTCAGGAAGCACAAGTCCTCCACATCATCGAGGGCTGCTACACAGACTTTGTTTAGAATGCATGATGGGAAATTAGAAGCATGCTCAGCCTTTTTCCAGATTGGCCCGAAAAATGGTCTTGCTGCCCAGATCTAGCTATTTCTTGCTTATCTTTTCCCTATACCTGATATGAAAGTAATATTATGTGCTTTCTTATATATTTAAATGTTGACTTAGGTCAGTCTTCCAACTGGATTAAAATTACTAATGCAGCCAAATTGCAGTTTTTCAGAGGTTTAATTATTCATTTCTCCTTTCTTTTGTCCCTATTTAGCTGTGGTCAAGATGACATTTTATTATTTATCAAGTTCACTAAAATGTTTAACTTAGAAAAATAAAATTAAGAGATAAAAAGATTTGAAGTTGGGGCGCCTGGGTGGCTCAGTCTTTAAGCGTCTGCCTTCAGCTCTGGTCATGATCCCAGGGTCTTGGGATCGAGCCCCACATCGGGCTCCCTGCACAGTGGGAAGCCTGCTTCTACCTCTCCCACTCCCCCTGCTTGTGTTCCCTCTCTCGCTGTGTCTCTCTCTCTGAAATAAATAAAATCTTTTTTAAAAAAATAAAAAGATTTGAAGTTATCAGTGGTTTCTAGTTATCTATTGTGCACCAAAAAGATCAGGTGTCTTCATTTTATTCCTGTTAAACATGTTAGAATTATTTAATAGAGGGGTGCCTGGGTGGCTCAGTCGGTTAAGCATCTGCCTTCGGCTCAGGTCATGATCCCAGGGTCCTGGGATTGAGCCCCACATTGGGCTCCCTGCACAGTGGGAAGCCTGCTTCTCCCTCTCCCACTCCTCCTGCTTGTGTTCCCTCTTTCGGTGTCTCTCTCTCTCTCAAATAAATAAATCTTAAAAAAAAAAAAAAACAACTATTTAGTAGAAAGTGTAAGGGATCCTGAGTGGCTCCATCATTTAAGCATCTGCCTTCAGCTCAAGTCATGATCCCAGGATCCTGGGATCGAGTCCCACATCTGACTCCTTGCTCAGTGGGGAGTCTGCTTCTCCTGGTTGTCTGTCCTCCTGGTTTTCTCTCTCTCGTGCTCACTTTCCCTCTCTCTCTCAAGTAAATGAAATTGTTTTAAAAAAGTGTAAAAGAAAGGTCATACTCCCTCCTGTTACCCAAATAACTTTTTTGAAATTAAATGCATTTATTGTCAGAAAAAGTAAAAAAGGAAACTGTTCTCAGAGAAAATCATTGTTCAGTATTTTTGTAACCTTTCAGGAAAAAAAAATTAACATAGCCAGTTACTTTTTTAATGCTTTCCAGATACAGTGAGAAACACAGTGAAACCATATTCAAAAATTTTAATAATGAAAGTAAGCAGGTACTTAAGCTTACTGAAGGGAGGATGCAGTTTCTGTTTAAGTGTACTATACCTCTTTAGAAAACAGCAGTAGCTCGGAGAATTTCTACGCCAGGCTATAAGAGAAGATCATAATGATTAAGACTTTCTCAAAGTCACATGTCAAAGCTGAATCAGTAGATCTTGAACCTGAAATTGGTGTCAGTTTTCTAAAACTGTGCTAATGTCCATATGAGATATCCAGGTGAATTTGTGACTAATGGCCACATAGTGCTAGAAGTGGAAACTAGTAGCCCTACAGGTCTTTTCTTGAGATTGAGTACATTATTGACCTTCCAAATTTAGGTTACTGGTGCAGTGGAAAGAACAAATACTTTGTTTTCATTAACTTGGAAAGTCATACTCTATATGTTCAGAAGCCCTTTATCTGCCTTCTTGGAGCACTTAGTATAACTACACCCACCTGAACAGCTGTTGTCTTTAAAGGCTGTAGAATATTCAAATGTAGTTGTTTGTTGGTATTGTGTATTAAAGTATGACATTTCTGCTTGTTCTTTCTCTCATTCTCCTCCTTTCCGAATAGGTAGTAAAGACCTAGCAAAAAGAGCATGCTTTTCATCTATGTATTCTCAAGTAACCTGATGAAAAATTACCTGCTTTTGGGTTTGGGTTTTATATATAAAATAGTAGCAACATCAATTTGGAATGAACTATAGCCCATCTTTCAGTATAAGTATTTACAGCTATAAATTTCCCTCTAAATTCTGCTTTAGCTGCATCCCATAAATTGGGTGTGCAGTTGTTTTTGTTTTCATTCATCTCAAAGTAGTTTCTAATTTTCCTTGTTATTCTTTGACCCACTGATTATCTAAGAGTGTGTTGTTTAATTTCCACATATTTGTGAATTTCCCAGAATTTCTTCTGGTGTTGAATTCTTTTTTAATTTCATTGTGCATGTAGAACATAATTTGAATTATTTCAGTCCTTTTAAGTTTATTGATGCGGGGCACCTCGGTGGCTCAGTTGTTAAGCATCTGCCTTTGGCTCAGGTCATGATTCCAGGGTCCTGAGATTGAGCCCTGCATCAGGCTCCCTGCTCAGCGGGAAGCCTGCTTCTCCCTCTCCCACTTCGCCTGCCTGTGTTCCTGCTCTCACTGTCTCTGTCGAATAAGTAAATAAAATCTTAAAAAAAAAAGTTTATTGATGTTTGTTCTGTTGCTTCACAAATGATCTTGAAGAATGTTTCACTGTGTACTTGAGATTAATGTTTATTCTGCTGTTGCTAGGTGGAGTTCTTTAGATGTCTGTTAGGTAGGGCGCCTGGCTGGCAGTCGGTAGAGCCTGTGACTCTGGATCTCAGGGTTGTGAGTTCAAACCCCAAGCCCCACGTTGGGCATAGAGATTACTTACTAACTAACTAGAGATGTCTTTTAGGTCTAGTTAATTATTTTTCCCTTGAGTATGTCATGATAGTTGTAGAATTTTGGTGAATTCTTATGACTGCTTATCCAGTATCTTGGTAAATCATAGGGTACTATGCTTAGTGCAAACAGTTCAAGATATACCTAATATTTAGTAATACACTATTTTAAGAACTGTGCCAGAGGTATGCACTGGATGTTCTGAATGAAACAGACTTAGTAAGACATGAATTAAAAAAAATTTTTTTTGAGATAATTTAGAAACGCTCAGGACCACTTTGTTATTCCAGATATGCCTGACTGACTGAGGACTGTTTCTATCATTAGCAAAGCTTACTGTCAGTTCTGAAGAGTTGTTGGAGCTATCCTAGAACACTTCACCTAGGAAGGTTAATGGCCTTTCATTGTATTTGACAGTTACAAGAGGAGATGTGAGAGCCTTGTTGATAACAGCATGGCACATGCAAGAGTTTCAAAGTAATTATGACCCTTCTTTCACATTTTGTTAGACTTTATTTTGTGTGTCTGACACTACCACCCCCTTGAAGGAAATGTTTCTGGGAACAGGTTTCTACTGTATGTTTGAATGTAGAAAATATTGAGTAATATTTTTAAGTGGGTTTATTTTTTTAAGATTTTATTTTTAAGTAATCTCTGTACCCAACGTGGGGCTCGAACTCACAACCTGAGGTCAAGAGTTGCACACTCCACTGAGTACTGAGCCAGCCAGGCGCCTAAGTGGGACTACTTTTTTTTTTTTTTAAAGATTTTGTTTATTTATTTGGCAGAGAGAGCAAGAGACCACAAGTAGGGGGAACAGTAGAAGGGGAGGGAGAAGGAGGCTTCCTGTTGAGCAAGGAGCCCGATGCGGGGCTCGATCCCAGGACCCTGGGATCATGACCTGAGCCGAAGTCAGACGCTTAACTTTCTGAGCCACCCAGGCGCCCCAGTGGGACTACTTTTAACTAGAACTAGTTCTTCACTTGCATCAGCTGTATTTCAAGATCTCAGCAACTACATGTGGCTAGTGGCTACTATATTGGATGGTGCAGATACGGGACATTTACATCATTGCAGAAAGTGTGTTTGGACAGTTCTGCTGTAGATTGTCACTACCCAGACAACATTGTTAGTGTTAAAGTAGTTTGGGTTTCACCTTGAAATGCCAGGAATCCTGTGTCTTCTCTCTTTGCAAAGCATCTGTGGTTACTATGTTCCTTGGAAACGAGAAGCGAGGCCTGTGGGCAGAATGCTGCTGTAGACTGGGGGTTGAACTGGGGTGGGCTTTGTCTTTCTCAGGAGTCCTTCCCTGTCTGTACTCCTCCCTTTCCTTGTGAACCTCTGATTTCCCAAACCCCCTTCTTCACGGTGCTGCACCCTCCCCACTTCAGCCTGTGCAGAGGCAGATACTGGGAACCCGTTGCCTACATGATACTGTGTCTTTTCTAGTGAAAATTGAAGGACCAGAAGAAGAGTACTCATAGACTGGCTTTGCTGGTGTGATCTATGAGGTTCCCCAGTCTAGTGGTGCCTCTTCTAATTTGGGTTCCTTGTGTCACTGGATGTGTAATGTGGTCTTGAGCTAAATGTGCAGACAGCAGCATCTGAGGCTCATCCAGAGAGCAGAGGCAGCATTTCTTTGAATTCAGAAAAACCATAATTATTGTGTTTTCTTTTCAGAACTGTTTTACGTAAATAATCTTAGAGAAAGTCTTAGTCTTATTGTGGAGTCATTTTGATTCTTTGTGTTAACTTGCACTAAAATTTTGCGGAATTTAATATCCTCACCCAAAAAACTCTACAGTGTTTTGTTGAACATTTTTGCCAGTAATGTCAAATAATGGGCCAGTTAATCTTTGTGGCTTTTTTTTTAAATTTAATTTATTTATATGAGAGAGAGAGCACAAGCAGGGGGAGGAGCAGAGGGAGAGGGAGAAGCAGAGCTGAGCATGGGGCTCAATGCCAGGGCTCCATCCCAAGACCCTGAGATCTTGAACTGATGTCAGACACTTAACCGACTGAGCCACCCAGGCTCTCCCATGGCTGTCTTTAAACAAAATTTGGTCAATTTTCAGTTATTCGCATAGTTTCCCTGAACACTTTGCTATTTCACATCTTCTGGTCTTTGGTTATGTTGTTCTTTTCATCTGGTGTAATTTTGGCTATCTCCCATTCTTCCCTCATTACCTAGAGCAACCCCCAAGCTCCAGATGTCTTTCCTGAGCCTTTTCTCTCCCCTAGGTGCCTCTCCACTGCCCCTTAGCTCCATTGTGTATATATCTGGCCACAACATATTTGTTTCCCCATTTCTCAGTAGGGTCCTGTGTCTCAGTGTCTTGCACGGTGCCTAGCAACGTGGTATTTTAGTGGGTGGAAGGGAGGAAGCTTTGAAACCCACACCAAGTTTGTCCTATTCACTATAAATCAAGTCCATAGTTGACACTGTCTTTGTTACCAGCAATGCACTGTCAGAGGTCAGGCTTGGTTCTTGTCAGCTGTTTTTGCATTAATTTAGGTGACATAAACCAGAAATAGGAGTTCTCGAATCTCTATTGTGTTTTCTGTTCCCTTATTTTTTTGCCACCACCTTAGTTAGGTTTCTTAGCTTCTTTCCCATTGAATCTTTGTAAAGTATAATTACACTTTTCTGTGCATGTAATTTAAAGAATACTCTTAGTTTTATTTTTAAGCTACTGTGCAAAAGACATTCCACAGTTTCCACCAGTTTTTGGTTTTCGACATTTATTCCGGCAGATAGTCCATATGTGTATAAAAAATAACGCTATAGATTCTAAACACTTAGACTTTCTTTCCTGAGTCTGTTCTTTATTCTTTAGGTGTATAAGAAAAACAGGAAAAAAATTTTCCAAGGAATAGTTTGAAGTAATCCTGATGATTTGTTCTAATTTACATAGTTTACACAACTCACAGCCTTGAAGAAAGCACCAGCAAACAGCTTTGCAGAGCACTGGATTGCGGGAAGAGGAGTTTTTTCTTATCAGATGTTCTCCTGAGTTTACTGCTAAAAAGTGAGGTGGGTTGAAGGGAAGAGGGAAGAAGTTCTTGTTTTTCAAGCTTTGCCAGAACACTTTGCTTGCAAACAATTGTTTGAAGTCTTCCTTGTGTCCCTGTACTTCAGGGATGCTTTCTGACCTCTTATTAGCAACACAGCTAGGAGTGGAGGCATGCTTTGTGATGCCAGGCATAGCTGTAGCCAACCTGGAACAGGTCCAAACTGAACAAGATACCGAAGTCAGAACGAACAAGTGGTGCAAATACTCTCTTAGAGTCTGGAAAGTCTTCATGGGAGAGCAGTGCAGACAGATCTGACAAGCTTCTGAAGATTTGTCGTAGACTGACATTTCAGTTTTTCTAGGCCCTGAGTAGTGGTTTCAGTCAACAAGGCCAGAGTACCTCCTTTTAAATTTACCCATAGAGGGGCGCCTGGGTGGCTCAGTCAGTTAAAAAACATCTGCCTTCAGCTCAGGTCATGATCTCAGGGTCCTGGGGTCACGCCCTGTGTCAGGCCCCCTGCGTCAGCGGGGATTCTCCTCCCTCTCTCTCTGCCTCTCCCCTTGCTTGTGCTCTCTCTGTCTCTGTCTCTCTCAAATAAAATCTTTTTTTTTTTTAAGATTTTATTTGACAGAGAATACAAGCAGGCGGAGCCATTGAATCCACAAGTTGATCTAAGCTTCAGCTTTAAGCATTCATTAATTTTAACGGGGTGCCTGCTGGCTCAGTGGGTAGAGCATGTGACTCTTGATCCCCAGGGTCGTGAGTTCAAGCCCCACGTTGGGCGTGGAGCATAACTTCAACAACAACAACAAAAAGTTTAAAAAAATTTTAAGTGTCTGTGCCTCTTCATTAGTAATATGATGGTTTATATTTTGAGTAATTAATGCTATCCTTAAAGCAAAGGACTACGTACATTTTGAATTGTTTTTCTAGTCGTGGTAGGTGCATTAAAGAGTCAGAAAAGTTTGGGGCGCCTGAGTGGCTCAGTCGGTTAAGCGTCTGCCTTCGGCTCAGGTCATGATCTCAGGGTCCTGGGTTCGAGCCCCGCATTGGGCTCCCTGCTCCTTCAGGAAGCCTGCTTCTCCCTCTCCCACTCTCCTTGCTTGTGTTCCCTCTCTTGCTGTGTCTCTCTCTGTCAAATCTTTAAAAAAAAAAACCCAAAAACAAAAAACATTGATTTAGAGGGTTTATAGTAATATAGATGTAGTGATTGTGGACTATAACTAAATTTTGGATTCAAGATACTAAGAAGTACTGCATGAGATGGTAGCCACCATCTGAGTAACCAGAGACTGCTGGGTGGGAGGAAAAAGGAGTACAGAGATGGATGGGAATATGGAGGTGCCTTACTGAAGTAAAGCTTTCATGGGGCAAGAAAATTAGTCTTGGGAGCCAGGCAGGCTTTGTACCAGGTACTTGTCAGCTCCTTAATCCTCTCAGCAGCTCAGTGAGAGAGCATCTTCAAACGCCTTAACAGACACTCAGGTTGAGTAACTTGCGTGAAATTGCACAGCTAATGAGTGGGAGGGTAGACATTTGAGCATAACTTGATTGGGTTCTGATTTTGAACTCTGTGCTGATTAGAAGGCAGGCATTTATGTTGATGTAACAGACAGCAGCATTTTCTAATAGGTCCTGGAACGGTGAGTTCACCAAAGCTGTGTTTCAGAAAGATGACTTTGACTAGTACAGATAGGAGTAGGGAAAGGTTAGAGACAAGATACAGCATAGGGGTGAAGAGCCAGGGCTGGAGCCAGGCAGTCTGGGTTTAGACTTCAGCTGTGCTGTTTCCCGTGAGTGTGATGTGGGGCAAGTTTTTAACTCCTTTGTGCCAAATGTCCTCACTGTAAAAATGGGGATGGTAATAATAGTACTTACCGATTTTTGTGAGGATTAAAGGAATTGAAATAGGAAGTAGTTTTGTTGCTGGCTGCTGATGGAATAAGTTGTCGGGAAGCGAGAAGAAACCCAATCGAGAGGGTGTGGCAAGGGGAGAAACCAGGGTTGGGCAAGAAATGCAGGCAAGTGGGAGGACTGAGAGGCTTCGAGGCTGGGACCCCCTGCTACCACTGGCCACGGTGGGAAAGGTCGGAGTTAGCTAATTGGGGAAAATAGAGCTTGAATGCTGAACTGTAGGAAGAGGTTTGACTAAAAATACTGTGGATTGCTTAGAATCTCCCCAGAGATTAATAAAGTAAACAGTAACAGGAGCCCACCTCCTTGCTCCCAAGGTAACTTCCTTCTGTATCTTCCATGGCAAGAAGCAGCCTTAACCTGGAGAAGCATGAGCCACCCCTGTGACTTACTGCTCTAGGCAATTCCTATTTCACTGTATTAAAATAGATGGATGGGATCGTGACCCTTTGCAGCAAATGCTAGAATCCATTGGAATCAGTTTTCTAAATTGGTTATGGTGGAATGTAATTTTTTTAAAAGATTTTATTTATTCATTTGAGAGAGTGAGCACAAGGAGGGGGGAGAGAGAAAAGCAGACTCTTCTGCTGAGCAGGGAGCTCAACGCAGGGCTCTATCCCAGGCACCCTGAATGTAATTTTTTAAAAAGATTTATTTAGGGGCGCCTGGGTGGCTCAGTCGGTTAAGCGTCTGCCTTCGGCTCAGGTCCATGATCCCAGGGGCTTGGGATCAAGCCCTGCATTAGGCTCCCTGCTCAGCAGGAAGCCTACTTCTCCCTCTCCCACTCCCCCTGCTTGTGTTCCCTCTCTCGCTGTGTCTTTCTCTGTCAAATAAAAACTTTTTTAAAAATAAATAAAATCTTAAAAAAAAAAAGAATAGCATAGCCCTATAAATGAACGATTCTAGTGAGAATTCCTACATCTCAGTGATAAGACCCTCAGGTACTGAAGTCTTGTGTTAGTTTTATATTCCTCATTAGCCCCATTATGCTACTGTGCTTATTGTGGTAGGCCCAGGAAAAGCTTCCTGGCTCAGCTAGAATGATTTCAGGTTAAACAGAGCTAATTCATATGGACGGAAGGTTGAGAACATAGGTACTTCTCCATAATTCCAGTGGAGAGGGACCGTTAACAGTGCTGTCAGCTGTGGAGGGGAAGTTGTATTTGCCTCCATGTCATTAGAAATCTTTGTGATTGGAAAAACCTTATAGCCTGAGGGGAGCCTGGGTGGTTCAGTCGTTAAGCGTCTGCCTTGGGCTCAGGTCATGGTCCCAGGGTCCTGGGATGAAGTCCCACATCAGGCTCCCTGCTCAGCGGGAGGCCTGCTTCTCCCTCCCCCACGCCCCCTGCTTGTGTTCCCTCTCTCTGTGTCTCTGTCAAATAAATGAATAAAATCTTAAAAAAATAAATAAAACCTTATAGCCTTAAAGCCTTATACTCGGAATGGGACTAGAGATCAGTCCCTCTACTTGTGCTGGTGGAAGTGTATCACAGGCCATTTTCCCTGGGAGTCTTTGGCTTCCCAGTGGTCTGTTTAGTTACTGATTGAAGAACTGTTTGTTGAATCTATTGCAGTACTTCTTAACCTGTTTTGGAGGTCACACCTTTGAAACTCTATTAAAAACTATTTCCTGGGGCACCTGGGAGGTGCAGTCAGTTAAACATCAACACTCTTGGTTTCCGCTCAGGTCATGATCCCAGGGTCGTGGGATTGAACCCCATGTTGGGCTCCCTGCTCAGTGGGGAGTCTGCTAGAGATTCTCTCTCTCCCTCTCGCTCTGCCTCCCCACCCCCACTCATGCCAATAAATAAATAAAATCTTAAAAACGACTAATACAGAAACAGTTATGTTTAAATGTAATAACATAAAGTGTCCAGGATGTAGCTGGTGTTATAGCAGGTGTTCAGTAAATGAGGTGGGTATTATAAAAGTTGCTGCTGTTAACTGTTGAAGGCATCAAGCATTCAGGCAAAGTAGCTGTTGGGGATTCAAGGTAGGAAGGAAAAGAAGCACTGATCCTAAGTGGCTAAGATTTGGGTAGGTACAGAAAGGTGGTAGTATTCACAGAGGCTTGGTGTGTACATGGAATATGAATTTCAAAGTGATCAGTATGGCAGTCTCTTTTTTTATAATTAAAAAATATGTGATTGTTCCTGATCACTGCCCAAATCTAGCCCCATCTTCTGCCCAGAAATTATCAGTTTATATTTTATTTTCTTTCCTAGTAATCATTTTTCTAGACATTTTTAAAGTGCAGATCACACCATACATAAAATTGACTTTTTAAAAAAAATTAATATTTTTCTATTGCGTTAAGCGGCTGTTTGCAAATAACAGAATATGCTACTACTACTGATCGAAATGTAGGCTTATGTTATCAGAAAGATCAAAGGTAGGGTAAAGATCAGATATGGTTTGATCAGGGCTCCAGCTCCATGTCTCCATGACTTTTTGGTACCCGTGGCATGAGTTAGCTTTGTTCTGAGGCTGGTTTCCTTTGTGACTAGCGTGCCTATCACCGGATACACCTTATTAACATTAGCAGGGGAGGGAACTGTGCCCTTCCCACCTCCAGCAAAAGTCCTGAAATTTGGGTTTGTTGGTTCAAGTAACCAAAGACTAAGCCAGTCATTGGGGGTTAGGGGAGAGTTGATTGGGGGTCCAACCCCACCCAAGCCTCATGGGTGCTACATAGCGGCAGACTAGATAGAGGTTGAGATCACCCAATGTCAACTCCACCCATGCTATTATAAACTCTTAGAAGTAACATTTGTAACAGCTGCAGGCTGTCTCATTATATGAAGGAACCATAATTTTTAACCATTTCACTACAGTTGGACATTTTAGAATGTTTCCCCTTCCCACTCCACTATGTTAAATAATGCTTAGGTGAACATCCTTATTATATTTAGAGGGTTTTTTTTTTTTAAAGATTTTTATTTATTTATTATTTGACAGAGAGAGGCAGTGAGAGAAGGAACACAAGCAGGGGGAGTGGGAGAGGGAGAAGCAGGCTTCCCGCAGAGCAGGGAGCCCGATGCGGGCTCGATTCCAGGACTCCGGGATCATGACCTGAGCCGAAGGCAGACGCTTAACAACTGAGCCACCCAGGTGCCCCAATTTAGAAGTGTTTTAAAGGAAAAATAAGACTGGATACCTGAGCAGATGTGAATATGAAAGAAAGGGAAAAGAAGTCATTGTGAAAGTGGTATGACCATAGAGTTACAAGTGGATAGTAGGGAGGCTTGGGGGACGATTGGTTTTGATTTCCACATGTTGAGTGAGATCCATTCCTGTGACGGTTCTAGTCATCTTTTTTGGTGTTCCTGGGCAATGGTTATTAATTGTTTCCAGCTACTTTCACCTATTCAAACTTGTAATGACAGTCATTATACTACCGATGGTGCTTTTTTTTCTCTTACTCATTATTTTCTTTGTCGCCCACAGTCCCGTTATACTTTGATTTTCACCTTTCACCTTGCTAGAGATGGTACCAGATGTTCCTTTTCAAGTCAGACCAGTCATTACTACCACAGTTGTAAAGGCAACTTCTGGCCTTAAAGCCTGTCCCTGCTGTCTCCTTTAGTTTTACTGTTTCACTCCTATTAAAAATGCATAAATGGGGGCACCTGGCTCAGATGGTTAAGCGTCTGCCTTCGGCTCAGGTCATGATCCCAGGGTCCTGGGATCGAGCCCCACATCGGGCCCCTGGCTCAGCGAGGAGCCTGCTTCTCCCTCTCCCTCTGCCTCTCCCCCTGCTCATGCTCTCACTTGCTCTGTATCTCTGTGTCTCAAAGGAATAAATAAAATCTTTTTTAAAAATGCATAACTGATTTATTCTGAGTAAAAGGGCAACTTAATTTTCTATACCATTTACAACAAAATAGAATTCATTAAAGAAGGATTGAGAATTTCTTTGATACAAGGGTCTATCTGGAAAGATTTAAATGATTCTAATTTAGAGGGTTTATGATTTTGTTTTGTTCTGAGACAAAAGTAGGAGATCTGGTATAAGATGAGCCGTTAGCGTCTACTCCCTTCATGGACTTTTTCCCAGTTTAAATGTAAGCATCTGGGCGAGCAGCAGATGGAGCTGCTGTAGGATTTTGGTATCAGACACCTGCCAGCTTACATATTCTCAGTACAGCAATCATTTGATACTAGAACTGCCAGAGAATGTCCTAAAAATAAAGATGGCCAGGAGCAGAGAGGCTTACAAGATTAGTTTGATCGTACTTTGTATTTATTTGTATTTATGGTCTGCCATCAAAAGTTCGGTTATTAGGCTCAAAACCACCAAATAAAAAAGAATTTTTATATTTTCAGACTGCCCTGCCTTCCAGAAATTGTGAGGAGTTACTCCTTCTGAAGATTGACCTAAGTAAATAAGTAGTTGGTAGATTTTTTTTTTTTTTCTATGTGGACCTCAAAGAGCTACCTTTTCCGGTTGGCTGGATTTTTCTCTTTGGTTTAAATGGAAAGATTAGGTTGGGTACCAGATACTTTTATGCAAGGCAGTTTACAGTAATGCTGTTATTCTGAGCTCATTGTCCATGGCATTCTTAGTCTGAAATAACTCTGTTTCCTCAGCTGCAGAAAGTATAAAGTCCTAATAGAAACACAGCTGGATAATTTTGTGAAGTATTGGTCAAAAATGCCATGGACAACACTCTGGGAGGTCTGGTAACGGAAGTGTAAAACAGCACATGGCAGGAAGTATACATAATGATTACACCCATAAACCCTGGAATTGGTCAGACCTGATTTCCAGTCCTCCCTTTTCCATATACAAGCTATGTCTCCTTGGGCAAGTGATCTGGCCTCTTTGGATCTTAGATTCCTCGTTTGTAAAATAGAATAATACCTACTCACCTTACGGAGCTGTCATGAGGATGAAATGGCCCAGTAGGTCATGAATCCTGGCACATGATAAATGCTTAATAAAGGTAAGCTGTGTTATTCATTAAAGGAGGGATTAACTCATTCCTCAAACTGGTGTCTCCTGTATATAGGTGTGTGATGAAACCAAAGACTGGCCTCTGCAGGATGTAGGAATATATGCTTTATGGTGTAGTTAGTTTCGTTTCATTAGTGGAGATGTGTACGGGGTACAGACCTAGAGAGGAGAGTGGTGATGATAGACTTCCCGGATGATGGGCCATTCAGCTACATTTGAAGAGTGAGATTAGAACAGGAGAATAAATATGGAGGTAAGGGCATTGCAGGCGGAGAGCAGAGATGAAATCACACGGAAGGTGGGGGAACTGCAGGGGATTCTGCCGTAGTCACAGTGCAGGGTCTTTGTGGGGGAAATGACAGAGGTAGTTGGAGAGGTAGGTAGAAACTGTTTAATTTGGGAGTTCATGTTGAACTTGATTCTTCTAAGAGCAGGAAGTAATTGGAGGATGTTAAGCATGGAAATAACCTCAGAGTTGCATTTTAAGAAAAATTGTTGGGATGCCTGGGTGGCGCAGTTGGTTTGTTCCAACTCTTGGTTTCGGCTCAGGTCATGATCTCAGGATTGTGAGATTGAGCCCTGTGTCGGGCTCCGCAGAGTCTGGTATTCTCTCCGTCTCTCCCCCACGCCCCCAACTCGTGTGTGCGCTTTTTCCCTCCAGGATAAATAAAGTAAATCTTTTAAAAAAGAAAGAAATTGTTGTAGTAGAGCGGTGAAGAAGGAACTCAGTGAGGACATTGCACTCCGTAGAGATTGTGGCCGTTTCAATTGAAGAGGACAACTACTGGAATGACAGGGGAGCTGGACTTAGGGAGAGGTCAGGAAGAAGTCTGATTAAAGGCAGTTGGTGACTGGATGCTGTTCACCGGGACAGGTAATATGGGAGATAGAATATTTTTTTGGAACAATATTTTGGAACATCCTGAGCTCCATGTGGTTGATTAAGCTTGAGATGCTGGTGAGACATGCAAGAAAAAAGATTTAATAGTTAAATAGGTTGGTTTAGACTAGAGAGATTTGCTCATATCCAAGTAGAATGGCAGCACCAGTGGGAGTTTGCGCAGAGGTGAGGTTTTTCTAGAATGAATCTAGAAGGGTAGAACAGTACCACGAAGAGAACCGAGGAACGTCAGAATCTGAAGAGGAGCTGGCAGGAGCAGGGCTGGGGAAGCACTCCGGCCAGGGAAGCCTGAACCCGAAAGAGGCCGTTGTGAAACTGTAGCGGCAGTATCTTCGGTCATAATGTTGACTTTCTGGTACACGCACCAAGTCAGTTGTATCTTCGTGTCCTTTAGCTGATTTGCTCCTAGGACAAGCTTAACAAAAATTCAGAGTTGTGATTTCTTAAGAATGAGACTCAGTGTAAAGCGTTTTGAAGTTCTAGCATTCTTTGCATCTTGTACTTTTGGATTCCTGAGATAAATAAACAAAATACCTGTCACTGTCTTCTACCCAACCCACATAGTTTTCTGAAGTGGAAGAGATGTTCCAAAGAGAACGCTTAGAAGCAGAAGGTGCTAGCTACTCTGAGGGGAAATGATAGTAGTCGACTCCCTGGAGCTGATTTTGGAGGTCGAGAAGTGCAAGACCTATCAGTTACTTTTCAGTAGGTGTGTAGTGGGATGTAGGTTGACCAAAGAAGAAAATTTAGGTGTTCAAAACCTTTAAGAGAGTATGTCTTGGGGTGCCTGGGTGGCTCAGTCGTTAAGCGTCTGCCTTCGGCTCAGGTCATGATCCCAGGGTCCTGGGATCAAGCCCCGCATCAGGCTCCCTGCTCTGTGGGAAGCCTGCTTCTCCCTCTCCCTCTCCCCCTGCTTGTGTTCCCTCTCTCGCTGTCTCTCTCTCTGTCAAATAAATAAATAAAATCTTAAAAAAAAAAAGTATGTCTTTATTCTTGAGATCTTTGTGATTGATGGAAAAGACTCTTTCCTCCCCAAATAAGACACACATACTTTGTGACAGGCATCAATTATGAAGTATGGTGTCCAGAATAGACCCTCAGGTGGACACCTTTATTTTCATTTTCTTCTTCCTTCAATTACCTAACTGGAACAAACAGTTTTAAATCTGTTTTTTTGTCTGTCTAGACTCACTATTCTTCCTTCCTGTACTCCCAAGATGAGAAAGCCTTTAGCTTTCAAGTGTAGCACTTTATTTAGCTGTCTGTATCTGTCAACATTAGTAATTGGGTGATCTTGGCTGGAGGTGGGGGGCCGTTCTGCCCTTTTGAAGTTTGGCCCACACACCATTGTACTTATGTACCCACACAGGAGCAGAGAGAGGCTGGCTGGATTTTGAATGCAAAAGCATGATACTGGGGTGGGAGTATGTAGAATTTTTAAAGGCAAGGCAAAGCCCATGCACCTAATGGGGCCAAAGGATAAACTTTACAATAAATAGAACTTTTATTTGTTTTTCTTATTCTACATCCAGCAATTTAAAATACTAAGAACAGAGACACAGTAAAAAGTATTCAATACCCGTATGTATTGCTTATTGGTTAAAAAAAAAAATCAACACATTAAAAAATATCTGCTGGCCCCCAGATTGCTGATACTTGCTGACGTGTGTGCGTTCTGAGTAATTTATGGAGGAAATGAGCTGGATCTTGCATTTTCAACAAGGATGATTTCTCCCCTGTGGGGGGTGAAATTTGGTGGTTGGAGGGTGAAAAGAAACCTTACTCTTTTTATGCATATAGTGCATAAATAGGTATACAGTATATCTGTGGTATCAGAATTTCATTGGGAGAGGTGGCGATTTTTTTTTTTTTTAAGGCTGGAGAACACTGGGCTGCCTCATTCAAGTACCTATCATGTTCTGAGTCCTGTGTCTGTCTGAGGGTGTTAGTGCAGCTTTATTTGAGAAAGCTCATGGGAGGAGAGGTGGGGGGGAGAGGGAGAGAAACCTCAAGCAGACTCAACACAGAGCGCAACAGGGCCTTGATCCCACGACCCTGAGATCATGACCTGAACTGAAATCAAGTCAGAGGTTTAACCAGCTGAACCACCCAAGCACCCCCAATGCACCTTCTTCATTTTTCTCATCTCTAAAACTGGTCTAAGGGTGATAAAGTCTCAGTAATCTGAAGTGTTTCCAGAGTGTTATGGGTACTTTTAAGATTTATGTGATTCTAACACTGTATATGTAATGATTCAAAAAATATATAGTTCCCCTACATCAGGGAACTTTGAGGTTGGTTTAAACATGAGAAAATAAGCTGAAGAAAAGAAAAATACCAGGGGTGGGAAGACATGAATCCTAAAATATGTACAACGTTATAACTTACGATATTAACGATCTATAGGAGTGAAATTGGCTCATTTAACAACAGACATTTAATGAGTATAATGTATTTTGTTCTTGAAATTATGTTGTTTTCAGGGATGTTAAAAACTAAATTGGGAATTTTTTTTGTCCTAATTTCGTGGGGCGTTCATTGTCCTGCATGCCCACCCTGCCCTCCTCCCAACCATGATACTGAGGGTGGCTCCTCACACTGTTGGGAGTATTAGCCTCATATCTTCATTCAAGATGCCTGGTATTTTGCAAATAAATAATGAGATGAGTACGATGGTATTTCCTGATATATTAGGCGATTGATAAAGAAATGATAGAGTTTATAATGCCTTTTTTTTTAAGATTTTATTTATTTATTCGACAGAGAGAGATAGCGAGAGCAGGAACACAAGCAGGGGAAGTGGGAGAGGGAGAAGCAGGCTTCCTGCTGAGCAGGGAGCCCGATGTGGGACTTGATCCCAGGACCCTGGGATCATGACCTGAGCCGAAGGCAGACGCTTAACAACTGAGCCACCCAGGCACCCCTATAATGACATTTTAAAAGAGTCAAGTGTTTGGGCCCATTTTTCTTAGGATTTCCCTATCCTTTTCCATGGCATAGACCATCTTGACCTATTTTTTTTTTAAAGATTTATTTATTTATTTGAGAGAGAGAATGAGATAGAGAGCATGAGGGGGGAGAGGGTCAGAGGGAGAAGCAGACTCCCCGCTGAGCAGGGAGCCTGATGCGGGACTCGATCCAGGGACTCCAGGATCATGACCTGAGCCGAAGGCAGTCGCTTAACCAACTGAGCCACCCAGGCGCCCTTGACGTATTTTTCTGTCCTTACACTGCCTGAAGGAAAAACACTTACTTGTATCTTTGCCACTCTGTAGTTTTGGGGTTTTTTTCCCCCCTTTCCAGGAGGGAGACTAGCAAATGTCTTTTAGAACAAGAGAGACGGTGGTTTCATTTTGTATTAACTGTGTTTGTGGTCAAGGTGTTTAATGAAAGTCTTTGAGCCCTACTTAGTTCATCTGCAAAATAAAAATACCCTCTCTGGGAAGGGTCATTTTTAATATACATACAAAAGTTATATAACTGACACAATATACTGTAAAAAAGTAAAAAAACAAAACAAAACAAAAAAACTACAGCTAGTATTGTAGAGCTCCAGCCCAGGACTCTTACTGTATGAGGCCCAGACAAGCTGAGGGACTGGAGCAAGATTCAGAGGGAGGGACAGCATGGATGCCACTAGGTCTGTTCTTTTTGCTCCTCTACACCTTTCTTCGGTGTCACATCATTCCTTACGGTGCAGACACACATGGTACTGGTGGTGGTTGTGTGTGTGCTAATGCTGAGTGAGACCTATTGCATTGGTAGTGATTACACTTGCATGGATTCCTAAGGATAGTTCTGAGGAAGCCTTCTAAAATAGGATAATTACTTTGTCCATATTTGTGACTTCATTTACTAGGCTTTATAATAGGAAAATGGATTGGAAAATCTCCTAAAAGCCCATCTGGTCCTTTGATTTTTGTGTGTGAAGGGCTTACAATTACCAGGAATTATTCCAAACACATAAAAAACCAGTCCCTGCTGTCCAGAATTATCTTTTAAGATGTGGGTGGGTGGGTGGAGGGGGGGTGAGAGAGAGACATACTCTAAGTGGCTGCAATCTGTTGAAACCATATTTTTGAGACTTAAGCTATTGAAGCATTTGCTTATTATGAGTAAAAAGAAAACCAGCCATAAAAATTCATTATGTAATAATCACATTTCCTCATTTACACTTGGGAGATAGTTTATCATTTCTTTTAAGAGAGAAAGAACTAGAATATTTCTGTAGTACACTGTTTCTCTTTGCAAGACAAATCAAACTGTCAAACCCTTACCAAATGCCGTTGAGGATACCAAGATTAATAGATGAGGCTCCTGCCCACAAGTATCTCAATCTCGTAGAGAAGACAGATCATTAAAATCTATTGAGACAAGTATGATGAGATAATTCAAAGGCTAGTGGTAGCAAAAAGGAAGTGATGCTTGAGTCTTGAATTTGCCATTTTTAAGTAGAGGAAACAGCATATACCAAGTCTGAAAATCCTAAAACATCTTGGCAGTTGGGAAGCCACTTGCAGTAGCTTTAGTATTGTTGGAACTTGGAGCTCAAGGCAGGAAGTGACAGCCACGAAGGCTGGAAAGTCAGGTGGGGGCCTGATGCGGAGGAGCTGTGCCACTGCGCACCAGTCTGGGAGTCTGGGCTCCCGCACCCAATGACTGGTAGTGTTTTCTGTGCTAGTTACACGTGAGCTCTCTGGAACTGATCTTCTCCAGCCTTTCAATGGAGTTACTGATTAGATTCACTGCCCACACAGATAAGTTTAGAGGGAAAAAATAGATTTTATAAGTAAGTAAATATTTACACTAAAAATTTGGCCATAAAAAAGAGGGGGCACCTGGGTGGCTCAGTCGGTTAACATCTGCCTTCCGTTCAGGTCATGATCTTGGGGTCCTGGGAGCAAGTCCTGAATCCTTCATCTGGCTCCCTGCTCAGCGGGGAGTCTGCTTCTCACTCTGCCCCTCCCCCCACTCCTGTGCTTTTTCTCTGTCTCAAATAAAGAAAATCTTTAAAAATAAAAATTTGGTCATAAGGCCTATTAAGATGAATGATTCCAAATTATATTTTACCTACATTGTTATGAAAGAAGTCCTTAAATTAACATTTTGATTAGAATTTTAAAGCTCTAACATACTTGACCAAATGTCTCCTACATTGTGGGTGGTTTGTTGCTATTTTTTAATCCCAGTTTGTTCACCTATGGGCACACTCATTCCCCATTCCCTTTCAGTGTTTGTCGAGTACAACATACAAAGAACAGTAAACAGGATCCTTAATTTAAAGGGAGGTCACAATATGATGAGAGGATTTATCAACCCCTAGAATTGTCATGGAGAATAAGAGACAATATCACTTTTTCTAAGTTGTCTCAAAAAATCTTGTGGCATTGGAAATGGTATTCAGTTCCTCTTCCTGAAGACACCTGCGGCTCAGCCCCTGCTCGCTCACTTTAAAGCAGAGTCCTTTTGTTGCCAGGCCTCACCCGCTTCCAGTTGAGGCTTTTGTGTTGCCTCAGTTTAAAATGTGAACACACAACCAAGGAGTACCGCACATTAGAGGAATGGGAAACCATTGAAGGATTTTAAGTAGAATAGCAGTCTAGCTTTTTTTTTTTTAAAGGGTATTTTCAGAACAGCTTTAGATTTCCAGAAACGTTGTACAAAAAGTTTGAGCATAGCTTACACCAAGTTTCCTCTATAATTAATATCTGATTTTAGTATGTTGGGGGTTTTGTTTTTTTGTTTTTTACAATTAGTGAACCATTACTGATACATTATTATTAACTGAAGTCCATATTTTGTTCAGATTTCCTTAGTTTTTCCCTAATGTCCTTTTTCTGTTCCTGGGTCCCTTCCAGGATACCACATTACCTTTAGTTGTCTTGTTTGCTTGGATTCCTCCACTGTGACTGAGCTGGTTTACATTTTAATGATGATATTCTGGTTTGCAGAATTGAGAACGTTCTTTTTTTTTTTTTTGAGAACATTCTAAAAGGGGGCAAAATGAAAGGCATGGGACCGGTTAGGAAGTCACTTTAATAACCAAGCAGACATAATGGCAGCTTGGACTATAGAGTGTCAGCAGTAGAAGTGGACTGCATGTTGTGATTTGGGATATATAAAAGCCATGAGACAGGATGAGAAAATTAAAGCAGTGTGAATGCAGATGGAGAAGAAAGTAGGTTCAGGGAATGGAGCCCTTGGGGCACTTTAACATTTATTTATTTGAGAGAATCCCAAGCAGACTCTACACTGAGCTCAGAGCCCAAAGCCCAACACGGGGCTTGATCTCATGACCCTGAGATCATGACCTGAGCCAAAATCAAGAGTTGGACACTTAGCCAACTGAGCCACCCAGGTGCCCCAAGGGCACTTTAACATTTAAAAGTTAACGAGGAGGGGTGCCTGGGTGGCGCAGTTGTTATGCAACTGCCTTTGGCTCAGGTCATGATCTCGGGGTCCTGGGTCCTGCTTAGTGGGGACCTGCTTCTCCCTCTACCTGCCACTCCCCCTGCTTGTGCTGTCTCTTTCTCTCTGTCAAATAAATTAATTTTAAAAATCTTAAAAAAAAAAAAAAAAAAGTACCTGGGTGGCTCAGTCCTTAAGCATCTGCCTTCCACTCAGGTCATGATCCCAGGATCCTGGGATCGAGCCCCACGTCATCGTCAGGCTCCCTGCTCAGCAGGAGGCCTGCTTCTCCCTCTCCCACTCCCCCTGCTTATATTCCCTCTCTCGCTCTCTGTGTCAAATAAATAAAATCTTAAAAAAAAAAATTAACGGGGGGAAGAAAAAACTGACAAAAGAGATTGAACCAGTTAGATAGGAAGAAAACCTAGGAAGCATTGTGTCCTGGCAGCCAAGGAAGTGTCTTGAGGTGAAGGAAATGATCACCTCTGTGATGTGCTGCTCATAAGCCAAGTCAGAGAAGGACAGGGAACTGACCTTTTGATTCAGCAAATAGGAGATCATGAGTGACCTCTCCGGGTAGTTCTAGTGCAGTGGCAAGAGCAAACTCATGCTTGGGAGTGGGTTCCGAGAGAAGGGTGGGCCCAGGGAAAGGGGCATGAGAAAACTTGCTGGGGGGTGGAAGTGGTTCTATAAATTTTACACCAAAAGAAAGCACTGCAAACCATACTTAAATGCAGTTAGTGACTGTATGCCAAGGTATTCAGGAGAAAGCGCACTGATGTCTTCAGCTTTGAGATGCATCAGAAAACAAAATCATGGAAGGATGTATTTGATGGATTTATATGTGATGAAGCACATATTTTTTTTTTAAGATTTATTCATTTATTTATTTGACAGAGACAGCGAGAGAGGGAACACAAGCAGGGGGAGTGGGAGAGGAAGAAGCAGGCTTCCCACTGAGCAGGGAGCCTAATGCGGGGCTCGATCCCAGGACCCTGGGATCATGACCTGAGCCGAAGGCAGATGCTTAACAACTGAGCCACCCAGGCGCCCCTGAGGAAGCACATATTGTTAATCATTTAGGTGGTGGATAAATGGGTGTTTGCTGTAAATTTTTTTTTAACTTTCTCCAACATTTGAAAACTTTCATAATCTAATGTTGGGGGTGAGAGAGGGAACAGGAGAAAAGAAATTGGGAATATAGACAACTATTCTGAGGAGTCATGATGTAAAGGAAAGGAAAGATAGGAGGCAGTAGAATCAAAAGAACTCTTTTTCTGCCCCAGTCCAAAGATGGGAGAAATAACAGCATTTTTAGTTATTGATAGCAAAGATTCAGTTGAGACAGAAAAAATTGGTGGTGCAGGAGAAAGAAAGGAATATTACTGGATGAATGTCCTGGAGCGGGCAAGAAGAGATGTAGCACAGTAGTAGATTTTTCCTTGTTGCCAGCATGGGCAAGAGGAATAGGAAGCAGAAGGTAAGGATATGGATACAAGAAGTTGTATAGATGTGGCAGGAGTTGTTTAAGATGTCTTCTGTTTGCTTCTGTGTTGTCAGGGAGGGAGGAAGCAAGCTCATCTGGGAAGGGTAGTGGAGGAGCTGTTGAGACTTGAGATGGGAAGAGGTGTGTGTGAAGAGTCAGCTGGGAGAATGAATGTGGTGAGAGCCAGCCCATTTGTGGGCTTTCGTGAGGACTAATAACTGACAAACATTTAAAGTTTCAGAAAAAAGAACGATGTAAATGGACGGAAAGACGATCACATTTTTAAAAAAGAAAGAACTTCTTGTAGCTGATGGATGTGCATTTTCAGGTTGGAAGGGCCCACCCACCAAGTCCCCAGCATAATGAGTAAAAACAGATCCATGCTTAGATATGTTATTGTGAAATTTCAAAATGGCAATAAAAAAGAAAAGATTCTGGGGCGCCTGGGTAGCTCAGTCTTTAAGCGTCTGCCTTCGGCTCAGGTCATGATCCCAGGGTCCTGGAATCGAGCCCCACATTGGGCTCCCTGCTCTGCAGGAAGC
Source organism: Eumetopias jubatus (assembly GCF_037043125.1). Taxonomy (NCBI): domain Eukaryota; kingdom Metazoa; phylum Chordata; class Mammalia; order Carnivora; family Otariidae; genus Eumetopias; species Eumetopias jubatus. The sequence goes on from NW_028274816.1 coordinate 86,654,675, forward strand.
CTGCTTCTCCCTCTCCTACTCCCCCTGCTTGTGTTCCCTCTCTCACTGTGTCTCTCTCTGTCAAACAAATAAAATCTTAAAAAAAAGGTTCTAAAAGCATCTAGAAAAAAGAAGTCTCTATAAAGAACTGATAATCATACTGCCAGTAAACTTTGCATGAACAGCTCCAAATACCAGAAAACAGTGTCATCCACATTCTGGCGGGAAATGCTGTTCAGCCTAGAATTCGGTGGAGTTCTGTACCTAGTCAGACTAGCATTCAGGTATAAGCATAGAATCAAGGCATTTTCAGACCTGCCAGGACTCAAAATGTTTGCTTTCCAAGCAAACATTTTTTCTTGTGAGATTTCTTTTCTTGTGAGATTACTTAAGGGTGCACCACAGTAAAAACCAAGAATGAGAAAGGCATGAAATCTAGGAATCAGGACATGCAGCTGAGGAAGGTATTGGAGGAAAACCCCAGAATGATAGACCTATTGAAGAGGGGAATGGGTAGTCCAGATATTTTATATCATCCTTGAAAACTTGTAATAACTTAAAAATGAAATGAAGAATCCAGAAAAAAAATTTTGTTTTAAGGCCATTAGAACTCAAGGAAAACGCCAGAAGGCCATCCAATAAAGGAACTGTAATTTTTTAAACTAGCTTAACTTTTTCTCCCAGAGGTGCAAACTGTGACCTTGACCATGAAGGTACAACTGTAGAAAACATTTTGGTTCTAGTTCGTTCAGATTTAATAGCTTCGTCATTATAGGTCTATTGTGCTCAGCCATTCATGACATTAAAACCCTTTTACTGCATGGAGGGGGGTTATAAAGGCCTAACGATAGCATCCTGTAGCTGCAGAGTAGTCATACCTTAGCTGATTGCAGCGTGTCTGATCTTTTGGGGAGACTACTCAATATTGCAGGCAAGGAAGGGAAGGAATCCTGTATGCCTGCTTCCCTCTTGCATTTCCAGGCAGCACGGATTAGTTCTGTACTCACTTGGTTCTGTGGCTACCCCAGAATCGGGGGTGGGGTTGGGGTGGCACCCAAGTTTCCCACTTTAAATGCCACCTGCAACCAGGAAGTTAGTTGTTCTTGTAGTCTGGAATTGAGGGTCTGACACAAACCTATCATTCGCATTAATACATCCTGTTATTTAGTCCTCTGAGTCCCTCTGCTCTGCAGGTTGTGACATTTCCGTGGGACGAGAGTGCCGATTTTCCACATGGAACAGTGTGTAGGTGCTTACAGAGAGAGAAGAGGAACAGGCGAGCAAGGCTGGGCTTGTCATCTCTGACGGTCCCCAGCAGGTCCCGAGCAGCCGTGTGGCTGTTCCCCGGCAGCCCCACCCCCAGCCCTCCCTCGAACCTGCTCTTTCTGGCTGTGCAGCTGCCCGAGGAGGCCCCAGAGCTGGGTAATCACTGGAGAGGGAGGCCTGCTTTCCCCCGGTAAAGGTAGTCAGTTTAGCCTGCCTGTTAGCAGTGGCTGTATTTCTCTTCCGTTCTGCTAGAGGTGCTGAGAACAGGTTGTCCTGTCCTGGGCTCTCGTGTCCATTTTCCTCATGTCACTTTTGGAAGTAGAGAAAGTTTAGTAAGTGAATAAAAATGTGTCAGGGTATACTAGTTAAAATTGAGTATTTTGGGGCACCTGGATGGCTCAGGCGGTTGGGTGTCTGCCTTCGGCTCGGGTCATGATCCCAGGCTCCTGGGATCAAGTCCCACATCCAGCTCCTTGCTCAGAGGGGAGCCTGCTTCTCCCTCTCCCTCTCCTGCTCCCCCTGCCTGTGCTCTCCTGCTCTCTCTCTCTCAAGTAAATAAAATCTTTAAAAAAAAATTGAATATTTTCATGGATTCTAAGTTTGCACATTATCCGTTTGAATTGTCTGAGGAAGTAACGTCAAGTTTTGTCTAGCTATTTTTAGTTGTATAGCAATTAAAATATCACCTGTGTTCTCAAAGAACTGAGGGATTATCCGGTTTCCCTTTTATAGATTTTTTTTTTTATGGTGGAAAATACTTAAACTTTATCCAGCTTTTCAATTATGTTACCGTGAGGGACACCTGGGTGGCTTAGTTGGTTAAGTGTCTGCCTTCAGCTCAGGTCATGATCCCAGAGTCAGTCCTGGGATCAAGTCCCACATCGGGCTCCCTGCTCGGTGGGGAACCTGCTTCTCCCTCCGCCTGCCACTTTCTCTTTCTGACAAATAAATACATAAAATATTTTTAAAAAATAAAGTAAATTATGTCACCATGAGAAGCCCATGATACGGCACAAAGTTTTCTGTCTCACCTTCTGTACTGTGTTCCCTGTTGGGGGATTTTGCAAGGTGGAGGAGTAAATTTAGATTCTTAAAATAATGTGTATGGGTTTTTTAATGTTTATTTTAGAGCTTTTCAGAACCACCCAAATCCCCCTACCCTAGTCTAAATTTCCATCTCCTCCTGCCTGACTTGCTGCAGTAGCTTCTTAACCACCTGGTCTTCTTGCTGCCGCTAGGTCCCCACGAAAGCCAGAGTCATCATCTCAGAGAGCAGATTCAGTGCCTCTTCTCCCAGAATCCTCATTCTACTCTCCAAAGGCCTGCCCGGTTCTCTCTCCTTGGCCTCCGGCACCTCCGCTTTGGACATCCTCCCTGGCATTCAGAGGTTCACCAGGAACCTCTGCTCACGCTCTTCCCTCTGCTTAGAATCTTTCTCCTCACTCTTAACTTGTGTCTTCATACTTAGGTTTCGGTTGAAGTGTTACTGCCCAGGTGCACTTTCCTTGACACCCATCTCTGCACAGGGTTAGATTAGGTCCCTCTAAGATACGCACCCTGAACTTTTAATCATATAATTTATCCTACCTGAAGTTCTCATTCTCTTGCCTCCCCCACTGTCAGCTCCTTGCAAGTAAGGGTCTTATTGTTCTTTATTGTATCCTTGGCCAGTGTCTAACTCAAAATGGGCACCCGCTGCATTCCTGTCTTCTCCCTGAACCTTTGTATACATCTTTGATTATTTTGTTAGGCTAGCCCTAAGAATGGCATTATTGGGTTAATAGATCTTGAATATGTATGGCCAAATTCCTTGTCATAAAACCATGTACCTTTTTCGAGTCCCACCAGTACCATCCCACCACTATCACTGAGTATTAATTTGTTTTCATCTTTGCCAACATCATCTGAAAGGAGGGGAGATGAAGGGCAGGCTGTCAAGTATCTGAGTGATAGAAACAGAAGACTTGGAATAGGCCACTTGATCTGGTTATTCCAGAATGCCCACATGAAGTCCTGTCCCTGAAGCTTGCTGGGCTTTAGGGCTGTTTGGCTTCTGGCGGCGCTTCTGCCGGGTGGAGGAGGCAGCAGAGAGAGTAGCTGCTTTATCTGTTAGGCGGTATTTCCCTGCGGTGCGGTGGCATCGCCGGAGTGGTTGCCTATAAGGGGTGACTCTGCTTGACGGAGCCACAGCCAGCTGTCCATTGTCTAGTTAAACACATGACAGCTTCGTCACAGGAGGGCATCTTGTAGCCTGGCAGAGGGTCACAGGTGAAGTGTGATAAAACAGCAGCGGCTCCCTCTTTTATTGACCCCCCAGTTAAAACCTAAAAGGGAAGCTTCATTTGTTCACTATGTCCTCTGACATACTGAGTTGCTCCGCCTTTAGGTTCTTGCTCTATTCCTGGACTCTTTGAAGTTGCCCCTTTAATAGTTCCCAGACAGGACTGAATTGTCTACATCAGCTGTGCAGCTGATTTGGAAACCAATAGCTGTGGGTTCCATATTCAGCTCACAATGAGCAATTTCCCTTATTCCATGTTTGACTTATTCCCTCATGATTTATGTAGACAGCTCCCTTAGCTCATAAATGCTCCTGAGGGCAAGGACCATGTCTGTCTTCTTTCTTATTCCCAATGTAGCTTCCTAGCATCACGTTTTCAGTGTAACGGACACGTAAACACTAAAGTGCAAGGCAAAGAGGAGAGCTGCTATCAATTATTATAACCCTCTAGTAATGACCAGATGACAGGCTCTAGATTTTCATACCTTCACTCCCTTTCTCAGCTCCCTGAACTGTTTGAATAATAAACAAAACAGAATCGTATGGCTGCTTAAGAATGGTAGACCTCAGGGCGCCTGGGTGGCTCAGTCGTTAAGCGTCTGCCTTTGCCTTGAGTCATGATCCCGGGGTCCTGGGATCGAGCCCCGCACCGGGCTCCCTGCTCCGCGGGAAGCCTGCTTCTCCCTCTCCCACTCCCGCTGCTTGTGCTCCCTCTCTCGCTGTGTCTCTCTCTGTCAAATGCATAAAATCTTTAAAAAAAAAAAAATGGTGGCCATAAAGCAAGGCCCTTTTATAATTTTCTTCTCCCAGGTAGTTGGTAGAATTCAGATACTTCTTGCATTCTCCTTGCCCCATAAGAAATGTCACTTTATATCATGAAAAGTCTCAGTGAGTTCCAAAGGATAGATACAGCTGATTTTGAGAGTCATTTCAGTCGGGGTCCTGGTAGGAAATACATGACACACTTAAATCAGCTAATTTGAGGAGACTTTAGTAATGAGACTCTTTACAAGGTGTAGGCAGGGCTTCTCTGAAAAACCACAGGGGATGGTGCAGTGCCCAGAGCTAGGAACCAGGTTTCCATCTTGAGGCCTGAAGAAGAGCAGGGCAGAGGAGGTAGGGGGAGTTACCAGAACCTGGGGGAGAAAAGGACTATGTCAGGAGGGCTGAGACCAACAGTTGAGGATCCAGGATTGTCCACAGAAACCCCCAAACTGGTGGGCACCCAGAGCAAGAGATCCTGTAAAGGAGCCTGTTGATGGGGTCCACACAGGACAGAGTAGGGGTGTGAGCCAGATCGGGAGAGGCAGATGGAAGATACCAACACAGGGGTACCATCTGCCTTTTGAAATTATTCTTTTTATTCACGGTGGCCTTAAAAGAGAGAAATTTGCCCAGTGGGGCATAGGTTTTTTTAATGCTTTTCAGAAAAAAATCAGTGGTGAGGAGAGACACCACTGAGCCACATCTCATTACCAAGCAATTTGGATTCCACCTCCAAAAATGTCTTGAATGTGAATCCTTCCCTCTCCTGCACTGTCCGTCCCCGTGCAGACCCGGTCATCGGTGCCCACAGCTATAGTGTGTGTTCCCCACACTTGCACGGTGCAGCCAGCAGGACGCGTGAAAAATGTACACCTGGGTGTCACTCTTCAGTGCCTTCTGATTGTCATCCCTAGTCTCCACTTTTCATTCCCCCATTTGTACACTATAACCTTCTGCCCACAGCATCCACAGGAGACCCTCTGGATCTCCCCGCAAAGGTCACTCTCTGACTACCTCCCCTAACCTTAGACTAGGCTAGGTCCCGTGTTTTGTGTTCCCTCACGCTATACTTAACGATAATCCACACTTTCACCTTAGTATTGTAATTACCTGCCTGACTGCCTGCACTCGCCTCCACAGTGGGAATAGGAAGTGGGGACTTACCACTCTGTCCAGTACCTCTCTCTTGTGATCGCAGACTGTCCTAATTTGGAGCTAGATTCACTGCATAGGAAGTGGAAACACATTGTAATTAGCTTTTTTAGTTCTCAGTGTTAACATCCTAGGTGTAAGGACCTCTGGGTTTGAGTTTTTCAGAGGCCTAGATCCTTATGCAGCTGTCAGTGATTAGCTCACTGACTGACGTTGGTTTTCTGGTGTGGTGGGGTTTTTTTTTTGTTTTTTTTCTTTCAGTTAGGTTTTCTTAGGTGGCTCTCGGATCACAGAATGACTATAAATCAATAGACTCGGGTTCACATCTTGAATCAATAAGGCCTTAAGTGAAATTTAATAAACTCTACTGTCATGAGTTTTTTGGACGGGGGTGGGGGTGGGGGTTGTTGGGAGTTTCTGTCTCCTGTTGTATTTATTGTGGTGAAGCAGCAGGAAGTAAATAGGTCTCAGAGGGTGGAATTGGTGAATGGGAGCAGGGTTTCCCATCCTTAGAAAATAGTAACTCCTGTGCTCTGGCCTCTCCTTGTTCTTTATTTTGTTTGGTTCTTGGAGGAGAGGGTTGTAGAAATTGACCCAAGATTGAAAGCCTTCTGTTGTCAGTAAACAATATGGCAAAGACAGTATCTTTTATAAATATATATTGTTAAAGTGAGAGATTATTTTGGTCACTTCCATTTGGGAAATTCTGATACTGTTAGTAAAGGTTTTACTTTTCAACTTAAAGAAGCTTAACCAGTCATTTAGTTAATGGCAGCCAAGTGTGGCCAAGAGAATAACCCATCCAGCATTTGTTCCATAGCAAGTCGGGAAGTGTGCCATGTTCCTTCCCCTCGCAGCTCTGCATGGGCTGAGCAGAGCTAAAGATGCAGACAGAGTGTAACCTAGTCCACACTTCGTCCAGGAAGGTTTCCTGTGTCCCCGCTGTGTCCTGGACTCAGGTCTTTTTCTCTTCAGTGTTTGGAACCCAGGTGTGTTCTGTTGAGTTGATACTTATCATTAGTACCCATTATTACCTCCTCTTCCAGCATCCCTCTCCCTGCGGTACACCTAGCAATTTACTAAACTCTAAGCTCCTTGGGAGGTGTAGCCATTGTACCCTCAGCTCACATAGCTCAGGGCTCGGCCATTGTATGATTGCTGAATTTTGCAAATGCACAGAATTTTCTCTCTTGAAACTCCCTGGTATCTCTGTCTTTCCCCCTCCCTCATCTCTCCCAACCCCCTGCAGTAATAATTCTGACATTCTGAGAGCATTTTACGCTTCTGTTTGAGCAATCAGCTACACAAATGTAATATGTCTTCCATGAGTCACAAGACACAAAAGACAGTTATTTTGAATGGAAACTCTTGGTACCCCTTTGGTAGAAAGAGTTTATTTTGGGGTATTGCCTGTGCATTTAGGTTTCACTGCCTCCAGATTTATCTGGGTGGAGTAATATCACGTAAGTGTGAACTACCTTCCTGTTTTGAGCAGCTTTTCTTAATGACAACTGAACCTTTAGAGGTTGATGAAAGTATCTGATTTGGTTTTTGAGTTACTTAACTGTTTCTCAGAGAAAGAGAAATATCTAATTTGATTGGCCTTCTTAATTGTTCATCTTTTTACATGTATAAATATTATAAAAGTCCAAGATCCTAGGGGCCAGTTGGTTGAACGTCCCACTCCTGGTTTCAGCCCAGGGCATGATCTCAGGATTGAGCCCCTCATCGGCCTCTGCATGGGCTCTGCGCTCAGTGCAGAGTCTGCTTGTCCCTCTCTCTCCCCCTCTGCTCCTCCCCCCCACCACCACTCGTTCTCTCTCTCAAATAAATAAAAATCTTTTTAAAAAACCATTTAAGGGGCGCCTGGGTGGCTCAGTTGGTTAGGCGACTGCCTTCGGCTCAGGTCATGATCCTGGAGTCCCGGGATCGAGTCCTGCGTCGGGCTCCCTGCTCGGCGGGGAGTCTGCTTCTCCCTCTGACCCTCCCCCCTCTCATGCTCTCATTCTCTCTCTCAAATAAATAAATAAAATCTTAAAAAATCATTTAAAAGGGGCGCCTGAGTGGCTCAGTCGTTAAGCGTCTGCCTTCGGCTCAGGTCATGATCCCAGGGTCCTGGGATCGAGCTCCGCATTGGGCTCCCTGCTCAGCAGGAGGCCTGCTTCTCCCTCTCCCGCTCCCCCTGCTCGTGTTCCTGTTCTCGCTGTGTCTCTCTGTCAAATAAATAAAATCTTTAAAAAAAAAAAATCATTTAAAAGAATAAGAAAAGTCCAAGGTCTTCCAGGCTGTCTTTTAGATTTTATCTATTTACCTGAGAGAGAGAGAAGCTGGGGGGAAGGGCAATGGGAGAAGGAGAAACAGACTCCCCACTGAGTGTGGAGCTTGATGCAAGGGCTCAATCCCAGGACCCCAAGATCATGACCTGAGCCAAAGTCAGGAGCCCCTTCCAGGCTGTCTTTTGTAAAAATTTTGCTGGAAAAATTTTAGCTATAAAATAATACCCTGCAGAAATCAGTCAGAAGTCAAACTTGAAGACTGAACCAAGCGTCTCCACATTCCAGGATGTGTTGCCCTGCTGGGAGGCATTAGTATGGATAGGGTAGGAGCTGTCCCTCCTCTCTCCCTCATCCACCCAAGTCATCACCTTTTATCCATTTCATACTGAAATTTCCCTTACCTACCTATCCATCCCCTTTTCCCCACCTTGTATCTTTTTATCTTGGGGAAAGTAAAAGCAGGTAGTCTTGTGGAAAGGATTTAGCACACCCCCTTTTGAGATCCTTCACACGGAAGTCTTTGGGCAGTGGTGCTCATGTTATAGCAAGACTGACTGCCTAATTCTATTACTTACTTTACTTTGCCTCTCCTTCCCTGGGGAAACAAACTTTGATGATGGTCTGTCTTCTTTCACTAAGGTCTGTTTGAGAGGCTACTGTTTTTCATCAAGGAGTCTGATGGTGGTGTGTAATCTGTGCTGCTACTGCCATTGTTCTTGGACCCAGCTAGCTCTGGGATACAGTATGCATTACTTAGAACACAGCCCCCAAATACAAGTCAATTCCTCAAAATATGCTAGATACCATTCTAAGAACTGTGAGGACCACAGATGAGAATTGGGCATGGAGCCAGCCTCAGGGTGTTTGCAGTTTAATTTAGGAGAGGACCATAGCACACCAGTAGTACACAGTACAAAGTATAGTGGTAGACAAGATGTCGTAAGGGATTGTTACTCTTGACCATGATCCTCCATTAAATATTATAAAAGTGAGACAGAAAAGTTGACCAAGATGGTTTGTAAGCCCTGAACTGAATCTTGAGAGCTTACCAAATAGATAAGGAAAAGGACAATCCAACCAGAGGGAAAACTTGGAAGTCTAGTGTATTTAGAAGTTGGTGAGTTGACTTGCTTGATTGAACTGAAGGGTTCATTTAGAGAACCAGCCGGTGAGAAGGTAGATAAGTAGGCGTTGGCCGAACTATAAAAACTGGAACTCCAGACTAAGGACGGTTTGGGTCTGTTAGAAGCTACTCAGTGCTTTCTAAAGAGAAAACCAATGCTGTTTGAACTGATTTTGGGGCATTAAGTAGATTGAGGTAAAACCAGTTCAGCCTTAATGCTTGGGCATTTGGTGCCCCTCAGCCTGCTGACTCGCTGCTGTTCCCCTTCAAACTGATCCCCGTTGATAGCAGCTGCTCAGGGAGAGAACAGAAGCGCAGCTTGAGCAACAGGGAAGAAAATACTGTTTCTGGGGTACAGATGGTTCATATTCAGATGGTAGTATAAAAGTAATAAGTGATTTTTACCAGTGAAAAATTTAGGAGTTTGAGAGGTTTTTTTTCCCCCCTCCTTTCCTTGCTCTCTCTTTTTCTTTCTTTTCCTTTTAAAATTGTTTAAGGGGGGGGGGTGAGTGCCTCGCTGGCTCAGTCGGTGGCAGCAAATGACTCTTGATCTTGGGGTCTTGAGTTCCAGCCCCACACTAGGTGTGGAGCCTACTTGTTTAAAGGGCAAAACCTAGCCCTTTCACCATGTTTCACTAGTGGTCAGAAGGTAGACTTAACTAACAATGCCTGTTGGATTTCTTTACTTTGATAAATGAAATCCTCTCTGAAAATAACATAAGTCAAGGATTTCAGACTCTTCGATCCCCAAAGAAATGAATCTTCTGGAAAGACTCATTTCAAAGGGGAGCTAAAAAAGCATTTCGTGGCACAAATGTTATACTTTCTCTGAGAGAGGTCATCACCGTAAGGTAAAGTACCCCCTTGTTTTGATCTTATTACATGAATACTTTTTTAAATGAAGACTTTGTTTAAACCACTTATTATTACTATTTTAAGTAAGCTGTACACCCATCGTGGGGCTTGAACTCACCACTCGGAGATCAAGAGTCGCGTGCTGTCCTGACTGAGCCAGCCAGGTGCCCCTCTTTAAACCATTTAATGAAATAGTATAATTTGATGTTCACACACAAATTCATAAATCTGCTAAAATTGGGAGAGTTTTAAAACCTCATAAATGCATTTCATTTCTTCTCAGTGTTCTGGTGTCTAAGGGCCGACTGCCTGTCAAGTGTCTTGACTGAGCTGTAGTCCTTCAGCCTGGAGACTCGGCCAGGCGGCGTGAACTTTGAGAATTGTGCTCTCTGTGTGCTTGGGTAAACAATTGAAGGTTTCTGTGGGACCAGGAACCTTAATTATTAAACTGCCTTTAAGTTGGGCATCTCATCGTTAAAATCAGAATAGCTTATCTACAGTGTGGGTGTTTTTCATGATTTGGCTCACAGTAGAGCAGGCAGCACAACCGAGATGTTTTTCACTTTGAGCAAAACCTGTGACAGACGGAGGTGGTGATTGTAAAGCACTTACCTAAAGTGTTAGCAGTGAATCAGTGCAGCCTGAGGCCGAGTCAGTAATCCGTGCCCAGGGAGTCTAAAGTTGAGGAGCATTCTCATAGTTTCCAATAAAATATGTCACAGGCAGCTGAAGACAGTGGGTTTTTTAAACGGCTGTCCCAGTGCAGTTACCCTAGCCAGGGCCCTGTCACATTTTTTTTAGGGGTTTAAGACTTTAAAAAGTGTGTGTGTGTGTGTTCTCCCCCCCTTTTTTTAATAACTTGCAATTAATATGGTAGGATCACCACATTCTTATTCTGCCTACAGGTCATGGCACTATTTCATTATCATTACTGTGGGATTGATTGACCTTGAAGAACAGGAGAAACTCACTGGCTTATGTTGAATTTCTTTAATGCAGGGACTACATATAAGTGGCATTTGAGGGGGGGTGGTTTGTGTAGGAGACTAAATGTGTAATTGTTCCTATCTTTTATGTGCGAATGTCCTTACACAAGCTGCTTTACAAATTGATAAAATTTTGGATTGGCGCACTGCTCCATAACTGTACTGCATACTTATTTTTATTTTTATTTATTTTTTATACCAACATCCCAGTTGACATTTCTTATTTTATTTTTTTAAGATTTTATTTATTTATTTGAGAGAGTGAGTGAGAAAGAGCATGAGCCAAGGGGGGAGGAGCAAAGGAAGAGGGACAAGCGGACTCCCTGCTGAACAGGGAGCCGCTTAACTGACTGAGCCACCCACTGCCCCTCTTGTTTTGTTTTGTTTTTATTTGAGAGAGAGAGAAAGCACAAGCAGGGAGAGGGAGAGAGGGAGAAACAGACTCCCTGCTGAGCATTGGATCCCAGGACCCCAAGATCATGACCTGAGCTGAAATAGATGCTTAACCGACTGAGCCATCCAGCGCCCCCATACTTATTTTTTAAAAATCATGATTTCTGGGGCACCTGGGTGGCTCGGTGGGTTGAACGACGACCAACTCTTGATTTTGGTTCAGGTCATGATGTCGGGGTTGTGAGATCAAGCCCTGTGTCAGGCTCTGCACTGGGCACGGAGCCTGCTTGGGATTCTCGCCCTCCCTCTCCCTCTGTTCCTCCCCACCCACCCCTGATCTAAAAAAAAAAAAAAAAATCATGATTTCTTTTGTTTATTTACAGATAATTGAATATGTTCATACAAGAGAATAGCCCCATAATTCACATTACAATCTAAACAAGCAATTTATAAACAAAATACTTATCTACCATTTTCCTAAAAGGTAACCTTTTTTGGGACACCTGGATCCCTCAGCAGGGAGCCTGCTTCTCCCTCTGCTTGTGCTGTCTCTCTCTCTCTCTCTCTCTCTCTCTCTCTCTGACAAATAAATAAAATCTTAAAAAAATACCTTTTTCCGTAATTTGTGTAGAAAATCAAGTACAGTTCTTATCTCCCAGTATCTGTGTAGAAGAGACAGGGAAAGGAATTAGCTATTGTGATCCTCGAACTGTGCATTTAAAATCTTTCTTGAGGGGCGCCTGGGTGGCTCAGTCGTTTAGCGTCTGCCTTCGGCTCAGGTCATGATCCCAGGGTCCTGGGATCGAGCCCCGCATCGGGCTCCTCGCTCTGTGGGAAGCCTGCTTCTCCCTCTCCCTCTCCTATTCCCCCCGCTGTGTTCCCTCTCTTGCTGTGTCTCTCTCTGTCAAATAAATAAATAAAATCTTAAAAAAAAAATCTTTCTTGAAGTAAGCCAGAGTCTCCTACTGGTGTGTTTTCAGAATAAAACAAGAATCCCAGTCCTCTTAATATGTATGCTGTTGGTGCCCATGAACAGCGTTACGTTAAAGATACCAGATTTAGTGAAGGTAATACTTAGTCCTCCCAGGATTGCCACTTTTTGTTAGATCTAATACTGCACATGTATAAGGCAGGGTAAATGTTGTGAAGTAAATTTGTCCACTAAGACAGCCAGAATGTAGCTCTATACTGATTGCTACACTGCTTATCACGTTTTCTTACTCAATCACCTCAGTAACCCTGGGAGGTGTAGGTGTCACCACCACTTTCTAGGTGGGGAAACCAGAATTTTAGACAAGAGTCGTTTGTCCACGGTCACATAGTTCACTGGTGAGACTGGAATTTGAACTCATGTGTTCAGCCCCTTGATTCCAGATCTAAGGGGCCTGAGACCTAAATCTTTGACCTTTTTTTTTTTTCCCCTTAACTGTTTGGAAAGCTTTGACTTCATGTTGGTATAAATGGAAATTTGCATTGCTTTAAGAATAGTCTCAGATGGGGGGCGGGGGGGGGTGAGGGCAGCAGTGAATACTGTTATCAGAATCACATAATATTAGAATAGTAGAATCACAAGGTTCAAGAAGGTTTTATTTCTGGAAATTTTTTTTCATAGAATAGTTATGGTAAGCTATCATTCTGGGGGTTTCTGGAGTCTTACTGTGTTTTCTGCTTTCCTATGTATTTTTGGGATGTGAAGTTTGTACCCAAGATGTATGAGGAGGCCCTGGTGTGATTTTCTTATGTGTGAACTGGACCAGAATATTACTATGTTCTCTTGACTGAAATATTTCTAACTTTTTTAAAGATTTTATTTATTTTTTATTTTTTTTAAGATTTTACTTACTTATTTGACAGAGAGACACAACCAGAGAGGGAACGCAGCAGGGGGAGTGGGAGAGGGAGAAGCCGGCCTCCCGTGGAGCAGGGAGCCCGATGCAGGGCTCGATCCCAGGACCCTGGCTGGGATCATGGGCTGAGCCGAAGGCAGACAGACGCCCAACAACTGAGCCACCCAGGCGCCCCATTTCTAACTTTTTTAAAGATTTTATTTTTAAGTAATCTCTACACCCAACGTGGGACTGGAACACACAACCTGAGATCAAGAGCTGCACGCTCCACCGACTGAGCCAGCCAGGCGCCCCTTAGTGGAAGTATGATATACATATAGAAAAGTTCACAGACCCTGAGTTCGCAGTTCAGTGAATTCTCATAAACTGAACATACCCAGTTCAGTAGCCAGCATGCGGTCAAGAAATACAACATTAGTGACACCCTGAAAGCCCCCATTGTCCCCCTCCATTGACTGGAATAGTTTCAAGTGTCCTGTATAAACGTCACATCATTCCTCATTTGTAGGTCTCTTCCTGATTTGAGTTCTGACATTATTTTCAGTCTTTTTGCAAGAAGAAAAAAAGTCACTGAAACTTGTCACTTCCTCCTTTCATAATCTCATCTCTTGATCCGTTTGCTTCCGTTAAACTGGAGTGTTTTGTGTGGCTACAAAGTCCTAACTTGAGGGCATATGAAGGTTGGGATAGAACCTGCAGCCATGGGGTGAAACCTAAAAACATTTCCTGAGATTTTCAGGACTGAATGAAAATTTGGTTGTTGAACGCCACCACCTATTCGTTCCAGGGGGAATGAAATGAGTGAGTGAGCGTGCCTTCCATCTTGGGGAATGGAGATGGGGGCACTTCCTCATTCTCAGAACTCTGACGAGGCCTTTTAATTATGTGTGAAGGACGTGAGTATTCACGTCAGTCCGTGGGAAGTTGAACACAGTCTCTGTAGGTGCAGACTCATCCACACATGGTTCTGGTCTCCTTCTCTGCTCCACTTTGGACTCACGTAGGTTAATTTGTGTCCTTTGCTGTTTTAAGCATGTAGACGTTTGAATAAAACTTAATTTGTAAATATCTGTTAAGTCGCCCCAGCTGCAGGGCTTGCGTGTCATGCTGATGTGAGTGGAGCCACTGGGTCAGAAGACCTGGTCCCTGACTCCTGGGGTGGCCCAGGCTGGCAGGGACACACTCTCTCTCCTGTGCTTTGCCTCCAGCAGAACCAGTGTTCTTAAGTTCTAGAGTAAAGAAGTTTAGAGGCATGCACAGCAAATTTTGACTTTCTGCTCTGCGGCGTCCTGGCCTAGCCCATTCCTGTAACGAGGAGCAGTCTGGGATCTGTAAATTTGTGTGTGATCCACTAGCTCATAACCTTGGGTAGTCATGTCACATTTGTAGAAAATGTTTTCAGTCTGGAGAATGCAGTGTTACAGTTTTATGGTCTCTGGATCTTCCCCCTAAATCGGGCTAGTGGTTGTGCTTCCAGCATTCCCTAACACAAACACATTGCGGCCTTGAGGGTGAGTGGAATAGGACTTGCCATGCTTTTTCATGAAAATATGTTTGTGTATGAGGACACGTGGACAGATGGTGCATGCAAGCAGCAGCCTGACACACCTGTTCGGTGTTGGCTGACCCGGGACTGGATCCCTGTGATCCTGAAGATGGGCCAGAGAAGCTCTGGAGAAGTCTAGAAGCTCTCTCCCGGAGAGCAGACTTATTTAGTCCCTTCATTCTCCAGCATCAGTACTTGCTGTTTTCCCAAATCTCCTCTCCCAAACTGTTCATTTCACCTGTCATGCTCCCGTTTGCTTTCCTACTGAGGGGTTCGTGCTAGATGTTCAGGGATCAGACCCTGGTTTTCCGAGACCATTTCTTTTACTTTTTAATTGTAACTGCAAGAGTTGATATGTGGTTGTTTGAAATCACGTGAAGTCTTGCATCCATTTAACTGATCATACTTCACATAATGCCTTTTACAAACAAACCTAAATGGCAACATAATTGTCTTAGTGGCTACCTTTTTAAGAGTGTGAAAAGGAAATGATTTGATTTTTTCCCCCCTTGTCTTAATTCTTTTTAGGTTTTGAATGAAGAATGTGATCAGAACTGGTACAAGGCAGAACTCAATGGGAAAGATGGCTTCATTCCCAAGAATTACATAGAAATGAAACCACATCCGTAAGTTGGACTCTACTGGTCTTCCAGGAGTCAGACCCATCTGTTTATTTCAAACAATGTTATTTTATTTTATGTTTTTAAAATTGAGGTCCTTGGGATAGTTGTCATACCTTTTACTCTGTCTTCCCAGAGAATTAACAAAGCATGTTGATTTTGCATGTTAATAGTAGGATATAGTAATATTGCACGCCCAGCACAGAACCCACTGCAGGGCTCAGTCTCAGGACCCTGTGATCATGACCTGAGCCGAAATCAAGAGTCAGGTGCTTAACCAACTTAGCCACCCAGGTGCCCCAGTAGTACATATTTTAGATTGATAATGGTTGCTGTTGATCTTTAATGAAGCAGTTGTTTCATTTAAAACAATAGGTTATATACTATTACCTAATAATAGTACATGTTTTGGATTGATAATACCTGTCAGTGATCTTCAAATAATAAAACTATAGAAATGTCGTTCCCTGATTCCTTTTCATAAAACCCCTGAGGCCAGATCTGTTTCATAATTCTCCATTTTTTGAGTCTTAGAAAGTGTACTTACCACATAGTTTTGTTGATATGTTTGATTGCCCTATAAGACTGTTACCTTATTAATCTTTGTATCCCCAGAGCACAGTGTGCTTGGCAATATAATAGGTTCTCAATAAATGCTTATTATAATTACTATCCTTGCCTACCACTTAGTGTTCTCACTTCAGAGAATTCAAAATAATCTCCTACCCCAGGCTGTTGAGAGCAGTGAACTTTTTTCTTTTTTTTTTCCCCTCCCTCGGAACATCCCCTCCCCTACCCGGTTTATATTGATATGCGACATGGTGGGACCACTGTCCTCCTACCCTCACCCATGACCTCCTTCGCTGGCCCTGCTCCTCCTTCAGAAGCAGTCCCTTCCATCCTTTGTATATCAGGAGGAACTGAGGCTCAGTGCTCAGGCTGGAGTGTCATTGAGACAGAGAGGAGCAGCAGTTTCTGTCTACTTAATTTAACACAAATGATAAATAAGACCTTTAGATGACTTGACCCACCTCAAGTGGCAGCCCATTTGTCCCTCTCCTTCTTTGTCACTGCTCTAATGTGTGCCTGTCATTTCTCTTCCCCCCCCGAGCCACAGAACAGGGATCTTAACCACATCTTATACACAGAGTTCAAAGGGGCCTTCGATCATCTAGTTCATTCCTCTTTATCTTAAAAATTAGGAAAGCTCCTGGTATTTTTATTTCAATGCCAATAATTTATGAATTTGGTTCTCATTATAAAAGACAGCATAGAGGGACCCCTAGGTGGCTCAGTCGTTAAGCGTCTGCCTTCGGCTCAGGTCATGGTCCCAGGGTCCTGGGATTGAGCCCTGCATCAGGCTCCCTGCTCCACGGGAAGCCTGCTTCTCCCTCTCCCACTCCCCCTGCTTGTGTTCCCTCTCTCGCTGTGTCTCTCTCTGTCAAATAAATAAATAAAATCTTAAAAAGTGTAGAAAACCATAGAGCAATATAAGAATTTCTCCCCACATACATACCCCTTTTGGAGGTAACCACCACTGGCAATTAAATGTAAGCCAAATGCTATCTTTTTTTTTTTTTTTTTTTAAGTAGGCGTAAAAAAAATCTTCAAAGGTGTATGTGGCAGGGATTCCTGGACCCCTGTCAGTGGGATAAGGCCCTTCATTTGAAGTCCCTGTAACATTAGGGGTTTACACACAGCCATGCCCAGGTTACTAAAACGTAGGCACACATGGTAATAACCAAGAAACTCCAAAAGATGAACACAAGACTAGTACAGATGTCCTGGGAAGTATACTAAGCACAGCTATGCATTTTTGTAGCCATTTAGTGTTCATGTTTGCTTTGGGGACTGTGTGGGCTTTTCACGGACAGCATCACAGAATTCACTCCACGGGGAGAAGCAGTTGGTAGTGGTAACTGGGAGTGGGAGCTGCTGTTTGGATCATACAGTGGGTCCTCCCTCTGTCCATATAAGCCAGATATTCTGTATACATCTATTCCTTTGGTCTATCCTCAAAGTAGATGAAGCGTTGGGTAAACTATATGTAAAGGACCAGATAATAAATATTTTAGACTTTGAGGACCATATGCAGTCTCTGTCATTTCACATATTCTTTTGAATTTTTTAAAATAACCCTTTAAGGGGCGCCTGGGTGGCTCAGTCTGTTAAGTGGCTGCCTTCGGCTTGGGTCATGACCCTGGAGTCCCAGGATCGAGCCCCACGATCCCCATGCCGGGCTGCTTCTCCCTCTCCCTCTGCTCTTCTCCCCGCTCGTGTTCTCTGTCTTGCTCTTTCTCAAATAAATAAATAAGTCTTTTTAAAAAAATAAATAACCCTTTAAGAATTTGTAAATGTCAGGCGCCTGGGTGGCTCAGTTGGTTAAGCGACTGCCTTTGGCTCAGGTCATGATCCTGGAGTCCCGGGATCGAGTCCCACATCGGGCTCCCTTCTCAGCAGGGAGTCTGCTTCTCCCTCTGACCCTCTTCCCTCTCGTGCTCTCTATCTCTCATTCTCTCTCTCTCAAATAAATGAAATCTTTAAAAAAAATTTTTTTGTAAATGTCTTAGATTGTGGGCCATACAAAAACTGGGCATATTTGGGCTGAGGGCCATAGTTTGCTGGTTTCTGCACTCGATCCAGTGATAATGGAAATCAATTTCAGTTCCTTTTCATTTTCGTATTTCCGGGCTAAGAGGGAATTCAGCAGAACATCACGGTGTAATTTTTATATTAAATAAAATGCCTATGGCTCTGTACCCTTGTTTTCCTTCGGATTGTTTGAAATGTCATAGGCCTTTTGAATCCGACTGTTGAGAAAACACAGGAAAGGCCTTCTTCCTTGGAAAGCACAGGTTACTGCCCCAGTTGCTCGATTGCTGGGTCAGCCCTCGAGGAAGACTCCTTGTCCTGCCTCATCCTCTTTAAAGGTCCACTCTGAAGAACTCTGGAATAATAGTTGATCGGGAAACATCCAGGAGAGCCTCCATGGTGGTGGTTTTTGCAGAGTCTAGCTGAAAGGCAGGGTCCCCCGCTGCACACTCTGAAACAGGAAACCATATTGCTGAAGAGACCATGGCCATGGGCCTGTGGAGTGGTTGGCTTTGCGGGCACACGTCGTGTTCCGGGACTGCTCTGTGACTGGACATCCATAAGTACAGGGTCTGTGTCCCTCCCATAGCAGTGGGAGAGCACAGAGCACCAGGGCCCCCTTCCCTCTTCCCTCTCTCCTTCCTCTCCCCCCACCTTCAGTTTTTGTTAGGAAGAGGTAAGTCTCCAGTGGAGTACGACCTAATACGGCTTTTGAGGTAACAAGTTAAACACAGACTAGGAAGCGATTATCGGCTAGTGTTGCAACACAGATTATTGTGCATACTGGAGGTGGGTCCAGATACGTGCTTTTCACACTGAGTGCATATAGATGGAAGCCTATGGAATGTAGTGAAGAATTAAATTGGAAAACGAGCCACCTCCTCTGGTTAGCTTTCTCCTTTGCTAAAGATGTTAAAACTTTTGACTGTAGCCATGTAGTTACACCTAAATATCACTGTTTAAATGTCTTAACGGAGAGTGATAGCTATTCTTCATATGGTGCGATATCCCTTATGTTGTGGGACATCCTCGAGAAAAAGAGGGACGGAACTTAGTAAAAATGGAAACAGATAACAAAAGAAGTCTTTATTTAATAAAATGATCTCCAGCTAATTGTCTATTTTTCAGTCTGGGTGCTTATAATGAGTATGTTTACTTTGTAAAAATTCCAATTTAGAGTACTTTATTTCACTGCAGTTTATCATTTTTCACTGAGAATTAAATTGAGTCCATCTCAAGCTGGGGGCTAGAAAACACTGCAGCCGCACCTGTATGTGCGCATCCGATGCGAAGGCCTGAAATCCGAGCAGAGCTGCTAGCACTTGGCTGCCTTTGGGGAGTTTGAGGGGAAGTCTTTATTTTTACTTCACGAACATCTAGGCTATTTCTTTAATTCATATTCATTATTTTAAAACAAGGGAAAAGAAAGGAAAATACCTGCTTGGTGGGAAGATCTTGGGGTCTTGGGAGGAAAAGAGAGTGGCTGTTGGGTGACTTTACCCCACCTCAGACCGATGCTTATTGCCTGCAAGTGTATCACAAACCTGAAAGCACTAGAGATTAAAATAGAAAATATTTCAGTGGTCTCAGTATAGTCAGCTGTCCTTTCATTGTTGGAGATGATTCTGTTGTATTAATATGTAATTTCTCTTGTGTGGCCTGACTTCCAGGCACTGGAGGGCTTACCCTTGGGTTATTTCTAGAAGCTGGATCCTAGCAGCTATTCAGCAACCTGGTATTGTAGTACTCAAAGTGAGAAAGACACAAGAAGGTAGATTTAAGAAGGTTTAATGATTAATCAATTAATGGCAGCTTCTGACCGGATCTTCCTAGCAGCTCACATCTTTCTGTCTGGGGTTTTTTTGTTTTTTGTTTTTTAAGATTTATTGATTGATTGATTCAGAAAGAGAATGTGCAGGGTGGGGGCGGGCAGACTCCTTGCTGAGCACAGAACCAGATGCAGGGACTCTAGGGCTCAATCTCATGACCCTGAGATCATGATCATGACCTGAACTGAAACCAAGAGGCGGACACTTAACTGAGCCACCCCGGTGCCCCATGTTTGAATTTTAGTATAGTCTATTATTTTAGAGATTCCTTGCAATGCAGTTGCTTGTAAGTTAGCTTTATTACTTTAATGGACTATCTGGTACCTTTGTTATTACAGTTTGCATATATAATGAATGTTAGTTACCATGTAAAGAGTCTAATGAAGCACATAGGTCTTTTTTTTTTTTTTTTTTTTATGGGGCACCTGGGTGGCTCAGTTGTTAAGTGTCTGCCTTCGGCTCAGGTCATGGTCCCAGGGTCCTGGGATCGAGCCCCACATCGGGCTCCCTGCTCCGTGGGAGGCCTGCTACTCCCTCTCCCACTCCCCCTGCTTGTGTTCCCTTTCTCGCTGTGTCTCTCTCTGTCAAATAAATAAAATCTTTAAAAAAATTTTTTTTAATTTGAGACAGAGCTCATGAGAGAGAACACGAGAACGGGGTATAGGGAGAGGGAAAAGTAGACTCTTCTTTTGAGCAGGGAGCCCGATGTAGGGCTCGATCTCAGGACCCTGGGATCCTGACCTGAGCCGAAGGCAGACGCTTAACCGAGCCACCCAGGCGCCCCAGATAGGTCTTATTAGCTATAAGTAATATCATTGCTTTTTAAAAATAATAACACTTAAAGACAGGTTTGAAAAGAGAATGTTTTCACAATTGACCCATCCTAATGAGTAATGGTTTTCATGTGAAATAGGCAGCTATGACTTGAAGCTTTTTTCACCCCTCCTGCTCTTCCTCTCCCCTACCTGCTCCCCCTCCCCTTCCTCCTCCACAGGCCAGTTGCACCCATAGTTTTGTGTGAATTCACCCACTTTTTCTTGCAGCCAAGGTGAATTAGCATTGGGAGCAGAAGACTCCATAACATATCCCAAATGAAAAACTGAATCTTGCAACTAACTGCCTCTGCATAGGATAAATTAGGATGTTCCTGCTGGCTCCTGGAAGCTGACTCTGAGCAGTGATGGCAGGAGAGGGCTCTGAGAGGGATGACTGCCTTTGTGGGAGTAGAGGCTGCTCTCTCAGAGCCTGCACCTCTTCACCTTGGGCTGTTACAAGTAGTAGCCCTGGCTCCAGTTTCTGGGCCTTCCAGTTTCCTACCTCCATTTCCCTTAATCCCACTATAGCAAAGCTTCAGCCTTGTCAAATGGCTGGGAGAAGAGGCCTGTCTCCTTATGTGGTTCTTCCGGTGCTTCATATTGATAGACCTGGGCTTTCCCCAGGGCCCTGAGTCAGTAGGGAGCCCGATGGGCTTTGGCTCAGGAGGCCCACCTTTAAGTGTCTTCTTCTTTAGGAAGAGTGGCCCACGATCATGCCTTATGAGTCACTTTCTGGAGAGTAGGGTAGGGGAAAGTCACTTGAAGGGAGATGGTCCATGTCTCAAGGGAGAAGCTGACTGAATGGCTCTGTGGGGCATGTTGACACTGGAGGGTAAAGAGGGAGGCCCCTTCCTTTGGCAAGGAGTGTTCTGTTACATTTTGGAGGCTGGATATCCCGTCTCTTTGTGGGGAAGCAGATGTTGACTGGCTTGTCTTCCTTCCTTAGGTGGTTTTTTGGCAAAATCCCCAGAGCCAAGGCAGAAGAAATGCTTAGCAAACAGCGGCATGACGGGGCCTTTCTTATCCGAGAGAGTGAGAGTGCCCCGGGGGACTTCTCCCTCTCTGTCAAGTAAGTACTTCCCGCCCTGGTCCCCAGGGCCTCTCCCTGCTGGTCTGAATTGTGAAGCCACAGGCCAGCTGTCTGGCTACACACACCAAAAGGTTGCCAGCTGGTAGAGGTTTAGCCTAAACAGTATTTTACCAAAGCAGAATATTTTACATTAAAATAGTCATTTCTGGCTCCTCTTCAAAATCAGTTCTACCAGTACTGAGTTTAGATTCCTGTGTGGAAACAAGTCTTCAGCTGGTGAGTAGCAGCCTGGTTTCCCTATCCCCCACCCCTCCTCTGTGCCCTCCATGCACACAGCTCTTTCCTCGTTTGCCCTCGGTGGGATCCCTGTCGCGCACTCTGTCGACGTGACTGGTCACCCTGTCAGCTACTTTGTGCACCTTTACCAGATGTCTAGCTTAAATCCTCCCAACACCATCCTAGGCCTCTCTCAATTTAACTTTAAATGGTTACCACAAGGGTTTGGAGGTGCTTTGCTTTCCCCAGTGAGAAAATGTGAAGAGGAGCTGGTAAACAGGGAATGGGGAAGGCAGGGAGTTTGACCACCCTCGGAATTGTGGAGAACATAAGTTGGAACTTTGAGGATTTCAAGCAAATCACTTTTCATCTGTGAAATAAGGATTTTTAATCAAATTGTCATTTCCATATGTGTTTTGACTCAGTCCTTTCTAGTTAATATATTACCACAGGAACCCCTCCCCTGGGAATCTTAAAAATCACTCCATCATTTATATGACAGCATGATTAGGTTAAAAACTCAGATCACTGGGTGTTATTTGTGATGAATCACTAAATTCTACTCCTGAAACTAATATTATGCTATATGTTAACTAACTAGAATTTTAAAAAAATTGAAGGGGGGGACTCAGATCAGTGTTATCATAGATCACATTGATTATTTTTAAATGAAGACCTTAAGATAGTTTATTTGCCATTTACACACAATGTAAAGATTTTTCAGTTTTCAAAATTAATTGAATATCTTGTTTCATTGTAGGACCAGTATAGGTTTTTTGAAATGTAGATTTAAGCTTAATTTTTGTGTTCTTTTTCTCAGTGAAGGTATGGGAGGTGGTTTCAGGCCATATTCACAACACTGCACAGATATGTGTCTGGTATAAGTGAGTCTTTTAGTCCCAGCATGAAAAAGTCAAACTGGATCTAATTATTATCTTCTAAAAAGGACTTTTTTTTTTAAATAGACTTCGTTTTTTATAGTAGTCGTAGGCTCACAGCAAAACTGCGTGGCAAGTTACAGAGGTTACCTCCCCACCCCCACCCCCCAACAGTGGCTTTCTGATGCACTTGGTTAAACATGTGTGAGTGAGGGTCTGAGGAAGAACATCTTGAGATGCAATTCTTCATGCTTCTTTGCTAACTTGTGTTTCATCGTCTGTTTTCCTTACATTTTATACTGACCTGAGTGGAAAACAGTCTAGAACGAGGAGTACAAGCAGTTACTCGCAGGTTAATTGAGTGATGGCCAAAGCCACCGAGGCGGGTGGCGTGCAGCTGGGAGGCCTTGATTACTACCAGTCACTGCACACACTTATGTGGTAGCTGCTGGCAAGCTCCGAGACCATTCCGTTTTATCTCAAATAAAAACTTGAAAGAGTCCCACATTTATTGTTTCAGAAATAAAATTTGAAACAGATGTCATTACCGCGTTTAACAACACAAACACCTTCTCAAAGGAGGTTCAGGAATCCACGGTCTCTAAAAGGTTTCTCTAGTTTGGAGATGAGTCAGTAATGGAAAACACCGTGGCAGTTAACACGTCACTGTCTGGGACCCTGTACACCTTATAGAAACCATGTGCATCGCACCCGTGGGAGTGGGCTTCTGTGGAGCCAGAAGTGTGGCTTGAATGTGCCCTCCTTCCTCACTGCACACACGGATTCTCGTGAAAAAGCAACACCGGTTCTGAATACTTGGGATCTCCTACTTGAAGCCCAGTGCTGCCACCTACTGGGTTGTTTTTAAGAAGTTTTTCATTTCCTTCCCCCTTTAAGACTGAAGGAGAGGAGAGACCGAATGAAGTGTCCTTCATTTACAGATCTTCATAGAATGCCGTTGGAGGGCTGGCCTCTGGTGTCCGTGCTGAGGACCCAGCAGTGAGCAGGCCAGGCAGAGCCTTGCTGGGCTGGTGACGCAGCCACATAGCACTGTGGTTAGGGGTGGTCAGCTCCCAGTTGAACTCCTGCTTCTGCGGGCCAGCGTACGGAGAGGCATGTTACCCGGTGGTCAAGAAACCTCTGGGCACTGGGTACCTCAGCCTCTTGTATTTATTTGGCCCACGATGTTCCGTTCTGAGACCTTTTCACCCATGAGTAGAACTAAAATCCCTGAATGGAAAACATGATCTATACTCCCAGTTACAGGGGAGTTGTTGAAAGTATGTTCTAGTCCCTCCTCTCTCACCTTCCTCTCCCACCTCTTGTAGTCTTTAAATATCATGTAAGGCTTTAACGGGGATTTTTGTTTGTTTGGATTTTTTTGGTTTTTGCTTGAAAAGTTAATGAAGTCACACTCTTCCCTGAATAAGGCTGTTTGATTTGGTACAGTGCAGGGCACGTGGAGACACGCCATAGGTTAGGACATTATTTTACAAACATCTTCAGAATTAACCTGATGGACAGGGTTTCCCTCTCTGACAAGGATTCTTCCTCTTGTCACTGGTAATCATCAGTCCATTGGAGGGATCTCAGGGGCACTCAGTGTCCTAACTCCAGCCAGGGAGTCGTGTTGTGCTGCAGTCCGGGGCCCCTCGGGCTCTGAGAAGCGTTGCCAGAATACTAGTTCTCATAAGACACCTCCTCGATTTGGTGGGCACGTGGCCCCCAGGTAGCCGGGACAGAGCCCTCTGACTGTTCCCGCGTGTGTTCTCTGCCCTTCCCAGGTTCGGAAATGATGTGCAGCACTTCAAGGTGCTCCGAGATGGAGCTGGAAAGTATTTCCTCTGGGTGGTGAAATTCAATTCTCTGAATGAGCTGGTAGATTATCACAGATCTACATCTGTCTCCAGAAACCAGCAGATATTCCTCCGGGACATAGAACAGGTGCCACAGGTAAGCCTCATAAGAGAGATTGGGATCATTTTTAGCAATTAAGAATAGCTCCTCAGGCAGACAAGTACCTTTTCAAAGGATTCCTTCTGGGGCTTCTGTGCTCATTATTCAAAATATTACGTGTAGTTTGAAACAAAATGGTTTTGCCTTTCCCAGAGGCTGCCTTTCTGAGGCGGTGTGTTGCCAGGTACCACCTATGTCTCTGAAGGAAAATGGTCTTTAACACTCTCCGATATTGTATTCCTGGAAGCAAGTACGGAGGAAAACCTTGCTTGTAAGGGAGTTGAGTCCACACTCATTCCTATCTTCCTGTGCCTAAAGCCCCACGCCTGTGTTAGGGGGAGCTCCACCTTATTTTAGTCAAGCTGTTGACCTTTTGACTCTGTAAAACCTTAAGGACTTTATAAGCAATAAACCAATGGGAACTGAAGCCTTTTCAAAGCTTAGGGTTGTAAACCGGAGCCTGACTGCTGTTTCCCAGAGTTCCTTCCCTGACAAGCAGCATTTGCTTCCGTGGTGTGGTGCCCTAGCCGCCATGGCGGGATGTGCCCTCGCACGTTCTAGGCTGTTGTGAGCCCTGGTGAACGTACCCCGCTCCCACATAGAGTAGACCTAGAACCTGGAAGGATAAACGAGTCGGGGGGAGAAATGGAAGGTTGTCTCGGGAAACATGTAGGAGTCGGCACACGTCTGTCGCACCCTTGTGACTAGTCCCGCCCGGCAGGGGGCTGGCCATGAGCAGAGACCCAGCGGGTGTTCTCTCCCTGCCCCTCTTCTGCAGCAGCCGACGTACGTCCAGGCCCTCTTTGACTTTGATCCCCAGGAGGATGGAGAGCTGGGATTCCGTCGGGGAGACTTTATCCACGTCATGGATAACTCAGACCCCAACTGGTGGAAAGGGGCCTGCCACGGGCAGACCGGCATGTTTCCCCGCAATTACGTCACCCCTGTGAACCGGAACGTCTAAGAATTAAGAAGAGATTATTTAAAGAAAGTGAAAAATTTAAAACACATACAAAAGAATTAAACCCGCGAGCTGCCTTAACAGCAGCCCGTGAGGGAGCTCAGAACACCTGGCTGGGTCACCTGGTGACCCTCTCACTTTGGTTGGAACTCTGGGGGGGGGGGGGGCGTTGGATATAAAAATGCCAAAACTTACCTATAAATTAAGAAGAGTTTTTATTACAAATTTTCACCGCTGCTCCTGTTTCTCCTTTGTCCTCCTTTCCATCCTTCTCTTCTGTCCATCAGTGCATGACGTCTAATACTACATATAGTCCTAGCTGATGCCGATAATAAAAGAAAAGAAACAAGCGGGCTGGTATTTTCTCTATGCAAAATGTCTGTTGTAATCGGAGTGACTGCAGGAAGGACAGCCATGGCCGTGTTCCTCAGGCGCACACACAGGAGGGGGCGGGCGGCCGGCAGCCCTTGCTGGGCAGCCTCTGCCAAATGGGGGCAGCCCCCGGCCGCCAGCGTCTTGTGACAAAGTTGAAAACGGAGTGGGGGCAAAAGGAAGGACTGTTAACCCTCATGGCTTCCTGAGAAAAGTCAAGCTAAAAACCTTTGTCTCTTTTCTACATTGTTTTCCCTTCCAAATGGTATTATTGAGCATGTTGATTTTTCATAGTGCCTTTTTCCTTATTTCAAGAGTTGCTTATGAGTGGTGTTTTTTTATTTGTTTTAAAATAAGTTAAAGACAGTCCAGAGCTTTTTTAGCCAATTTGTCGCCTACTCTGTAAATAGTCCTCCCCCGGGGGGAGGGGAGAGCGGGGTAGAGCCGCGGAGAAAGCTCAGGTGGAGGGTGTGGCCATTCTGCCTGTTCTCAGCCACGAGTCTTTAAGGTTCAGCTTTAATATTTGTCAGCCCTCTGGAGTCTGCCGTGGCTGCCGCAGGGGAGCAGTGCCGCCAGCTGCTGGGGAAGGAGGAGACGGTCCAGCTCTTCCCACCTCGGACTGGATCTGGCTGGGGGTAGGGGGTCAGAGTCTCCTTGGCCTTGCGATCCCGGCTGCTGTCCGCCCCTCCTCAGCTCCAGAGCCCCCCAGAGAAAACTCCCTGGAGCCAGCAAGTTTCAAACACAGGAAAGCCCAAGGAACTTCAGCCGTCACTCTGTGACTGTATCGGGTTGTACACTGTGTTCCCACACCGGGGTGGAAAATGGGAGCTTGCGTTTTTCTTGCTCTGAAAATCAGAGGTATCTGTTCATGGCTTTCATCTGCTGTGCCCCCTGCCTGACCTGCCCAGGTGAGCACTAGGGCAGCGTTCAAGAAGCAGCTGGGTTTTATGGCTCCGTTCCCAGTGGGCCGCGTCTGTAGCCGCTCTGCCCTTCCCCCGAAGGAAATGTCTCGGTGAAGCAGGGACAGTTGGGGAAGGATGAGTGGGAAATGTAGGAAGGCCGAGGCCATTGCAGAGCTCTCTCTGTCCGGCTTGTCAGCTGCTTGTCCCTCGTAGTGATGTGCCTGTGAACTTTCTCCACCCGATCCCCTTGCCTGCAACAAACACAGGGCTGCCTGGGAGTCGGTGACGGCCTTTGGGTTCTGAGGTGGTCGGTTGGAGTCTCCCCTGGACTCTGGTTATGGAGCCAGACTCAGCCTGGAGTACTTAGAGGCCCTGGAGGCAGCTGCTCTTCTGGACAGAGCACCCGCCCCCTCGCTCCCTTTCTGGTAGCTTCTTTCCTCGTTGATGATAAAAGGTATCTCCGGCATTCTACACCTGGACCATTTGATTGTTTTATTTTGGAATTGGTGTATATCATGAAGCCTTGCTAAACTAAGTTTTGTGTGTATATATTTAAAAAAAAAATCAGTGTTTAAATAAAAAGACCTATGTACTTAATCCTTTAACTCTGCGGATAGCATTTGGTAGGTAGTGATTAACTGTGAATAATAAACATACAATGAATTCTTCACTCTGTATCTTTTCTCTTCTCCCCTCCCCCCCCCGCCTTACTTAAAATAAAAACCTAAAAGCCATGTCAGGTGTTAGGACTCCTGTGTCCTATTTTCCGACTCGCCTAGCTCCTTGGGGGTGCATGTGGATCTTGCTGGGCCCCAGGAGTCGTGATTGCGCACATGCAGCAGCTCATCAGAATCCCTGGGGTGCTTGTTCACAATGTGGGTGCCCCCGCCCTCAGGTGCTGCGAGATGGTGGTTAAGGACAGACAGGCAGGCCTGGTGCTTCTGATGGAAGCCATAGGCCGCACTTTGGAAACTCTGGTCTAGACCCAGAGCATGGCTTGCTTGGTTCTCATCCCCTCCCCCCCTTAAAAGACAGAAGCCCAGAATGGTCTGTGTCGAAGCAGTGTCCATGTGCCAAGGAGCTAAAGCCTACTTGCCTGCTCAGCTAGCTGCTACGGGGTGAGACCAGGCCTGACCACACCACACTGGCCGTTGTAGACCAGAGGAGAATGTGAACAGAAACTAAACCCAAGAAATTTCCACTTACGGTCTTGGTCCAGTTCGTAAACAAGAGTTCAGCACACCACCTCATTTGCGGCTGCCCTGCTTGGGTGCTACGTAGTTTCCACTCCTCCGCTTTTCTACGATGACCTTGGTGAGAAGGAACTTGAGCCGACACCGTCCTGCTGGATGCTGCCGGTCTCAGACCACCTATGAGCTACTCTGAGGCTGAGCAGATGCTTCCAAAGTGGGGCCATTTAAGTGAAAACTTCAGGCATTGACCGTCTGCCTCGTCGAGACTTTTTGCTCTGTTTGACTCATGGCCTCGGAATAGCATCATGATCACTGGGAAGGTTGATGCTTTTGCACAGTTTGGTCACAGGCTTCTTGGTGGTCATATCCCCTCCCACCATGGATCTGTAATTCCTGGGAAGGCATCTGGGTGGGAGGATCTTGGGGAAGACTCCATCGTGGAAAGCTCATCTGCGATTGATGACTAAGAGTTGTAGGTGGGCAAGTGGCCTTGAGGCCCCCACTTCCTGGGCTCACCTCTAGCCCCGCAGCAGCTGGAGCCCAGGCACCCCCGGCTCACGGGCCTGAGAGTTTGTAACAGACTCATCTTCAAACGTGATTGCCGAGGAGATGGTGGTGACCGCTCCTGCCAAGTGCTTCAGGGCAGTCTGCAGCCCCAGACCCCACCTTCAGGTACTCCAGGACGGTGGTTGAGGGCACAAACAGGCGTGGCATGTTGGAAAGAGGTTAAGGCAAGGGGCACAAGTGGTCTTGACCTGACAGTAGGGGGTCTTCAGGCTGAACTCTGCTTTACCGAAGTACCTATTGATAACTGGGGAAGACGAAAGTGGAATGGTATCTGGGCACCTTGGAAATACTTTCATTTCCTAAGACACTGTATTTCCATGAAATGCAAATTCTCCAGGTCTGAGCTCTATTTTACGTTGAAGCACAAGGAGATCCTGTATATGTTCTTGGAGTGTGTGTTCATTGGGGGAGTTTTTAAACTTAGTCCCAGGGGCCACAGGCCCCTCCCTCCAGCCAGAGCCCTGAGGCAAATGAGTCCTGTGCTTACTCCCAAGATGGCTGGCATCAAAATCCTGAATTACCATTATATCTTAGGCTGTTCATCACTGTTAAGGAAGGAAGAACAGTTCTGTGTGCCAACAGCACAGATATGTAAGTGCTAGATGGTAGTGCTGTTGACTAACCCACTTGCTACTCAGAGCCTTCCAAACACTACTTTTAAAACATTTAAAACTTGGGGCGCCTGGATGGTTCAGTCGTTAAGCGTCTGCGATTGAGCCTTCGGCTCAGGTCATGATCCCAGGGTCCTGGGATCAAGCCCTGTATCAGGCTCCCTGCTCCACGGGAAGCCTGCTTCTCTGTCTCTCACTCCCCCTGCTTGTGTTCCCTCTCTCACTATGTCTCTCTGTCAAATAAATAAATCTTAAAAAAAAAAAAACATTTAAAATTGATGTCATGAGCTGGTTTATATATATATAATGAGACGGGATTTTTTTTAAGTTTTTTTTTTAAGATTTTTATTGAGAGAGAATGAAAGAAAGAGAGCACGAGGGGGGGAGGGTCAGAGGGAGAATCAGACTCCCCGTCGAGCAGGGAGTCCAATGCAGGACTCGATCTTGGGGCTCCAGGATCATGACCTGAGCCGAACGCAGTTGCTTAACCAACTAAGCCACCCAGGCGCCCAAGTTCTTTTTTTCTTTAGAGAGTGAGGGTGGGAGCGTGTGCGTGGGGGGTGGTTGGGGGGCAGAGGCAGAGAATCTTACAGCAGGCTCCATGCCCAGCATGGAGCCCAGTGTGGGGCTCAGTCCCACCCCCTTCGATCATGACCTGAGCTGAAATCAAGTCAGTTACTTAACCAACTGAGCCACCCAGGTGCCCCTAAAGATTTTTTTTAAAAGATTTTAAAGCGGAGGAGTAGAGGAAGGAGCATCTGAAGCTGACTCCCTGCTCGGCATGGGGTCCAGTCCAGGGGCTCCATCCCAGGACCCTGAGATCATGACCTGAGCTGAAATCAAGAGTCGAGCACTTAACCAATTGAGCCACCCAGGTGCTCCACCTCTAAAGATTGTATTTTTAAGTAATCTCTACACCCAATGTGGGGCTTGAACTCACAACCCCGAGATCAAGAGTCGTGTGCTCTCCCAACTGAGCCAGCCAGGTGTCCCCAATCATGCGGGGACTTTCATTAAAATTAGATGACATTACTAATTAGAACAAAATACTCCTGTCTGTGGCCAGATTCTGCCATGTGTTACTTTTTGCTACATTGTAGCTCTTCAGTTTATTTTTTTTCTATCATTGCACAATACTGTTCTCTATTACTATTGACATCGTTAGTTTACTTTTTTAAAGATTTTATTTATTTAGAGAGCGCATGAGTGGGGGTGGGGAGGAGCAGAGGGAGAGAGAAAGAGAAAATCCCAAGCAGACTCTGCACTGAGCAGAGCCAGACGCGGGGCTTGGAGCCCAAGGTAGGGCTCGATCCCACAACCTTGAGAACATGACCTGAGCCCAAATCAAGAGTCGGATGCCCAACTGACTGAGCCACCCAGGCGCCCTAACATCATCTCTTTAAAAGGCATACTATAACCCATCTGAAAGATATTACTTGAAACTAGTATAACCTGTATATTAACTGGAATTAAAAACTTTAAGATGTTACTAAGACAGCCTTTCAAGACTTGATTCTGGCCCATCTGATAAGCAACACTGGTCTTAGTTCTCCAAGGACAGTCTTATTTTTATTGCATCCCCCTGTCAGATGTATCCAGAACTCCAGTTTAGAAAAGCAGGGTCGATACAGCTATCCTGAGTCTGATAGGCCTCCAACGTGACAACTGGTGTGTTTGCTCTGGGCTTGTGTAAGTGCCCTAAAGCATGAAGGGTCCAGGCCTGGGTCCTGCTCTCGCTCCTCCCCTGGTCCTATCCTGTGCTAAGGAATCAAAGGCACTGGGTGCCCCCTTTGCTATTTACCCCCTTTCAGGCCTGTTGAGCACTCCTGGGAGCCATTTCCATGGTCGGCTTGGTTCCTGGGGCATGTTGTGTTTTCTGACTCGAGCTGGTGGCATGCACCTGCCGCTCTAGCTAGAGACTGAGGGGAGCCCATTTCCTTTCCACTACCGTTCTCAGCCTGAAACTGGAAATTACCCCACTTCAGGCTTCTATGCCATGATACCAATGCTGTCTCTGTAGAGATTCCCCTATTGGTATGCAAGCCAATGCATGAGAGAATTTCGAAGTTGGTGTGGGATGTGGAGAATGGGGCAGATGGGACTTGAGCCAGGTCCTGGGGGAGGCTGTCTTGGGTGGGACAGGAGGTGCAGTGTTAGGAGAGGTGTGGGCTGGAAACCAGTCAAGCGTGGTGTCTGGATGCTGGTATACAGAAACCTGAGCAGGGGCGCCTGGGTGGCTCAGTGGGTTAAGCGTCTGCCTTCAGCTCAGGTCATGATCCCAGGGTCCTGGGATCAAGCCCTGGGTTGGGCTCCCTGCTCAGCGGGGAGCCTGCTTCTCCCTCTCCCTCTGCCGCTCCCCCTGCTTGTGCTTCTCTCTCTCTCTGTCAAATAAATAAAATCTTTCAAAAAATAAATAAAAGAACCTGAGCAGCCTCCTGCAAGGAGGAAGGACTCCAGGTGGGTTTGCTGGGCTTCCAACACAGACCAAGCAATGCCCATCTCGCTGTGGACACGAAGGGTTCCATTGGTCTTGTAGATGAGTGGGATGAGGAAGCATGAGTTTGAGGAAGACCTGACAAGGTGCCCAGAACAAATCAGGACCGCCTGGATGAGGCAGATGAGGCCGTGGTAGTTCAAGGGCATAGAGTGACAGCAGAGCCCAGCCTGGTTCTCGCACCTTCTAGTCAGTCAGCTGGACTATGTCCCAGCCTCCTTGCAGTTCCATGTGGTCGTGTGACGTCCTGGAATATGACATGGGTCACTTCGAGGCTTGGCTGCCCATGTGGCCCCCCTCGTTCTCTCTTCCCACCGCTGGCTGGATGCACCTGCTGTACTTGACCATGCCGCACCGCTGTCAGGGGCTCTTTGTTAGAGCTGTCGCCGTAGCCTGACTTTCCAGCGGCCACGCTGGGGCCATGCTGGGGAGTAGTGAGCAAGGGAGAAACTTGAGAGGGCTGAAATGTTAAGTTTGGAGGAGGAAGCGGGATTGCTCATCAGGACCTAAATGTAAGCAGCAATGACAGACACGCTGACACTGCCCGAGACCAGCCTGGGACGGTTCTCCAGCGGACTGGGCGAGTACCCTGGGGCCACGCTCCTCTCCCTGGGCGGGCGCGCAGCTCAGGAGGGCGCCGCCTGTCCGTTTCTCTCTTCCTAGTCTGACCGTCCATCAGGGGTCCTTGTTCGGTCACTGGGTTCGAGTTTGTTGAGATTGTCATGTGGCTCATTCAGGCCTCTGCTCAAATACGAGTCCTTGGCTCAGAGAGGCCCTCCCGAAATATAATTAGTAATCACCTCGCCTCCAGCACTTTCTGTTCCTTACAGTGCTGTTTTTCTTTACAGCCCTACAGCCCTACAGCCCTCCCGGGCTTCTTACAGAGTGCAGACTGTCTTTCTGCCCATCTCCCCCACCAGACTATACGCTCAGTGGGGCCGGAGCTCAGGCACCATTGCCCCCCTCACACTTAGAAGAGTGTCTAACACATCCTGAGTGTCCATGGTATTCATGATCTGATTATAAAATACTGTGTCCCAGACGCTGCTCATGAACAAGGCCAGTGACACCAGCATTCCCCACCTTCCCGTCTGCGGGGGAAGGCAGCCAAATAGTGACTAAGCGGGAGGAGTGGCCTGATTAAGAAGAGTGTAGGAGTTGGCGGGGGGGGGGGGGACATTCAGGCGGACATTCAGCAGCGGCTCCCACCTGTCTAGAGCTTGGGGAAGACCAGACAGGCAGACAGCTAAAAGCTGGACGGGATGACTGCTCTGTGGAGAGCGGAAGGGATGTATTCCAGGGAGGAAGCCTTGGACAAGTCAAGTTCCAGAAAGAGCTGAGTGTGGGAAGGGAGGGAGACTGGGGCCCAAGGGGGAAGCTGGTGCAGGGGCAGAGGTTAGGTAAAGCAGGGCCGTGGAAGCCACAGGCAGGAGCGGAGAGTGGGGAGCCTGAGCGGCTTGAGGTTTGGGGGATTTTCCAAGGATAGCTTTATTGAGATACAACTCATTTCTCACCCATTGGAAGTATCCCCTTCAATGGTATTTAGCGTTATTCATGGAATTAGGCAATCAATTTTAGAACATTTTCATCACCCCAAGAAGAAACCGTGTACCCCTTCTCAGGCACTTGCCACTTCACCCAACCCCTCCGAGCCCCTGGCGACCACCAGTAAGTGGACTTGGGATTGACCTGTTGACATTTCGAGCAAACGGGGTCAGTCCATACGCGGCCTTGTGTGCCTGTGGCTGTTGCCCAGCATTGTGATTTCAGGGTTCATCCGTGTGGGGGCACATGTCAGTTTTTCATTCCTTGTGACAGCCGGATACCATTCCGTGGCATGGACACACATCTTGTTTATCCATCCATACCTGTGGACCTCTGGGATTGTCTCCACTCCAGCGAACAATGCTTCTGTGAACATCCGTGTACAAGGTTCTGTGAGGACATACCCCGAGGGATTTTAAGCAGAGGAGTAGCCATGGTCCTGCTTGGCTTGGACAGTGGAGAAAGGGGACAACGTAAGAGACGCTTGCAGTTATCCTGGTGACAAGAGGGGGTTGGCAGGGAGAGCAAAGAGAAGCTGGTTGATTTTAGCTGTATTTCGGAGGACAGGTTTGCAAGACTTGGGGTAGGGGAAGGGAAGGAGGGTGTTACGTGTGGGTCTCAGCCCATCAGTAACCAGTGTTGTGGCTGGACAGGCCCTCGTGGTTGATTACAAGGCACCCTTCAGCAATAACCATCAGGAAACTTTGAAAAAATAAAGATTTGCCGCTTACAGGACCTGGAAATCCCACAGCACACCTGGGGCCACATAGTGAGGTCACGGGAAGAGAGAGAAGGGGGCAGGGGCCTGGGGTTTTGCTTTAATTGGGGTCAAGGGTGGAGGCCTAGGATCTCAAGGAGCGGGAATTTAAAGCCCCGGAAGAGAAAAAAAACAAGTGACTGGAATCAGTCATGGAAATCAACCAAGATCGTTCAAACAAAGGAGCCTCCGTGCGGGGAGGGGGGTGGGCAGGCTCTTTACCTCCCTCTATCTGGTCGTGGGGCTGGCAATGGTGCTTATTCCAGAGAATCCTCTAAAGTGGATCAGCAATCAAAGCTCAAACCAGTCACTTGCATTATAAGAGAGGAGCGCCCCGGTGGCTCCGTGGGTTAGTGGAAGCCCGAATCGGGCTTCATGCTAGGCCTAGAGCCTGCGGAAAATTCTCTCTCCCTCTCCCTCTGCCCCTCCCCGCTTGCTCGCACTCTCTTTCAAAAAACAAAAATGAAACAAGAGTGGAAACCTGTTGGAGCTCACACTTCAGAGGGGTGGCAATGACCTTAAGGATCCTTGCTTGAGCAGTGGGGGCTGGCAGCTGCTGTGGGTTGAGTCAGGGAGCCCTGGAGTAGGGGGAGCAGAGGTGGGTTGGGGAATTGGAGGTGCCGGCGGACAGATGTCCTGGGGCAGCAGGATGTCTTCACCTGTAGCTTAGGGACACAAATCTGAGCAGGGGACCCAGCGTGAGGGGTTGTGGGCATGGAGGTGGCCCTGAAGCCACGGCCCTAGCTGAGACCCCACACTCACCACTCTTGGTGAGGGAACAGGGCAGGATGCGGTGGAGCCCGAGGAAGGCCGGGCCCTGAGGGCTGGACAAGGGGAGAGCAGGAAGCAGCAGAGGAAGAGGGGAGGAGGTAGGAGGCAGCTGCAGGCGCAAGGACACAAGGCAATCTTCTGCCGGCCCCTCGGCCTCCACCCCAACCCAACCGTGGCTGACCTGCTGAGAAACCTTCCCCAGCTTCCAGGACGCAGGGCAGACTCCTGACCCTCAGGAACCGTGTGATGTAGGGGAAAGCAAGAGACAGAGTCTTAGGCCCAGGGCTCTAATCCAGGCTGTGTGACCTCGGGCAGGGCCTTAAACTCCAATCCCTTTGTCCAGCTCTTTAAAAAAAAAAAAAAAGCTACGGGGCGCCTGGGTGGCTCAGTCATTAAGCGTCTGCCTTCGGCTCAGGTCATGATCCCAGGGTCCTGGAATCGAGACCCGCATCAGGCTCCCTGCTCAGCGGGGAGCCTGCTTCTCCCTCTGCCTGCCGCTCACCCTGCTTGTGCTCTCTTGCTATCTCTCCCTCTCTTTCAAATAAATAAAATCTTAAAAAAAAAAAAAAAGCCACTGTCACCAGGTTGGCCTGAGGATCCAACGTGATTGTGTGTAGGTGTTTCCAAACTATTAGGTGCCCAGGAACTAATACTGATTACGATCTTGGCATTCAAGGCCTTTTATAGTCTGAGCCTGGTTCTCTGGGCCAGTTCTCCAATTCTTTGGCCCCCTTCGTCCCTTCTGAGTGTCTCCGGCTTAAGCCAGCATCCACTTCTCTGATCCGAAGCCAAGGGCTCTCTCCCTCTCTGCCGTCTACTTACCCTCAGCCTGATGGAGAACTGACTCCACAGACCTCACACCCTCTGAGAAGCCTTTCCTGACAAGTTTCTAGCGAGCTCCTGGTCCACCGTGGCCTCAAAACCCCAAATGCCTGCCCTTGCTCCAGCTGAGGTGTCACTGGGCTCTTTGTCCAACTGAGGACCTACTCCCTGAAGGCAGGACCCCTCCTTGACCCACCTGCAGCCCCGCCCTCCCACTCCACCAAGCGCAGCGCCCTGCATCAGTACCAGCCCCCCCCCCCGCGCTCGCTTGCTCACTCTAACAAATAAATCTTAAAAAAAAAAAAAAAAAGGTCCATTGTCAGCTCTCAGATTTGAGAGGATGCATTTAACACACTGAGTTTCCATTATGATGAGGTCCTGTTTCTGGGCACACCCGCCACGCTCATTCCTGAGGCTTCCCAGCAGGTTTGGGTGTCCGATGGGCCACTCCTCTCCGACCTCTCTCCCTTCGAGTGTTTTCCTGGCTCTTCTGCTTCTTCATGCTTTCAATGTAAACTTCAGATTCTCTAGTTCTAGGGAAAAAAAAGGCTTTGGATGTTTTTATTTGGATCACGCTCAATTTATAAACTACCTTTGGAAGAATTGACATCTTTATGATGTTCGGTTTTCCTTTCCAAGAACACAGCACATTCTTTTCAGTTTCATGTCCTTTGGGAATGTTTCAGAGTTTTCCTCAGGGAGGATTTGCACGTTTCCTGTAATGTTTATTCCAGATACTCTATCTGTTTTGTTGACATTGGAAATCAGACCTCTTCTGTCATGCCATCTCAGTGCTGGGTGTTTGTATATGGGAAGGTATCGATTTCTTGATACAGGTTTTGACCTCACTTTCCTACTGAATTCCCGGACTGTTTGAGGTGGTTTGGCAGTTGGTCTCATAGGGACAAAATTGTGTTTAAACTCAAGTTTAAACCCCACAATTAGGCCAGCTCTGAGAAGGGTCTTCCACTGCTTCTAGATCTCCCTACACTGGGACTGGCCCCACAGCTTTATTTTATTTTATTTTATTTTATTTTATTTTATTTTATTTTATTTTATTTTTATGTTAGAGAGGGAGTATAAGCGGGGGCGGGGGGGCATTCAGGGCAGAGGGAGAGAGAGAATCTTAAGCAGGCTCCATGCTCAGCGTGGAACCCGACGCAGGGCTCGATCTCAAGACCCTGAAATCATGACCAGAGCCAAAAGCAAGAGTCAGACACTTAACTGACTGAGCCACACGGGCACACACACCCCCGCCACAGAATTAATTTAATAAGCAAGTGACTGTGTCTAAGAGATGCAGGGCGAAATGAGATACTTGATGACTGGTCATGAAATCTGGCTATCTCTGTGCCAAAATCTGATTTGCACAAAATTCTAAACATTTTTTTTAGTTCAAAACATGTTGTTCTGAGTAAGGGATACAAGTTCTTTTACAAATGCTTTTTGAGGGCGCCTGGGTGGCTCAGTCGTTAAGCGTCTGCCTTCAGGTCAGGTCGTGATCCCAGGGTCCTGAGATCGAGTCCCGCATCGGGCTCCCCGCTCAGCGGGAAGCCTGCTTCTCCCTCTCCCACTCCCCCTGCTTGTGTTCCCTCTCTCGCTGTCTCTCTCTCTCTCTGTTGAAAAATAAATAAAATCCTTAAAAAAAATGCTTTTTGAGGGGCGCCTGGGTGGCTCAGTCGTTAAGCGTCTGCCTTCGGTTCAGGTCATGGTCCCAGGGTCCTGGGATCGAGCCCCACATCGGGCTCCCTGCTTCGCGGGAAGCCTGCTTCTCCCTCTCCCACTCCCCCTGCTTGTGTTCCCTCTCTCGCTGTGTCTGTCTCTGTCAAATAAATAAAATCTTTAAAAAAAAAAAAAGAGTCTGACTCTTGATCTCAGCTCAGGTCTTGATCTCAGGGTCGTGAGTTCAGGCCCTGAGTTGGGCTCCATGCTAGGCATGGAGCCTACTTAAAAAAAAAAAAAAAAAAAAAATAGAACTACCTTCTGATCCAGCAACCCTCCTTCTGGGTATTTATCCAAAATAATTGAAATCAGGATCCTCGAAGAGATATTAGCACCCCCATGTTCATTGCAGCACTAATCACAATAGCCAAGATGTAGGAACAACCTAAACATCCATCAAGAGATGAATGGACTGAGCGGGGCGCCTGGGTGGCTCAGTTGGTTGGGTGACTGCCTTCGGCTCAGGTCTTGATCCTGGAGTCCCGGGATCGAGTCCCGCATCGGGCTTCCTGCTCGGCAGGGAGTCTGCTTCTCCCTCTGACCCTCTTCCCTCTCGTGCTTTCTATCTCTCATTCTCTCTCTCTCTCAAATAAATAAATAAAATCTTTAAAAAAAAACATATCTATGAATGGACTGAGCGTGGGTGGCTCAGTCATTAAGTGTCTGCCTTCGGCTCAGGTCATGGTCCCAGGGTCCTGGGATTGATCCCCGCATTGGGCTCCCTGCTCCGCGGGAAGCCTGCTTCTCCCTCTCCCCCTGCTTGTGTTCCTGCTCTCTCTGTGTCTCTCTCTGTCAAATAAATAAATAAAATCTTTAAAAAAAAAGATGAATGGATAAAGGATATCTCACACACACACACACACACACACACACTGGAATACTATTCATCCTTAAAAAAAGAAATTCTGCAATACGGGGACAACGTGAGTGAACACTGAGGACATTATGCTCAGTGAAATGAGCCAGTTACAGGAGGACAAATACTGCCTGACCCTACTCACATGAGTCTAAAGTAGTCAAGTTCACAGAATCAAAGACTAAAATGGTGGTTAATCAGCACGCATTAGGTTTCAGTTAAGCCAGATGAAGAAGTTCTAGAGATCTGCTGTGCAACATGGGACCTACAGTCAACAATAACGTATTGTACACATGAAAATTTAAGAGGGTAGATCTCATGCTAAGTGTTCTTACCACAATAAAATAAAAAAAGAAATGAACAGGGGTGCCTGGCTGGTTCAGTCAGTAAGGCACGTGACTCTTGATCTTAGGGTCATGAGTTCAAGCCCCATATTGGGAATGGAGCTTACCTAATTAAAAAAAAAAAAAAGGGAAAAAAGAAAAGAAAGAAACATTGTTGGCTATAAGAGCTGGTTCTTACTTCTTCCTTGTACGGTCGTCCTGTTTTCAGTGCCGTGAGGACCAGACCAGTGACAACATTGTCTTCCTGCTCTCCAGCTGCACCCCTTACCCTAAGAGGTGAAAACAAGGGGCAAATGCGTTTAAAAAATATTACTGTGTTTCCCCCAAACGCTTGCTGCCTTTCCTGGCCTGGCAAGCTGGCCTGAACTCCGGCAAAAAATGGCTGAACTTCTCTCCCAACCTTCCATGCTCTGTGACTCCCAAGGTAGCTGGATGTGGTGGGAAGAGTTTGAAGTCTGTCTCAGCTCGGGGCTGCTATAACAAAATACCAGAGACTGGGGAGTCCGAGATCACAATGCTGGCAGATTCAGTTCTTGGTAAGGCCGTCTTCCTGGCTTGAGACGCTGCCACCCTGCTACCTCCTCACAAGGTGGAAAGAGAGATCTGGTTATAAAGGCACTAATCCCTCATGAGGGCCCTGGTCCCATAACCTCATCTAGATCTACATCTCCCAGATGGCCCACTTCCTCATACCATCGCACCGGGGGTTAGGGCTTCAACATCTGGATTTGGCAGGGTTGGGGGGGCACCCACATTCAGTCGATGGCAAAGTTTGTAGTCCTAGCTCTGGACAGTTGTGTAACCTTGGGTGAATTACCCAACGCCTCTGACCTCGTTTCCTCATCAGTATGTTGGAAGATGGTGTCTGCCTCCTAGGTTTTGGGGAGAAGTGAGTAATATATACAACGTCAAGCACGAGGCTGGAAATATGGTATTTGCTCAATATCTCTTTTTCTCTGTCCATCTGTGGTGGAGGCTGGCTATCTGCCATTTTATCCTCTTCACTTCCGCTATAGTAACAGGATGCTCAATTTGTATCTTGTACATGACTAGCCAGAATAAAGACCATTTGGCTCAGCCACTCTAGCTTTTAGGTGTGGCCCTGTGACTAAGTTCTTGTCAATAGGATTCAAGTGAAAGTCTCATGCGGCGACTCCAGGTAACCTCCCGGAATCCCCTTCTTGCTGGAATCCCAGCTGCAGCCTTGGGTCAGACCGTGAAGGCCACACCTAGGATGTTGGCGTGGTGAACTAGGAGTCTGTGCCCCTGGGAAGTTTGTGAAGACAGCTGCCAAACCAGCCCTGGACAGCCTACACCGGACTTTGATGAATTTAACCACTGTCACTGGCGGGCTCTGTCACTTTCCTTGTGGCTGAATCTAATCCTGATACCCTGCCTTTCATGCATGCCTACCAAGGGCTCATTCCCCACATTCCCTGACATCTCCTTTTTCTCCAGAGTTCAAGGGCGAGGTAGGGGGGGCGGGGGGGGGGGGAGCGGCGTGGCCGGGACACACCAAAGGTGAGCAAAAAAAAAAAAAAAGTCATCCAAAGATGCCCCACAGTCTCTCCCCATTCAACTCTCCTGCGTGTATAATTCCCCTCCACACCCACATTCCCCTGTCTATAAATACTTTCTGAAGGCTGTGGAAGAGGGAAATCATTTCATTCTGAGCCAGAGCAGGGTACTATTTCTTCCATCCCTGCATTCCACAGTATCAACTACTGAGCATTTTGTTTTCTTTTTTTTTTTAAGGTTTTATTTATTTGACAGAGAGAGACACAGCGAGAGAGGGAACACAAGCAGGAGGAGTGGGAGAGGGAGAAGCAGGTTTCCCACCGAGCAGGGAGCCCGATGCGGGGCTCGATCCCAGGGCCCTAGGATCATGACCTGAGCCGAAGGCAGACGCTTAATGACTGAGCCACCCAGGCGCCCCAAAAAATAAATTTTAAAAAGAAAACAAGGGGCCCCGCATCGGGCTCCTTGCTCTGTGGGAAGCCTCCTTCTCCCTCTCCCACTCCCCCTGCTTGTGTTCCCTCTCTCGCTGTGTCTCTCTCTGTCAAATAAAGAAATAAATAAAATCTTAAAAAAAATTAAAAAAATAAATGAAGTTTATTTTTTTTTTTTTAGTAATCTGTATACCCAACATGGGGCTTGAACTCTGATGACCCCAAGATTAAGGGTCACATACTCTACTGACTGATCCAGGCAGGCGCCCCAACTACTGAGCATTTGAACATGGATCTGTGCCAGGTACTGGAGACAGAGAGAATGGGAAGGTCACCAAACACCAACCTTCAGGGAGCACAAAACATATGGAGGAAGCCGACCGATGATCTATCTCAGGACAGAGGTGGGAGCAAGTGGAGGGGAGGGAAACACAGACTCGGGTGGGGTCAGGAAAGCCTTCAGAGAGAGGCTGAGGGAAAAAACAGAAAATTGTATATGCAAAAGCACATGACATCTCAGGCACCTGGGTAACTCGGTTGAGTGTTTGACTCTTGATTTCAGCTCAGGTCATGATCTCGGGGTCCTGGGATGGAGCCCTGCATCGGGCCTCATGCTCAGTGGGGAGTCCGCTTGAGGATTCTCTCTCCTTCTCGCTCTGCCCCTCTCCCCACTTGCATTCTCTCTCTCTCTCTGAAATAAATAAATCTTAAAAAAAAAAAGCACAGGACACCAAAAAAATAGAAAATAAGTATTAACAAGAATGTGGAGACATTGGAACCCTCATACATGGCTGGTGTGTATGTGGAATTGCTGTGGAAACCAGTTTGGTGATTCCTAAAAAAGAATTAAACATAGAATTACCATATAATCCAACAATTCTGCTTCTAGGGATGCACCTGAAAGAGTTGAAAGTAAGGATTCAAGAGCCAATGTTTGTTGCAGCATTATTCACAATAGCCAAAAAGTGGAAACAGGGGCGCCTGGGTGGCTCAGTCAGTTAAGCATCTGCCTTCGGCTCAGGTCATGATCCCAGGGTCCTGAGATGGAGCCCCGCATCGGGCTCCCTGCTCAGCGAGGAGTCTGCTTCTCCCTCTGCCCGCCACTCCCCCGGCTTATACACACTCTCTCTCTCTCTCTCCCTCTGACATATAAATAAAACCTTTTATTGATTTATTTAATTTTTTTAAAGATTTTATTTATTTATTTATTTG
This sequence comes from Eumetopias jubatus, assembly GCF_037043125.1. NCBI lineage: Eukaryota > Metazoa > Chordata > Mammalia > Carnivora > Otariidae > Eumetopias > Eumetopias jubatus. Next base: position 86,696,218 of record NW_028274816.1, read on the forward strand.
ACAGAGAGAGAGAGACAGCGAGAGCAGGAAAACAAGCAGGGGGAGTGGGAGAGGGAGAAGCAGGCTTCCCGCTGAGCAGGGAGCCCGATGTGGGGCTCAATCCCAGGACCCTGGGATCATGACCTGAGCCGAAGGCAGACGCTTAACGACTGAGCCGCCCAGGCGCCCAAATAAAATCTTTAAAAAATAAATGGAAAGAATTCAAATGTCCATCAAAAGATGAATGCATAAACCAAATGTGGTATATACATGCAAATGGAATTTTATTCAGCCATATAAAAGAATGAAGTTCTGATTCATGCTATAATTGAGATGAACCTTTTTTTTTTTAAGATGTATTTATTGGGCACCTGGTTGGTTCAGTTGGTTGGGCATCTGACTGTTGATTTTGGCTTGGGTCGTGGTCTTGGGGTGATGAGATTGAGCCCCGTGTCAGCTCTGTCTTCAGTGAGAAGCCTGCTTCTCTCCCTCTCCTTCTCCCTCTCCCTCTGCCCCTCCCCCTGCTCACTCTCTCTCACTCAAATAAATAAATCTTTCTTTTTAAAAGACGCTTAACCCACTGAGCCACCCAGGCGCCCCCATTTTCAACCATTTTTAAGTGTAGAATTCAGTGGCATTCGTTTCATTTGCAATGTTGTACAACCATCACTATTTCTAAAATGTTTGTCATCACTCCAAACAGAAACTCTGTATCCATTACACAATAATTCCCTCCTCCTGCTGGCCCTTGGGTAACCCCTAATCTACTTTCCATATCTATTCTAGATACTTCATGTAAGTAGAACCATACAATATTTGTCCTTTTGTGTCTGGTTTCTTTCACTTAGCAGAATGTTTTCAAGGTTCATCTACCTTGTAGGGGCACCTGGGTGGCTCAGTTAAGCCTCTGAACTCTTGATTTCCGCTCAGGTCATGAGGTGGTGAGATCAAGCCCACGCTCAGCGGGGAGTCTGCTTCTCCCTCTCCTTCTGCCTCTCCCCTTGCTCATGCTCTCTCGCTCTCAAATACATAAATAAAATCTTTTTATTTTATTTTTTTATTTATTTATTTTTTAAAGATCCTATTTATTTATTTGAGAGAGAGAGAGAACGAGAGATAGAAAGCACGAGAAGGAAGAGGGTCAGAGGGAGAAGCAGACTCCCTGCTGAGCAGGGAGCCCGATGCGGGACTCGATCCCGGGACTCCAGGATCATGACCTGAGCCGAAGGCAGTCGCCCAACCAACTGAGCCACCCAGGCGCCCCAAAATCTTTTTTTTTAAATGGTTGAGGGGTGCCTGAGTGGCTCAATCGTTAAGTGTCTGCCTTCGGCTCGGGTCATGATCCCAGGGTCCTGGGATCAAGCCCCGCATCAGGCTCCCTGCTCAGCGGGAAGCCTGCTTCTCCCTCTCCCCCACTCCCCCTGCTCATGTTTCTGCTCTTCCTGTCTCTCTCTGTCAAATAAATAAATAAAATCTTAAAAAAAAAAAAGGTTGAAAATGGGGAGCCTGTCTGGCTTAGTCGGTAGAGCACGTGAGTCTTGATCTCAGGGTTGTGAATTCAAGCCCCATGTTGGGTGTAGAGATTACTTAAAAATAAAATCTTTTAAAAAATGGTCGAGTGCTCGCTTCGGCAGCACATATACTAAAAAAAATGGTTGAAATGGCAAATTACACACACACACATAAAAACAAAGGATGTTGAATTCTAGAAGGAGCAAACATGCCCACCAGATCAAGGGCAGGGCATTGCAGAGGAATGGCCACTGCCGAGGCTGGAGGCCGAGGGGCAGGATCACATGATTTTCTCTTATAGGATCAGGACTGTTCGGGTTTCCATGGTGGTTTCTATCTTACCATTTTATCTTCTTCCACTCCAAGTTCTGGATAACCTAATTCTGCTCTCAGAAAGTTTGGATGAATAGAGTAGAATGTAACAAAAGACATGGGTGTTTTTTTTGTTTTCTTGAATAATTTATTTATTTATTTGTCAGAGAGAGAGAGAGAGTACAAGCAGGAGGAGCAGCAGGCCGAGGGAGAAGCAGGCTCCCCTCTGAGCAGGGAGCCCAACGTGGGACTCGATCCCAGGACCCTGGGATCATGACCTGAGCTGAAGGCAGAGGCTTAACCAACTGAGCCACCCAGGCTTCCCGACATGGGTGTTTTTGAAACATGCGTCTTGTGGTGTGTTTCATTCTTTCCCTTTTATCACCAAATAGCAGTCCATGGTGTGGATGGATTACATCCTATGCATTCTGTTGATGGACATCTCAGAGCTTTCCAGTCTGGGCTGCACTGAACATTCTTACACAATCTTTTTGTAAACATGTTTTCATTTCTCTTGGATAAACCTAGAAGTGGGATTGTTGGTCACAGGTGTATAGATGTTTAACTTAATAAGAAACTGCCTGACCTCTTCTCATGTGTTTGTACCATTTCATAATCACGCCGGCGCTGTGTGGGAGTTCCTGTTGCTCCACAGCTTTGCTAACATTTGGTATCATCGGTCTTTTAAATTTCAGCCATTCTGGTGGATGTGTGATGGTATTTCATTACAGTTTTAATTTGCACTTCCTTTTGGCTAATGATGTTGAGTGCTTATTTGCTTGCTTATTACCCATTTGTATCTTTCTTTATAAAATGTCTGTTCAACTCTCATGCCTAATTTGCTTATTGGGTTGTTTATCTTTTTATTATCAACTTTACATCCAAGTTTGACGTTCCCAGAAGCAGTCATCCTTGAGTCTGGTGAGATCGGAAGTCGTGGGGGAAGAAGAGGTGGTCTGCAGTTGACCTGGGGCACGCCAGCCCTTCCTCCGTGATAGAGCTGCACACACTCTCCCTCTGAGCACCGGCTGGTGAGTAAAGACTGGCTTCCCACGGACACCTCAGGAAACACCTTCTCAGGGGAGCTCAGAAATGGGTGACAGGTGAGGAGGTGTTGTCACCCACGAAGGTGGATGATCTTGTCAAAGAGAACCAAATGCTGAAAACCAGAAAGCCGGAAGCCCAGAGACCCCTCCAGCAAACTTGGAAAGCTTTCTCTTTGGGCTGACATTGACATTCCTGATAGCCTCTTGACGTTTGGCTCTACTGAGAAGAGCAGCAGAAGAAAGTTGAAATACATAAGAAATGAGCTGTTGAAAGTTACTGGACAGTGAATCCTCTTTCTTTCTTTTTTTTTCCCCCTCACCCTTTGGTTAGTTTACCGGTGTTTGAGTCATTTGCTGAGTAAATCTGAAAGGACAGAAAAGGGAACTGGATCAGACGTGTCTCTATCTTTGGCTCCATGTACGCTGTCAGAGGTTCCTCCAGAACCCTCTTAACAGTTGTAGCTTTTTCATGATTTTCTCAAACTTAACAGCCGCAAAGTTTAAAAAATAAGCAAGTAAAAATGATGGAAACTTACATGCACACAAAAACCCACATGCAGATATTTCCAGAAGCTTTATCCATAATCACTGAAATGTGGAAGCAACCAAGATGTCCTTCAGTAGGTGAATGTGTGATACATCCAGACAGTGGACAATTACTTAGTGCTAAAAAGAAGTGAGCTATCACGCCACAGAGAGATATGAAGGGACCTTAGATACATATTTCTTTTTTTTTTTTTACTTTAGATACATATTTCTAAGTGAAAGAAAGTCATCTCCAAAAGGGAAGAAATTTGGATTTGTTCATTGCTATATCCCTAGCATCTAAAACAGTGTCTAGCCATGCAGACCTTCAATAAATATTTGATGGAAAAAAATGATGGGACATAGAGGTGCTTCATCTCATCCTGAGTCATAAGAAAGAGGAAAGAAACAAGGGGAGCCTAGGATGATCAGCTAAGATGTGTACCCCTAATTCAATGTCCATCCAAATATGGGCCACCAACCAAAATGCTTATTCCTGGGCCCGCATGCTAGACCTGCTTGATCAGGATGAGTGTCCCTATGGAGGGGTATCTGCATTTTTAAATAAGCGTCCCAGATGATTAGCTGAAGTTGAGAACCCTTGGATGCCCACTAAAAATGCAGATATTTTAGACCTTTGGAGGTATAGAGGCAGCAAAGCTTGGACACCCTGTAGTCCAAAGCCTCCATCTTTATAGGTGGAGAACCTGCAATCCAGAGAATGGAGTGCCTTGCCACAGAACCAGAGCAAGTCACCTCCTGGCTCTCAGGCCTCTTCCAGATGGCATGGCTGACCAGCCCCCTCGGGCAGTAAGAGTCTCTTTCACCTGTGATTGAAAAGATTATCGGTGAGGGAGCTGATAAATACCAACTCTATTTGGTCAAGGCCAAGGAGGTATTTACTTCCTCTGAGGAGGCAGGGGAAGTCCAAAGAAGCTTTTAATAGGTCTCTTTAGGGTAAATTTTTGATGAGGTTACAGAAGGATTCACTTCCCCAAGCTGACGGGAAACGTTTTTCTCTGGTTTCTCTTTTCACGTGATAGGATTTACTTAGTATATTTACCTGAAAATGAAATGACCAGATTTTAAATATGCAAAAACTGGAGCCAAAGTGGAAGTCCAGGAAAACTGGCACCTGCCACGGATCTCATTTCAGCTGGGCCAGGAATTTGCCATCTGACCTCGAACGACATTGGGCACATGGCCTAGCCCCTCTGGGCCCTGGCAGGACTAAGTGATATCCATGAGTCTTTCCAGTTCTCATGATCTGTCATTCCCTGAGTCTCACTCACTCCATGATTAGCCAGTAGCCAAAGTCCTGCTGGCTTAGCTGTGGAGTGACCATCAGGAGGTCTCTTCTAAAATGTGGGCTTGTGGGGTGCCTGGGTGTCTCAGTTGGTTAAGCGTCTGCCTTCAGCTCAGGTCATGATCCCAGGCCCTGGGATCGAGCCCCACATTGGGCTCCCCGCTCAGCGGAAAGCCTGCTTCTCCCTCTCTTACCCCCTCTGCTTGTGTTCCCTCTCTCACTGTGTCTCTCTGTCAAATAAATAAATTAAATCTTTAAAAATAAATAAATAAAAATAAAATGTGTGCTTGTTCTAGTCCAGAACAAAATAAAACCAAAGATCTCTCAAGCAGAGGAGATTGTGTGGGAGAGGTAGCAGTCAGTCCTCAAAACTGATGAAAATAGAGATATAACACAGAAGCTGAGTTTTCTTGGGGAAATAAGGCAATGCCCAAGCAAAGAGACAGCGGAGATGAGTGAGGACAAAGTGGGGGACATTTTCAAGAAGGACAGAAAGTCAAATTTCTGTACCTGGTTCTGTCCACTGTGGGCCACCTTAACATTTTTTTTCCCTAAGCAGGCTCAACGTGGGGCTTGAACTCACAAACGTGAGATCAAGACCTGAGCCGAAATCAAGAGTCGGACGAAGTCAACCAACTGAGCCACCCAGGCACCCCCACCTTAACATTTTTAACTATCCTTTTCTCATGTGGACAATGCTTATCAGCACTTAATCAGCTGAATGAAGAGAAGTAGAAGTCAAAATGTTGTGCACGTATGAACAACTGATTTTCAACAAAAGTGCAAAAGGCAATCCAGGGGGAAAAGAATAGACTTTTCAACGAAAATAGTGACTTCTAGGTGCTGAAACAATGAAATACCCAAGTGCAAAAAAAAAGGGAGAAAAACTTCAATCCATATCTCACACATACACAAAAATGAACCCAGGGATGCCTGGCTGGCTCAGTTGGTATAGCATGCAACTCTTTTTTTTTTTTTTAAGTTTATTTATATTTTTAGTAATCTCTACACCCAATGTGGGGCTCAAACCCATGACCCTGGGATACCTGGGTGGCTCAGTCGGTTAAGCGTCTGCCTTCGGCTCAGGTCATGATTCCAGGGTCCTGGGATTGAGTCCCGCATCGGGCTCTTTGCTGAGCAAGGAGCCTGCTTCTCCCTCTGCCTGCCTCTGTCTCTCTCTCTCTGATAAATAAATAAAACCTTAAAAAACAAAACAAAACAAACCCATGACCCTGAGATCAGGAGTCACACATTCTTCCAATTGAGTCACCCAGGCATCTTGCATGTGATTCTTGATCCTGGGGTCATGAGTTCAAGCCCCATGTTGGGCCCAGAGCTTACCTTAAAAACAACAACAACAAACAAAAAACCCCAAAATGGATCAGAGACCTAGATGTAAAACCTAAAACTATAAAATTTATATTAGAAAACATAGGAGAAAAATCTTTATGGCCTTTGGCTAGGCAAGGAACTCTTAGGTATGATATCAAAAGCATGATCCATAAAGGAAAAAAATCAATAAACTGGACTTCATTAAAATTAAGAACTTCTGGGGCACCTGGGTGGCTCAGTTGATGGGCATCTGCCTTCAGCTGGGGTCATGATCCCAGAGTCCTGGGATCGAGCCCTGCATAGGGCTCCCTGCTCTGCGGGAAGCCTGCTTCTCCCTCTCCCACTCCCCCTGCTTGTGTTCCCTCTCTCGCTGTCTCTCTCTCTGTCAAATAAATAAATAAAATCTTAAAAAAATAAAGAAATAGATAAAATTAAGAACTTCTGCTCTTTGAAAGACATGAGTGAAAACACAAGCCACATATATAAAGATAAGTTACATATATAATGATAAGGGGCTTAGATCCAGAAAACAGAAAACTCCCAAATTTCAACAATAAGAAACAAAGCAATCCAATTAAAAATGGGCAAAAGATTTGAGCAAATTCTTCACCAAGAAGATACAAGGATAGCAAGTAAGCACACAAAAAGATACTCAACCTTAGTCACTAGGGAAATGCAAATTAGGGACGCCTGGGTGGCTCAGTTGGTTAAGCGACTGCCTTCGGCTCAGGTCGTGATCCTGGGGTCCGGGGAGCGAGTCCCGCATCGGGCTCCCTGCTCAGCGGGGAGTCTGCTTCCCCCTCTGACCCTCTCCCCTCTCATGTGCTCTCTCGCACTCTCAAATAAATAAATAAAATATTTAAAAAAAAGAAATGCAAATTAAAACCACAACGAGATACTACTATGTATCTGTTAAAATGGATAGATTAATAAAGAATGACCTCACCAAGGATGTGGAGGAACTAGAAATGTCATTCTGCAGGCAGAGAGGTGAAACAGTACCATCATTTTGGAAAAGTTTGGCAATATCTTAAAGAGTTAAACATACACTGACCCTATGATCCAGTCATTCTACTCCAAGGTCTATACCCAAGAGAAATTAATGCAGATGTCCATACAAAGACTTATGAATGAATATCTACAGCAGCTTTATTTGTAATAGCCCTGAACTGGATAAACAAATTGTTGTCTATCCATACAGTCGAATACTACTCAGCAAGAAAAAAGAATCAACTCATGATACACACCACGTCGATGAATCTCAAGATAATTATGCTGAGGGAAAGGAGCCAGACAAAAAGAACATCATGTATAATTCCATGTATATAAAATTCTATAAAATGCAAAGTAACCTACAATGACAGAAAGCAGATCACTGATTGCCTGGCGAAGAGGGAAGAAGAAGTGGGATGGTAAAGGGGGATGAGGAATCTTTTGGAGCCACGGGCATATGTTCACTATTGTGTGGCAATGTGCACCACACATCAAAACATAAAATTGTTGGGGCGCCTGGGTGGCTCAGTCATTAATCGTCTGCCTTCGGCTGAGGTCATGATCCCGGGGTCCTGGGATCGAGCCCCACATCGGGCGCCCTGCTCCGCGGGAAGCCTGCTTCTCCCTCTCCCACTCCCCCTGCTTGTGTTCTCTCTCGCTGTGTCTCTCTCTGTCAAATAAATAAATAAAATCTTTAAAAAAAAACATAAAATTGTTCACTTTGAATACATGTCAGTTGAATGTCAATTATACCTCAATAAAGCTGTTTAAAAATTGTGATGAGCCTAGAACATCTTGTTACACCAAAAGGTGAGAAGGCTAGTCATTTTGTCAAAAGGATTCAGGGGTCAACTTGAACAGGCACCACTAGCCAAAAATGGGAAAGGTAAGTGTCATTTAGGATACTAACTAGAATGGATTGAAAGAGAACAAATAGGTTTAATTATTTTATTTTATTTTCTTAAAGATTTTTTTTTATTTATTTGACAGAGAGAGAGACAGCAGAAGCAGGGGGAGTGGCAGGCAGAGGAAGAGGGAGAAGCAGCCTCCCCGCTGAGCAGGGACTCAATCCCAGGACCCTGGGATCATGACCTGAGCCAAAGACAGACGCTTAACTGACTGAGCCACCCAGGCGCCCCTTTATTTTATTTTTTACAAGATCTTACTTATTTTTAAAATTTTTTTCAAGATTTTATTTGTTTATTTGACAGCGAGAGAGGGAACACAAGCAGGGGGAGTGGGAAAGGGAGAAGCAGGCTTCCCGCTGAACAAGGAGCCCGATGCAGGGCTTGATCCCAGGATCCCAAGATCATGACCTGAGCCTAAGGCAGACGCTTAACGACTGAGCCACCCAGGCGCCCCAGATCTTATTTATTTATATGAGAGAGATAGAGAGCATGAGCAGTGGGAGGGGCAGAGGGAGAAGGAGAAGCAGACTCCCCACTGAGCAAGGAGCCCAACACAGGGCTCAATCCCAGAATCCCAGGATCATGGCCTGAGCCAAAGGCAGACGCTTAACTTACTGAGCCACCCAGGCACCCCAATTTTATTTTTTTAAGTGAACTCTACACCCAACATGGGGCTTGAACTCACAACCCTGAGATCAAGAGACGCATGTTCTATCAACTGAGACAGCCACATGCCCTGAGAACAAATAGTTTAAATCCATATGTTCATAATGATAGATATAAAATATGTTTTATGTTGGCACCTGGCTGGCTCAGTCCACAGAGCATGCAACTCCTGATCTCAGGATTGTGAATTCAAGCCTCATGTTGGGTGTAGAACTTATTTATTTATTTATTTATTTATTTATTTATTTATTTATATTTATTTATTTATTTTTAAAGATTTCACTTATTTATTTGAGAGAGAGAGAATGAGAGATAGAGAGCAAGAGAGGGAAGAGGGTCAGAGGGAGAAGCAGACTCCCCGCTGAGCAGGGAGCCCGATGCGGGACTTGATCCCGGGACTCCAGGACCATGACCCGAGCCGAAGGCAGTCGCCCAACCAACTGAGCCACCCAGGCACCCTTATTTTTTTTTTTTAAAGATTTTATTCATTTATTTGAGACAGAGAGAATGAGAGAGACAGCGAGCACATGAGAGGGGGGAGGGTCAGAGGGAGAAGCAGACTCCCCGCTGAGCAGGGAGGCCGATGTGGGACTCGATCCAGGGACTCCAGGATCATGACCTGAGCCGAAGGCAGTCGCGCAACCAACTGAGCCACCCAGGCGCCCCCGTAGAACTTATTTTTTAAAAATTAAAAATAAATAAATAAAATTAAAACAAAATAAGTAAAATATTTTGTGGTCATAATGATAACAACAATAAAAAATCTCATTGATCAATAACCTTTGGAATATACTAGGGAACCAATTAATTATTTTGAAAACTGCTAAAAATAGAGTCACGAGTTTATTCTGCCTTTCTTTTTTTTTTTTTTTTTTTAAGATTTATTTATTTATTTGAGAGAGAGAGAATGAGAGAGAGAGAGTACATGAGAGGGGGTAGGGTCAGAGGGAGAAGCAGGCTCCCTTACTGAGCAGGGAGCCCGATGTGGGACTCGATCCCAGGACTCTGGGATCATGACCTGAGCCGAAGGCAGTCGCTTAACCAACTGAGCCACCCAGGCGCCCCTATCCTGCCTTTCTTCTATGACATGTACCTCATGTAATTATTCAATGAAGGGATGTTCCTCTTACAGGTATTCCAGCATAAATGGTGAAGTGATGTCACCATTTATAGCCCCTAATCAGTGCAATAATATTAATGGCTGCAAACACCACAAAATGAGACATGAGCACTCATTGTGATTCTCCTTATGGAGGTACACAATTCCACATAAGTAATCTTGTTTAAAAAAAGAAAATCAGGGGCACCTGGGTGGCTCAGTCAGTTAAACATCTGCCTTCAGCTCGGGTCGTGGTCCCGCGGTCCTGGGATCGAGCCCCACATCTGGCTCCCTGCTCCATGCGAAGCCTGCTTCTCCCTCTCCCACTCCCCCTGCTTGTGTTCCCTCTCTCGCTGTGTCTCCATCTGTCAAATAAATAAATAAATAAAATCTTAAAAAAAAATCAAACCTGATCTGATGAGACCCCTTAGATCTAACTACCAATATGCAGAGAACACAGGAGGCAGAGGAAGATGTTAAAACAATTCCATGCAGATGCCACCAGCAAGATCCAACCTGGGGAAAACTCAACAGGACAAACCACCTACTTTCTTAAAAAAACAAAGAGAGAAAGAAAGGAAAAGAAATGAGAAGAGCATGAAAGAAATTGCAAGCAAAAAAAAAAAAGAAGAGGGAAACCATAGATTTGAAAAGACTTGAGATATATTAACCAGTTGCAATATATAGTCTGGATCTCAATTAGACAAACGTAAAAAAAATGACATTTATAGGCCAATCAGGGAAATGTAAGCACTAATTCAATATTTGATGGTACTAGGAAAATCATTGTTAATTTTTGGGGGGCGGGGTGATAGTTTGGGGGATATGCTTTAAAAGAGGAATGCTTGTCTTTTAAGGATATATTCTGAAATGTTAACTGGTGAAATCATATGATGTCTGGTATTTACTTCAAAATCATGTTGGGAGGAATGATGTTTTAAAATTGTGTGTCAGGGGCGCCTAGGTAGCTCAGTCGTTAAGTCTGCCTTCGGCTCAGGTCATGATCTCAGGGTCCTGGGATCGAGCCCTCCATCGGGCTCCCTGCTCCGCGGGAAGCCTGCTTCTTCCTCTCCCACTCCCCCTGCTTGTGTTCCCTCTCTCGCTGTCTTTCTCTGTCAAATAAAAAAATAAAATAAAATTGTGTGTCAAAGTGATTGCACTAATAGGAAAAATGCGATTAAAAAATCAGGAAGAAATACTGCCCTGCAAAACACTGATGCTGCTTGGCATGAGAGCGGTAGCATGAGTCATTTCCCCCTTCGTTTCTACATTTTCTGTAGCGTCTGTAATGTATTTTTATATTATTTTTATAATGAGAAATTATGCATAATAAACCCTAGGGGGAAACAAAACTTCTACATTTTTGCCGTTCTCTTCCTGGTTTCCCAAAAACCTATCCACTCTCTCTCCCAAGTCCTCCAAGGCTTTAGCTAAACTTCCATCTTTCCCAAGTTTAGATTATCTGGGTTCTGGGACTACGACGGTTTTGAGGAAAGCGGGTCAAATTCACTACACCCAACCTTCCCTCCGCTCGAAAGAGTATAGAAGCCACACGCCACTTAGCGCTGCGACCTCCCAAGGGCCACAGCCGTACTTCGGGACGCGCCACCCTCCCACGCGTGAACAACATTCGCGCCCGCGCCCGCAGTGAGACTACATCTTCCAGAAGGCTCTGCGCCTACAACGGGGACAGCCTTAGTAGCGGTGGACTACATTACCCAGTGACGCCTTGCAAGAGGAGTTGCCCATCCATGACTATACAACTATTGGTCCAGCCCCTGTCGGAAGCTGCACGGTGATTGGTCCGGGAGCCCGTCAGTTACTGCCGGACGCAATTAGTTTTGCTGCTGCCTGAGGAGGTAGGGAGAGAAGCCCGCGCGGAGTCGGGCCGCGCCCTTCGTGCCGGGTGAGCGACCTCTACCTTCTCCTTACTCGCCGTGCGCTCGGGGACTGGGGGTCGCACATATGCGCCGTTACTCACGTGGGGGCAGGGTCTGTACGCGCACGTGTCACGCCTGACCTGAGAAGCATCTTCAGGGACGCAGGGCGCAAAACCTCGCACACATGCGGGACACCTATACACGTGGGTGCCTGCTTCGCGGGCGTCTTCTCGAACTTGGGGAGAAAACACCCCGAGGCACAGCTGGACACGTGTGTCCACACGCGGGGACGTCTGCGGGGACCCCCCAGCTGAACACATGGGCACACGGGCACGCGAGCTCACCGCTCCGTAGCCCAACGCCAGGGGCTTCCGCAGTAAGAGAAGGGGGATGGCGAAGGCAAACTCTCTCCCACATCCCGCCCACCCTGTTACTCACTCCAGGGTCCCCGTCTCTAATGTTCTGTATATCATGCATATACAGTCATACTTCATTTTTATTTTGTCTCTTTAGGTAACTAACAAGGCTTACTGGTACAAGAAGGAAATTGGAACAAGTGGAAAAAGTAAGGTAACTATGGAACTATATTTAACCAGCCCTTTCATGTATGTTAGACTTTTATCTTTTTTACAAAGCTTGCCATGTATGGTGTCTTGCATGATCATCCCAGCAATCTGGGCTCGGCAAGGCAGACGTCATTCCCATTTTCCAGAAGAGAGAGAAGAACCCAGGTTAAATAAGCCTCCCAGGATATTAGGGAGAGGCAGAACTTGAACTCAGGCCTATTGATATGTCCAGCTAGGCAGATCTGCTTATTTATAGAAATGCCTCATTCCCTCCCTGATGGCAGGGCACTCACCCTGCTCAGTGTGACCTCAGCCGTTCCTGGGTAGCCTCTGGAGAGGCTTTGCCTCTCAATCACCTGCCCCATGGTTAAGCTGCTTCTCACAGGTGCCTGGAGAGAAGCAGCTTGAGTTAATGTCACAGAGAAGTCACCCAGAAAAGGCCAGGTCTCTTCCTTTGAGAGTGTGGAGGAGGAAGCTGCCGAGAAATGGGCACATTCCTGGTAGGGGTGAGGAGGTTTCATACCATGAGAGTTTTTTTTCTTTTTTTTTTAAGATCTTGTTTATTTATTAAGAGGGAGAGAGAGAGAGTTCGTGTGTGAGCATGAGGGGGAGTGGCAGAGGGAGAGAGAGAATCTCAAGCAGACTCCTCCACGAGCACAGAGCCCATTGTGGGGCTTGATCTCACAACCCTGAGATCATGACCTGAGCTGGAGTCGAGAGTCGGCCGCTCAGCCACCCAGGCGCTGTGATTTTAGAATACTTTGCTGATATAGCCATGTAGAAATGCCTTGTTAATTTTAAGGATGGCTTGGAGCACTACTTTCGTACTTTCAGAAAGTGAGTTTGGAGCTGAGGGAGTGGTGCAGACAGAATTCCAGAGGAAAAAAGAATCAGTGGTGGGGTGGAACTTGGCCCTGTGTGGGCACTGATTTTCCTGTTACTGTTGGTATTCAAGAACTAGGTTAATTCTGTGGCCCCTTCTAAAGTCATTTTATATTAATTTTAGTTGTTTTGGGGTGCTTTAGTTGCCAACCCTTTCCCCAGAGGTAATTTTACCAAGCTGTCGGTGTATGTGCTGATACAGACTTCCCCCCATGCTTTCTACTACCGTATGGAGTGTATATAGATATTGCTGTTTTTGTTTTGCAAAAATGGGGTTATACTAGACATACTGTTCCTGAAACATTTTTCCCACGTTTCAGTGTATTGTGGACATCTTTTCAAGTGTGTGTATCGCTCTGGCTCGTTCTTTTTTAATGGCTGCATAGGATTCCATTGCTTGGATGTGACTTAGTGTATTTATCCATCCCTCTGTTGATAAGCATTTGTGTGATATCCAGTTTTACAAACAGTGACGTAATCCATGACATTTTACACATCCATGGTAGTGTTTCTCTAGAACAGTGGTTCCCAACCAGGAGCAAGTGCTGTGAATGCTAGAGAGGACATAAGGATGACCCCTGGAGGGGAGGTGTTCTTTAGCTGGGCCCTGGTACATGGGAGGGGCTAGCCTGGGGAAGAGTGAGTGGGGTATATGGGGCGGGGGGGGTGGGGGGGGAGGGAGAGCCCCTGCGTTTCAGACATGGGGAACAGTAGGTGCAGAAGCAAGGTTGGCAGATAGGAACTCAAGCAGTATTTTCTAGGAACTGGTCAGGAGCAGAGCCCACCCTAGTTGAAGTGGCTGAAGAGAGGTCGAGGGTGAGGTTGAAGAGGTCAGTAGGGATCAGGTGGGCCAGGGAACATCGTTTCAAAGCATAGCACGGCTCCATGGCTGCAGCTGGGCCTGAGGTGTGCAAACAGTGGGGAGGGGATGCAGGATGGCCCAGGAATTGCTGGGTTCTTCCTTTGGATCATGTGGGCTTGTTGGGGAATCCCATGGGGTGCTCCTGGAGCCTGCATGTCAGACGGTGCTCAGCTGCAGTGGGCTCTCTCCCACACTGGCTCAGCCTGGGACTTTACCTCAGGCAGGAGTTTGCCATAAAGCCAGGTGTCTTGGAAAGCAAGCTGATCTCTGGAAGTGAATGATTTCCTACCAAGCCTGTTGGTTCATTCAGTCAAGAAATATGAGCACTCACCACGCTGGGCTGTGTTCTAGGCACTGGAAATACAGGGATGGGCAAATGAGAGCAAGGCCGTGTTTTCACAAGTTCACATTCTAGTGAGGGAAAGTGGCAAGAAACAGATGTCCAGAGTAAATGTCCAGTATGTTAATGCTATGCAGGAGAATAAAGGAGGGCAAGGGGATAAAAGGGGATGTGGGTGCTGTTTTAGATGGGGTGGTCAGGGAGGGATGCTCTGAGGAGGTGGTTGTGAGCAGAGACCCTAAGAACTTGCTCTGGTGTTTACTCCATGTCTCTTCCTTTTAGATTGAAACTGATGGACATTGTATGGGCCAGAGGCAGGGATGGTTGGCTATGACCCCAAAGCTGATGGCAGGAATATCTCCAGTTTTGAGGTGGCTCTGGCTGGGTCTGTGTCTGGACTTGTCACTCGGGTGATGATCAGCCCCTTGGATGTCATCAAGATCCGTTTCCAGGTACCCTTTCCCCCTTTTTTTCCCATGTAATAGGCTGGAGGACAAATTCTCTCTTTCTTGTCAAAGCAGTTTCCAGATCTTGGAATTTTGTCAAGGAGAAGTGCTTTGCTGCCTTTGTTACATTTTCCAAAACTTTCTCCTTCTCACCCCACACCTGTTCCTGTTATCCTGACCTTTTCAATTTTGATTCCTAGCTTCAGATTGAGCGCCTGTCTCGCAGTGACCCCGGTGCAAAATACCATGGGATTCTACAGGCTGGGAGACAGATTTTGCAGGAGGAAGGCCCCACAGCATTCTGGAAAGGACACGTCCCAGCGCAGCTTCTCTCTATAGGCTATGGAGCTGTCCAGGTAGATGACAGGGGAATGGGCGAGGGCCCCGGGTTCGTGTTGCTCAACAGGGGAGCACAGGGAAGGTGGGGCCTGCAGGGGCCCTGCCTGCCTGGGGCAGTAGGAGGTGGTCACCACACTTCTACTTGTCTTAACTGGGCAACTACATGAAGTTTGAAGTCTGAAAATGAAGACAGAGTTAGATCAAGCTGTACCATATGGGCATTCCATTCCACACACACCCCCACCGCGGGGACTTAGCCCCAACTGAATATTAATTAGGTGTTGTCCCGAGGAGACTGTCCTGACATCATGTCCCCAGCGGGCTTGGCAAATGGTGATACAAATCCTTTCATTTTTCAAAATAGCGTTTTCACATCTGTACTTCCTTTGAACGTCCCAGCAGCATTGTGAGGAAGGTAGAACAGGTGTTTCGTGAATCCCAGAGAAGGGGAAGTGAGCTGCCAAAGGCCACACAGTCTGGAGATGGAGGGACCAGGATGAGAATGCAGGCTCCTTAACTTTGGTTCGTATGTTCATGCTGCTCGGCGCCAGTTGATTTCTCCTTTTTTTTCTTTTTTGAAGATTTTATTTATTTGAGAGAGAGAGAGCGAGAGAGCCTGTGCAAAGACAGGGGGGAAGAGCAAAGGGAAAGCGGACTCCCCGCTGAGCACGGAGCCCGACTCAGGGTTCGATGCCACGATCCCAAGATCGTGACCTGAGCTGAAACCGAGAGTCGGACGCAGAACCGACTGAGCCCCCCAGGCGCCGCGGCGCCAGTTGGTTTCCTGGTGGGTGGTGTGTACACCGAGCGGCGGTAGTTGCTGGCCGGGGTGCAGTGCTCGTTGTGAGCCAGGCCCTGTGTTAGGCACTTGGCGTGTGTTACCTCACCGTGATCCCCCGACGGAGGCTCTGTTGTCGCTCCCGTGTTACCGACGAGACGAGGCCGAGAGCCTAAGTAATGAACCCAACCAAAGGCACCAGCTCAAAAGCCGGCAGGGTCAGGATTCCCACCCGGACGGCTGGAGCCAGAGTAGGCCCTGCCTGCCTTTCCTGTGACATCCCGGTGATGGCTCGGGCCAGGCGCTCATGGGCTGATGTGTCTCTGCGGCCAGCCCTCGGACCCCACGCTGCCGCGTGCTCTCAGGACGCCGAACCATCTTGAGCTGCCCACAGAAGAGCTCAGCATCGGGGGATTTATACCGTACAGTACGGAACACATGGAATTCTCCCGAGACAGTGTCTGTCAAACAGTGTCACCACGCCTGAACTGGAGGGGGGCCCACACACAACCCCAGCGGCTCTCCCCTCCCGGCTCTGGGGACACGCAGCTAATGAGTAGAACTTTCCTTTCCTTTCCTTTTTCCTTTTTCCTTTCCTTTTCCCTTCCCTTCCCTTCCCTTTCGTCTCTCTCTCCCTCCCTTCCTCCCTTCGTCCCTCCCTTCCCTCCCTTCCCTCTTAGATTTTATTCATTCAGTTTACAGACAGCACAAGCAGGGGGAGCAGCAGGGAGAGGGAGAAGCAGACTCCCCACTGAGCAGGGAACCCAATGCGGGACTTGATCCCAGGACCCTGGGATCATGACCTGAGCCGAAGGCAGGTGCTTAACTGCCTGAGCCACCCAGGCGCCCCTGAGTATAGCTTTCCGATATAAAATTTTTCCCCTCTATTTTATTTTATTTTTACTTTTTTATTTTTTTAAAAGATTTTATTTATTTATTTGACAGATAGAGAGCACAAGTAGGCAGAGAGGCAGGCAGAGGGAGAGGGAGAAGCAGACTCTCCACTGAGCAGGGAGCCCGACGTGGGGCTCGATGCCAGGACCCTGGGATCATGACCTGAGCTGAAGGCAGATGCTTAACAGACTGAGCCACCCAGGTGCCCCTCCCCTCTATTTTCTTAACCTCTGGATATTTGGCTCTACTCAAATAGAGTGTAACATGCCATCTGCACTTTGCACAAAGTTATATGTTCATTATATTCTGTGACTGCTCAAGGAGAATATTCCCTCGTCCATAGAACTGGGCCCCACCTGGGTCGTGGTGGTGTATTTGGGGGGTGTTTGTCAATTACTTTGTCATGTGCTCTTGTAGTTTCTGTCGTTTGAACTGCTGACTGAGCTGGTGCACAAAGCCACCACATATGATGCCCGTGACTTCTCAGTGCACTTTGTGTGTGGAGGCCTGTCTGCCAGCGCTGCCACCCTGGCCGTGCATCCTGTGGACGTGCTGCGCACTCGCTTTGCAGCTCAGGGTGAGCCCAAGGTGAGTGGCTGGGCCAGAGAAGGGGTGCCCGCGTAACGAAGGTGTTTCAGGAGTTGGGGCTCTTTTTTTAGAGGGAACAAAACCCCCAGGCTTGGTGGGGTCTGCATCCCCTCCGTCGGTCCATCTGTAAGACCTGTAACTGTGCTGAGCACCATGCCAGGTGCTTGCAGCCTCACGAGGGAGACAGAACCTACAGGTGGGAAACAGAACAAGTAATGAACAGTTGGACAGTAAAGGCATCCGGGAGAGTGAGACTTGAGATCATATTTCTGGGTTATTGTGAGAGTGTTTTTGGTTTCCACAAAGAATGGATAGAGGAAATGGGATAATTGAGTCAGATTCCAGGAAGAACTTACTGAGTGAAAGGGAGGGATTAAATCCTGAAATAGACCTCCCCACCATAATCTTTGTTTCCTGGACATACATAAGAATAGCAGTGCGTCTGTGCGTGCGTGTGCGCGCGTGTGTGCGTGCTCGTGTGCGTGCGCACATGCGCACATATGTGTATGCTCAACCAAGAAAGAGTAATTTTTCTGTCTCCCTTCTGCTTTAGGGTATTTTTGTGGGGAATGACACTGCTTAAGAATTTGATGTGCTTTAGAATAACTGTGGTTTCAGTTCAGTTCAGTTGCCTGGGGTGGAGATCCTGGACTGGTGGAGCCCTTTTGTTTAGGAGACATCCTGATGGCTTTTTTGGTTTAGAAGGGCAGAGTGTCCTGGGAACAGTCTGCAAGCAAACGAATGGGGCATGAGAGCTAGATCCTTCTGTATGGCACTTCAATGGGAAATAGAGCTTTCTCCAGGTGGTGAAATGAGATGAGGGGCCCTGGGCACTGAGCAGAGAGATGGGGGGGAAGGGTGTTTGTAGTTGGAGAAGACAGACAGCTTTCAGCAACATGGTGGCTGCTGGGATGAAAAAAAATTAGTGGTGGTGGTGCATCAGCTTCTCTGCCCTGGGCTGCTGGAGTCCTCTTCTATGACTTCCCAGCCCTTAGTAAAAAAAAAAAAATCTATGAGAAGGTACATTTGAAACTAATATAATAGTGTATGTCAATTCTACTTCAATAATAAATTTTAAAAAGAGGTTTCTGAGAAGGGAAAGTGTAAGAGAAAAGAGAACATATCTCTCTGGCTTAGACGACTGAGTTAGGGATTCTAGATTCTGGAATAATCAGGAAGTGATCTGTGTGCAAAAGTGAGTGAAAGATCTGTTTAAAAGCTGTAGACCCTCCACCTTTCGTAGATCAGTAGCAGCCATGGTGTCAGTCCTCACCTTTAAAATGTTTCTTAGGGGCGCCTCTGTGGCTCAGTCGGTTAAGCGTCTGCCTTCAGCTTAGGTCGTGATCCCAGCGTCCTGGGATCGAGCCCCGCATTGGGGCTCCCTGCTTTGCAGAAGCCTGCTTCTCTCTCTCTCCTCCCCACTTGTGCTCCCTCTCTCACTATCCTTGCTGCTGTCTCTGTCTCAAATAAATAGATAAAATCTTTAAAATGTTTCTTAATTAGGGGTGCCTGGTGGCTCAGTTGGTTGAGCATCCAACTCTTGGTTTAGGCTCAGGTCATGACCTCAGGGTCATGACATCAAGCCATGCATCGGGGTTCCTCAGAATGGAGGCTGCTTGAGATTCTCTCTCCCTTTCCCTCTGTCCCTCCCCCTGCTTGTGTGCACTCTCTCTATGTCTCTAAATAAATAAATAAAATCTTTAAAATGATTTTTAATCAGTGATCTATAAGGTGTATAAAAGTTAAAAAGACATGTGGTTCTGCATGAATTATAACAAAGAAACACTAACAACCACCCCGATTCCAGTCCCCAGAGGCAACCACTTTTTTTTTTAAGATTTTATTTATTTGAGAGAGAGAGAGAGAACATGGACAGAGGGAGAGTGCAAACCCCGCTGAGCAGAGAGCCCGAAGGGGGCTCGACCTCAGGATCCTGAGATCATGACCTGAGCCGAAGGCAGCTGCTTAACCGACTGAGCCACCCAGGCGCCCCCAGAGGCAACCACTTTTAATACTGGTCGCTCTTTCTTCTATTATTTACTTCCTAATTCTCAGTAACATGCTTATACTACTAGTTCTCTCTCTTTCTTTTTCTTTCTAATTTTATTTATTTATTTATTTATTTATTTATTTATTTATTTATTTGACAGAGAGAGACACAGCGAGAGAGGGAACACAAGCAGGGGGAGTGGGAGAGGGAGAAGCAGGCTTCCCGCGGAGCAGGGAGCCTGATGTGGGTCTCGATCCCAGGACCCTGGAATCATGACCTGAGCCTAAGGCAGACGCTTAACGACTGAGCCACCCGGGCGCCCCATTCTTTCTAATTTTTAAATTGTAGACATTAGCTATCGATAGCTACTGTGGAAGATGAGAGTTTACCTCTTTTACCATAACTCGCATGTGTGCTTGCGCTTCCTCTGATTTCAATATGACTGGTTTATAGATTTTGGCTAAATCAATACTGAGTGTCTGTGCTGTTATGATTATGTAAATGTTACTCTTAGGCCTTGAAATACATTATGATTACATTTTCTTGTATATCTTTGTCTCACCTGAAATTAGTGATTGCCTTGTATTTAGCAGATTTTCTCATGCTTATCACAAAGTTACCCTCGGGGCCCTACGTGGCTCAGACCATTAAGCATCTGCCTTTGGGTTTTGGGATTGAGCCCCACATTGGGCTCCCTGCTCTGTGGGGAGCCTGCTTCTCTCTCTCTCTCTCTCTCTCTCTCTCTCTCTCCCTCTCTCCCTCTGCCCATCCTCATACTCGTTCTCTCTTCCTTTCTCTCTCTCTCAAATAAAAAAATCTTAAAAAAAAAAAAAAAAAAAACAACCCAGGGCGCCTGGGTGGCTCAGATGGTTGAGCGTCTGCCTTTGGCTCAGGTCATGATCCCGGGGTCCTGGGATCGAGTCCTGCATCGGGCTCCTTGCTCCTTGGGAGCCTGCTTCTCCCTCTGCTTCTCTCTCTTTCTCTCTGTCTCTCATGAATAAATAAATAAAATCTTAAAAAAAAAACAAACCCAAAAAACAAAGTTACCCTCAAACAGTCTTGATAGGGTCAGCCTGTGGTCATCAGTCCCACGTTACTAGGGAGCCTCTCCTGGAGCCCCCCAGCTCTAGCAGCCTTCACCCTCTGGCATCAGTGTGGACTCTTTGCTCCAGGACTGTTACCAGCTGTTCTGTTAGGAATTCTCTTGTTGGGGCCCATGTCTTCTTTTTCTTGATTAATCCCTCATTTTGGTGGAGATATACTAGAGATAACAGCTTCTTTAGAGAAGCCTTGATAGAAAATGCCTACTTACACTTGACTCGTGATTTGGGTATAGAATTCTAGGTCGCTCTCAGTGTTGCTGTAGAGAAGTCCAGAACCACTCCAATTAATGATCCTTTATATGAAGCTATCACCCCTCCTGCCTTGGGAACTTTCAGGATCCCTTCTTGATTCCTGGCATTCTAGAGATTTACCAGTGATGTGCACTGGTCTGTGTCTCTTTCATTCATTGTGATGGGCAGTTCTGGACCCTTTAGTCTGGACATTCCTGTTTCTCATGCCTAGAAAATGGTCATGAATGATTTATTCATAATTGCTATTTTCTATTTTTTTCTTTTCTTTCTGTAATTCATCTCAGTTGGGTATTAGACATCCTGGGTCTATCCTCTGGTTGACTTTTCTTTTCTCTACTATTGTTTAGCTCTCTCTCTTTCTGTCCTACTTTCTGGGAGGTTTCCTTGCTTTTATCATTTGGGGCCCTCTATTGAATTTTAAAAATGCCTGCTAATGTATGTTAGTTCCTAAGAGCTCTTTTTTGGTTTGCTTTAGTCTAATTTAATGAAACATCACTTACATACACAGTAAAATTCACTCTTTAGTATACACCTCTCTCTCTTTTTTTTTTAACTTCTGGAACTAATTTTTTTCCTTAAAGATTTTATTCATTTATTTGACAGAGAGAGACACAGCGCGAGAGGGAACACAAGCAGGGGGAGCGGGAGAGGGAGAAGCAGGCTCCCCGCGGAGCAGGGAGCCCGACACGGGACTCGATCCCAGGACCCTGAGATCACGACCTGAGCCGAAGGCAGACGCTTAACGACTGAGCTACCCAGGCGCCCCCCAAGTCAGACACTTAACCAACTGAGCCACCCAGGCCCCCCCAAGTCAGACACTTAACCAACTGAGCCACCCAGGCGCCCCCAAGTCAGACGCTTAACCAACTGAGCCACCCAGGCGCCCCCAAGTCAGACACTTAACCAACTGAGCCACCCAGGCGCCCCCAAGTCAGACACTTAACCAACTGAGCCACCCAGGCACCCCTCTGACTTTTGATGAATGCACATAACCACCACTATAATCAGGATATAAAACACAAAAGTTCCATCACCCCCAAAATGTCCTCCTGCCCCTTATAGTCAGTCCCTCTCCATTGCCAGCCTCTGTTAACCACTGGTCTGTCTTCTGTCTAAAGTTTTGCCTTTTTCAGAATGTCAGATACAGGGAATTAGGTCTTATGTAGTTGTTTGAGTAGGCACCCTTCACTTGGCGTCTGCATTTGAGATTCATCCATGCCGTGTGTGTGAGTGGTTGGTTCCTTTTTCTTGCTGCATAGTACTCTATCGTGTGGCCCTACCATGATTTGTTAGTTGGGAGATGTCACAGTTGTTCTCCAGTTTTTTGGTGACTGTGAATAAAACCACTACGAACACTCACATACAGATTATTGTGTGAACATTTTGTTTCTCTTGGGTGAATACCTAGGGGTGGAGTTGCTGCGTTGTACGGTGAAAATGTTTAATTTTGAGGAAAAGCCAACCTGCTTCCTTACATGGCTGTGCCGTTTTGCATTCCCACCAACATTTCCAGTTGTTCCTTATCTTCACAATACTTAGTATTATCTGGTTTTTGGTTTTATTTGATTCTTTAAGTTTTTTTATTTCAATTTTTATTCTAATTTAAATTCAATTAATTGACGTATAATGTATTATTTGTCTCAGGCATACAGGTCTGTGATTCATCAGTCTTATATAATACCCAGTGCTCATTACAGCACATACCCTCCCCAATGTCCATCACCCGGTTACCCCATCCCTCCACCCCTCTCCCCTCCAGCAACCCTCAGTTTGTTTCCTATGATTAAGAGTCTCTTGGGGCGCCTGGGTGGCTCAGATGGTTAGGCGTCTGCCTTCGGCCTGGGTCATGATCCCAGGGGCCTGGGGTCGAGCCCCACATCAGGCTCCTGCCTCAGTGGGGAGCCTGCTTCTCCCTCTCCCTTTGCCTCTCTCCCTGCTCATGCGCTCTCTCTCTCTCTCTCTCTCTCTCTCTCTTTGTCTCAAATGAATAAATAAAATCTTAAAAAAAAAAAAAAGAGTCTCTTATGGTTTGCCTCCCTCTCTGGTTTTGTCTTCATTTTTTTTTCCTCTCTTCCCCTATGGTCCTCTGCCTTGTTTCTCAAATTTCACATATGAGTGAAATCATATGATAATTGTCTTTCTCTGACTGACTTATTTCGCTTAGTATAATACCCTATAGTTCCACCAACAATTTTATTCTTTTCTAAAGATTTATTTATTTGAGAGAGAGAGAGAACGATTGTGCCTGTGAGCAGGAGGAGGGGCAGAGGGAAAGAATCCCAAGCAGACCCCCCGCTGAGCATGGAGCCTGACGGAGGGCTCAATCTCATGACCCTGAAGTCATGACCTGAGCCGAAACCAAGAGTTGGGCGCTTAACCGATTCAGCCACCCAGGCGCCCCTATTTTTATTTTATTCTTTTAAATTTTAGCCACTCTACTAGATGTGAATAGTGGTATCTCATCGTGATTTTACCACAGAGATGTTGAATGTATTTTTATGTGCTTATTTGCCCTCTGTGTCCCTTCTTTGCTGAAGCAATCTGTTCAAATTCTTTTCCCATTTTGGTGGTTTGTTGTTTTTGTTTTACACATTTTTTCTGAGTCCATGGCTGTGGCTGTCTTCACGTCCTTATAGTCTGTTTTTTGAAGAACAGTTGTTTTTAATTTTCTTTTTTTAAGATTTTATTTATGGGGCGCCTGGGTGGCTCAGTCTGTGAGCATCTGCCTTGGCTCGGGTCATGATCCCAGGGTCCTGGGATCGAGTCCCGCATTGGGCTCCCCGCTCTGCGGGAAGCCAGCTTCTCCCTCTCCCCCTGCTTGTGTTCCCTCTCTCGCTGTGTTTCTCTCTCTCAAATAAATAAATAAATAAATTCTAAAAAAAAAAAAAAGATTTTATTTACTTGTCAGAGAGAGAGCACAAGCAGGGGGGAGCGGCAGAGGCAGAGGGAGAAGCAGGCTCCCCACTGAGCAGGGAGCCCGATGCAGGGCTCGATCCCAGCACTATGGGTTCATGACCTGAGCTGAAGGCAGACGCTTAATGACTGAGCCACCCAGGTGCCCCAAAAAGTCCTAATTTATCAATTTGTTCTTTTATGCATTTTGCTTTTGGTATTTCATCCAAGAAGTCTTTGCTGAGGGGCACCTGGGTGGCTCAGTGGGTTAAGTGTCCAAC
The DNA here is from genome assembly GCF_037043125.1 of Eumetopias jubatus. NCBI lineage: Eukaryota > Metazoa > Chordata > Mammalia > Carnivora > Otariidae > Eumetopias > Eumetopias jubatus. Next base: position 86,719,989 of record NW_028274816.1, read on the forward strand.
TGTTGGTATTGCATCAGGTCGTGATCTCGCAGTCATGGGATTGAGCCCTGCACAGGGCTCTGTGCTCAGCGTGGAGTCTGCTTCAGATTCTCTCTCCCACTCTTGCTCTCTTTCTCTGCCTCTCAAATAAATACAATCTTAATGAAATCTGCCTAACCCAAACTCACAAGGATTTTTTTCCCTCAAACAAGAGTTTGTCTTGTTCTCTGAATCTTTTTTTTTAAAGATTTTATTTATTTATTTGAGACAGAGAGAATGAGAGAGAGAGAGAGAGCACATGAGAGGGGGGAGGGGCAGAGGGAGAAGCAGACTCCCTGCCGAGCAGGGAGCCCGATGTGGAACTCGATCCTGGGACTCCAGGATCATGACCTGAGCCAAAGGCAGTTGCTTAACCAACTGAACCACCCAAGCGCCCTTGTTCTCTGAATCTTACCTCTTTTTTAAATCGACTCTTTCCTTTTTTCACGGAGGTGATGCCTTCTCTTTGGCCTGAGAATATCAGTTCCAATTTTGTAGTTGGTCTCTGTTTCCTTCGGTTTCCTTCTTCTGTCTACACTGTCTCTTCCTTCTAGATGATTTCTGTGCCCCCCCCGCCATTGATCATTTTGGTGTCTGGATCTTGTTTTTTGTTTGTTTGTTGAAACCACTGCGGGGCTCAAACTCATGATCCTGAGATTAGGAGTCACACACTCTACTGACTGAGCCAGTCAGGCACCCTGGTCTCCATTTTTTTTTTTTTTTTAAGATTTTACTTTATTTATTTGACAGAGAGAGACACAGCGAGAGAAGGAACACAAGCAGGGGGAGAGGGAGAGGGAGAAGCAGGCTTCCCGCCGAGCAGGGAGCCTGATGCGGGGCTCGATCCCAGGACCTTAGGATCATGACCTGAGCCGAAGGCAGACGCTTACCGGCTGAGCCAGTCAGGCGCCCTGGTCTCCATTTTTTATGAAGGCTTTCCTCAGATGTCTGGTGGCCCTTGGCTGCCAGCCTGGTGTTAACGGGGGCACAGGGAAGCCGAGTGGGACTGTGGGCGCGTGGCAGGCTTGTGGCCCGGTGGCCTTTCTCCGAGTCCTGGCCCTTTCTTGGAGGTCCCCAGGGTGAAATCCTTCAGTGTGGCTGCCAGTGTCTGGGAGCCAGGAGGTGAGGAGGTAGCCAGTCCTCCCTTCTCAGTGCAGGGTGCCTCCCCCAGCCGCCCTGTCATTGAGGTGCCTCGCCGTGCCCACTGCAAAGAACGCGTCGAATGGAAGGGTACTAAGAAAAACCAATGCTCGGTGGTCTGCCTGCATGGAGATCGCCTGTTGACAGGTTATAAAAGGTTAAATATATGCACCTGGCAAAAAATCCAAATAGCGTAAAATGGTAAGAGTAAATCTCCCTCTTCCCCTGCCCCGGCTTTCCCTCCATGGAGGTCATGCTCACCCTTCCTCATTTCTCATGTATCCCTGGGGGCGGGGTGGGTGGGGGGGTAGTAAATCCCTTCATGGTTTGTTCCTCCACAAGCACTAAACCTGCTCTTCAGCCTCTCACTGTGCTCATTCAGCTCTGTGTTTGGGGATTATTCCCGATCCGTTGTGTAGATGGCGCAATGCTCTTTCCACGGCTGCTATGTGTCTGGAACCGATGTGTCGTCATGTCTGTAACCAGTCACCCAAGGGTGGACGCTGCGTCTTTGCTGTTCCGCAGGACACGGTGGCAGCTGTCCTCGGACATGTCCTCTCGTGCACTTGTGTAGACATACTGGTCTTGTAAATAGCTAGAAGGGGAGTTGCTGGAAAATCCCGCCTTGGGATTTTTGTCCAGCATTTTCTTTGAGCCCTTGGCAGGAGAAGTCATGCTGCCGGCAGCTGGGATTTTGGCCGAGGGGAGGTGCACGTGATGGGCTGCGATCCAGGGCCAGACCGCCCCGCGCACTCACTCGAGCTGCCCGTGTGCCGTCCAGGTGTATAAAACCCTGCGAGACGCCGTGGTGACCATGTACCGGACCGAAGGCCCCTTGGTTTTCTACAAAGGCTTGAACCCCACCCTGATCGCCATCTTCCCCTACGCCGGCTTCCAGTTCTCCTTTTACAGCGCCTTGAAGCACGTGCACAAGTGGGTGCTGCCCGCCGAGGGAAGGAACAACGGTGAGAAGCCCTCACACGAAGAGAGTCCGGGTTTCCACTGTCCCCTCCCCCAAGCCAGAGCATCTCTTTCTGATCCTTGTAGGAGCTAAGGCCTTCTGTCAGAGGCTAGGACATCCCCGTTCTCTGAGCCCTGCTCTGTCGCACTGCCAACCAAACCAACCAGGCCAACAGCTTGCAGACCCTGTCAGCCCTTGCCACCCCAGCAGTGGTACTGTCAACATTGATTCTCCTCCCAAGCCTTGAACCGAGTCACACCGCAGAGCCTGCAAGCTCCTTCTTCCATTCCCTTCTTACTGCCATTCGACCCACAGTGGCCGTGTTTGGTTCTCCCTCAGAGATTCAGGATGCTGGTGGGTCTTAGTTTTACGGTGGAGGCTTAGAGCTCTTGAACTTGTCTTCCCCCGATTTCACTTTCCTCCTTTCCCCTCAATCCCACTTTGGTTCAGAGAACCTCAGAAACCTGCTCTGTGGTAGCGGAGCTGGAGTCCTCAGCAAGACCCTCACATACCCCCTGGACCTCTTCAAGAAACGGCTGCAGGTTGGCGGGTTTGAGCGGGCCCGAGTCACCTTTGGCCAGGTGAGCCGATCCCCTGCAGAGAGCTCTGAGCCTTGCCCCTCCCCTGCCCATTCATCAGCATCAGCCCCCATAGCCCATCCCCAGGGATCCCTAAACACATGGGAAAGCCACACACAGCCCTGTGCATGTTGGACACTGTGGGATGATCCAGGCGAAGGAGGGTTCAGTGTTTGGTCTCAGAAAGTGTTCAGTTCAGGGCGCCTGGGGGGCTCAGTAGGTTAAGTGTCCGACTCTTGATCTCAGCTCAGGTCTTGATCTCGGAGTCATGAGTTCAAGCCCTGTGTTGGGTCCATGCTGGGTGTGGAGCCAAGTTCAAGTAAAAAAAAAAAGAAAAGTGTTCAGTTTGGGACAAAGAACATAATCATGTAAGAAAGGTCCCAGGGCGCCTGGTCGGCGCAGTTGGTTGAGCATCTGACTCCTGGTGTTGGCTCAGGTCATGACATCGGGGTCGTGGGTCAAGCCCCACATTGGGCTTTGTGCTTGGTGTAGAGTCTGCTTGACCCCCTCCCTGTGCTCCTCCCCTGCTCTCGAGCTTGAGTGCTTGCTCTCTCTTTCTCAAATAAATCTTAAGAAGAGATAGGTCCCCAAAATACTAAAGAACCCCGAGGAGACTCCCACCGGTGCATGAGGTTGTTTGCTTTATTCTGTAGGGGTTCCTGGAGAGGGGTGAATGAAATCTGATCAACTAATATATATATATATATATATATATATATATATATATATATATATATATTTTTTTTTTTTTAAGATTTTATTTATTTGCTAGAGAGTACAAGCAGGGGGAGCAGCAGGCAGAGGGAGAAGCAGGTTCCCTGCTGAGCAGGGAGCCCGATGTGGGGCTCGATCCCAGGACCCTGGGATCATGACCCAAGCCGAAGGCAGCCGCTTAACCGACTGAGCCACCCAGGCGTCCCTAAGTTATATTTTAAAGGCACTGGAAGCTTTGTCATTCACAGAAGCCCCCATTATAGGTGATTTTGTAATGTTAATAGTCTTTCCTTAGTCGGCTTAGATTTTGCAAACTGGATTTTCACCTGCTGCTTTGGGGGCACCATCCAGTGGTCGGCTGGGGGTGGAGCAAGGGGGGAGTAACTCCAGCGCTTTCCCCTCCAGAATCTGGGAACCTGGGATATCCACACAGGAAGAAACATGCCCGACAGATGTCAGAAAAGAGTGGCCTGCAACCGGAGACAGAAGGGAGGGAGCAGTCCTTACTTGGGGGAGGGGAAAGTATTGAGTTAGTTGTAATCCATCTGTATTGTAGGAAATTCAGAGAAGTCCTGGAGACAAAAAGATAAAACTGACATGTAACTCCCAACACCACCCCCCGCAGAGATAATGAGGCAGAACCGTTGGCTGTAGTTTTTTTTTGTTTTGTTTTGTTTTTTAAAGATTTTATTTATTTATTTGAGAGAGAGAGAATGAGAGATGGAGAGCACGAGAGGGAAGAGGGTCAGAGGGAGAAGCAGACTCCCTGCTGAGCAGGGAGCCCGATGCGGGACTCGATCCCGGGACTCCAGGATCATGACCTGAGCCGAAGGCAGTCGCTTAACCAACTGAGCCACCCAGACGCCCTGTAGTTTTGTTTCTTTGCATAAACATATACGTGTACCTTTTAACACAGGGTGGAATACAAGATTTTATAACCTCCTTTTTCCGCTTACAAACTTGTCCTGAAAGAATGGTTTGAATTTGCACAGGGAGAGTTGCTGAGAGCCCAGGACAGAGGAGAGAGCCTTGTTCCTAACAGATTTTGTGGCCAGTTTGGTGGGAGGACCGGTGGGGGGTCAGGGCAGAGCAGGGGGAAGAACACCAGGCTGTGGAGCTTGGATTTGATTCTTTTTTTTCTCTTTTCCTTTCCTTTTTTTTTTTTTTTTAAGTAAGCTCTACGCCCAGTGTGGGACTTGAACTCACGACCCCGAGATCGAGTCCCACACTCTACCAACCAAGCCAGCCAGGCGCCCCTTGATTCTTTATAATGTCATTATCACAATGGGGAGTTAGTGGAGATGTGGAGAGAGCAGGGCTTGAGGGGAGTTGAGTCTTGGGGACACGAGTCTGGCAGCGGTGTGTGGCGAACTGCGAAGGCCGGACTAGAGGCCAAAGTGAACAAGGGCCAGATTCAGATCCACTGCCCAAGGCGGGCCAGGCGGGATGGGGAAAGGGTCCTTAAGAGGCTCAGTCAGTAGGCGCTCTGTCCAGTGCTGATTTTCAGGCACTGCCTCTGTTAAATCTGAATTATTAGTCCACTTGGAAGAGAAAGAAAAGGTTAAACTATGTCTTTTTGCCTTCATTGCTTGTCCAGCCAGTGTTGACTGGGAGCTGTAATGTGCCAGGTGCTGGGCTGACGGAGGAAAGAGCCAGCATCCGTGTGTTAATCACTTCCTCTTGTCTTCTTGCTCTGCCCAGGTTCGCAGCTACAGGGGCCTCCTGGATTGTGCCCAGCAGGTGCTCCAGGAGGAAGGCCCCACGGGCCTCTTCAAGGGCCTGTCCCCAAGCCTGCTGAAGGCTGCTCTCTCCACCGGCTTCGTGTTCTTCTGGTATGAGCTCTTCTGTAGCCTCTTCCACCACATGAAGAAGGCAGACAGCTAGCCCCCAGGGCAGGAAGGGCAGCCTCCGGAAGGAAGGCAGACTCCTGTACCATCTCTTGCTGCCCCGAGGGCTGTTGCCCGCTCCCTGCCTGCCGGGCGGCTCTGCCGTGACTAGAAGGGCAGGGGCCTTCTCGGGGGGATGCAGGGCTTGGCCTGTGGGGACGCAGCCACGTTGGTCCAAAGGAACTTGAGGAGCTTTCTCTGTGTGGTCCTGGCTTGCAGGAAAGGCGGCAGCGACCCCCCTGCACTTCTCAGCACCTTCTGCCCAGAGAACTCTCCGGGCTGTGGGGGTGGAGGGGCCACGGCTGGAGCCTGAGGGCTGGGATTGGGCCCTGTGCGGGCGCCTGGTCCTCTCATGTGCGCTCTTACTCCCACCAGCTAATTTAATACACACCGAAGCTACAAGCACATTCCTTATTTCACTCCATCTTCCCTTCCACATCACGTCCCTCCTCACAGAGTATGAGGGAGGGAACCCTTGGCTTCCTCAGATTCCATTTTTCTCAGTACTTGCATCCCTCATGCAGCTTTGCTTCTGGTTCTGAGGGGAAGAATTAGTCACTTTATAGTCCCCGCCCCCCATGCCCAGGTCCCCTTCTCTGTGAAGTCCCGCTCAGGCTGTTCTCTCTCCTGGGTGGGACAGAGCGTGGCTAGAGGGCCTCTGGGTAAAACAGATCCCGGCGGCCCACAAGAAGTGGGGGGCTGTGCTGATGGGGAGGAGCTGTGGGGTAAAGATGGCGGCCTTTTTCCCCAGTCTGCCTGGGGTCACTCCTCTTCCATGGGGTGGGGGCGGGAGCCTTACAGCTGGACCTGTTGGCATCACCTGCCCGCTCAGCGTCCCCTCCATGATCAGCGTGGTGCTACGTGTGTCCTGTCACCCCAGGAGGCCCACAGCTCTGAAGCAGCCTCATGAAGTGGGTGGTAGAAGGAAAGGGTCGGGCAGCCAGCCTGCTGAGGGCAGTGGTGTCAGGGGCTTGTCAGCACAAGAACTCACAACAGCTATCGTCTGGGCACAGAGGAGAAACTGCAGTTAGGGGGTGAGACCAGGAAATCTACAGAACACAACCACCACCCTTTTCACCCAGTTCTGCCCCCCGACCCCCCAGGGGAGCCAGGGTGGAGGAACAGCCGAGCCGCCTGCAGGACTTCACCCCGCCCTCAGTTTTGGGCTCTTACTCCAGCCTCTGCACCCACTGAGGAGGAGAGCAGGGGCCGGGAGCAGGCCTGTGTGGGTGTCATGGCCCTTGGACCCCTTCTGTCATCAGAGCGGTTTTGGCTCTGGCCTGGGGCTTTGTGACGTGTCTGGGACCCTGAATCCTGAAGCTTCCCTGCTCCCGGCTGCTGATTATGAACATCCAGGCTGTGGGTAGGTGGTGCTGCAACACCCGCAGGGTTTGGGGCACTGGAGGCCTGGGCTTGGGGCTGCAGGAAAGCTGCCTGAATGTATCTTTTAAGAAACTCCACTTTAGTGGAATAAAGTAAACTTTATTCTCTTCATCTCTCCTACTCATTATTTTGCTGCAGCTGCTCTTTCTCATCCATTTGCTGGTGACCACTTTGGCCAGCCCTTTTGACAGGAGGAGAACTACTCTGGCAACAGGAAACCGCCATGGACACTTGACTGTGCTACCTACCGGAAGAGGCGCCTTTCCAGCCCCTTCTGGCTGCCCTCCTGCAGCCCAGGGCCGGCGTCAGGGAAGGCCCTCAGCTGCTGGGCCCGCGCCTCTTTCCCAGCCGCAGCCACGACCAAGTCAGGGGCTTGTCCGACTCGTCACTCCCAGCATCTCGCGGTGGCAGGCTGGCGGGCGCCGGGGGCGGGGGGGAGTCCTTATTCTTGAGCTGGTCCATTGATTTTCAACTTATTTTACCAGTACCGTTTGTACTTGGAGTAGGAGAGGGGGTAGAGGGGGTTGATCCAGCCCTTACAGGCCCCCTGCCTTCTCTCGCGTGGCGGGGGGGGGGGGTAGAGGGGGGGTAGAAGTGGAGGGCAGGCGGCCGCCACCTATGCGTTCCTGTCCCTCCAGCCACGCCGCGCGGCCCCGCCGTCTCCTCTTTGGATCCCGTTTTAACCCGAGCCCCGGGCGTGAGAGCGGGACGGGGCCGCCACCGCTGGCGACCGAGGGCTTCGGGCCGAGGAAGGTCGGGCGCTACCGCCACGGACCTCGGGAGCCCGCGCGGCGAGGATGGCGTCGCCGGGACTCCGGCAGGTGGCGCCGGCGAGACGGCCCCGCCCCTCCACGCTGGCCCCGCCCCGGCGCCGCGCTCGGAAATGACCTAAGCGGCGGCGAGGCCCGGCGGGTCGCTCCAGCTCTGCGGCGCGGCGGACCGGGGGCGCGCGCACCATGCCCGCCGAGCGGCCTCCGGGCACGCGGGCGCGGTGCCGGCCCGGCAGGTGGGTCCCGGCGCTCGCATGGCACCGCACCGCCTCTTCCGCCCGCGGGACCCGGGACGGCTCCCCTGCCCCGCCCGGAAAGGCATTCCGGGCTTGGGGAAGCTGCCCGGTTCTGGAGATTCCCCGAGGTCGTCTTTTGACCGGGGGGAGGCACGGCGTCCGGAGAGGGGACTCCAACAGGGACTGCATCTGGGAGACGTGTCATCTCGCTCCCCTCTTCTTTAAGAGAAAGGCTCCAGAATGGACCTCAGGAATTAGAGGAGTCCTGAGTGGGCAAGGCCGTGTTTCTGCCGCTCGGGAGGCCAGTTTAACCAGTCCGTCCCGGGGAGAAGTTGGCCTGGACAGGAGCAGTTAGGGCCCCGCACCCGCCCACACAGGCCAGGCCAGGGGTTGGAGGGGGCGGGTTTGGGGACTTAGAAGGACTCTGACTAAAGCCGAGGGAGGGGTCGGGGCCAGGGTATTGGAACTCTGCTGGGACAGACCTGTCCAGAGCCCCCAGCCGTCACTCGCCCGAAGTCGTGCTGGGCCAGCAGCTTCCAGGCTGGTTTACATAGGGCAAGTGTCTGATATGTCCCTGTCCACACCCCCAGTGCAGCTCCCCGCACCCCAACCGTAGTATCAGTGGAGAATATCCCTGCCTACTCTGGAGACTGGACGGTCAGCCCGTTCACCTTTACGTCTCTACTCCCGTGTAATCCCAGAAGCTACAAGGGTTCCTAAACTGAGCAGCAGGTGCCTGGCTGGTGCCCAGTCTCCACTAGAAGCCAAGCTTGCTGGGCCCTCAGCCAACCACCCAAGGCAATGGACTGGCTGGGAGCACCTGTCCCAAGTGCTGGCCAGCCCTGGCCGGGGCCTGCAGGACTAGAAACCCTGACCCCACGCTGCACAACTGAGGCCTCTCCCTTCCCCGCTCCTCCTCCCCAGGTGCTGTCATTAGTCCCACCTCAGTAAAGAGCTGTGGGGGCTGAATGGTCATGGGGGATCCTGGTAGAGAGGAGTATAAAATCCAGTCTTTTGATGCAGAGACTCAGCAGCTGCTGAAGACAGCACTCAAAGGTGAGCATGGAGCCCCCTCCTGAGCTGCAGAGAAGGGGCCTAGGGCACAGGCCTGGAGGCCTGAGCCTTAGCCAGGGAATGCCCAACCCTGTCCCTTTGCTTTCTGAGAATAAAAGTCAGCAACATCGCTCTCGGACTGGAGGACAAGTCACATTTAGGCCAATAATTGAAAGTATGAATCATAGAGTCACCTCTCAGGCAGTAAAGCCATTTTTTTTAAAGTACCCATGAGAGCGGGGTGGAGCACAGAGAACGGAATTGTCGTCTCCAGAGCCCTTGCATTGGCCCTGGCTTCTGTATTGCCACAGCAGGTGGTCTTGAATGTGCAGAGATGGCTGACTTGGGACAGAGGATGGAGCATTCTGCTTGGCAGAGAAGATGCAGTCATTGTCCTGGATCAGTGCCTTCTGCAGCACTCAGAAGTTTGACTCAGCTAACAATTAGTAATGCCCATCACATGCCAAGCTAAGCCTGTTGGGGAGGCCCTGCCTGGCCCGCCTTGTCAGGTGTTCATGTGTGTGTATTGTAAGAGCACTTTCTTCCATGAAATTGCTGTCAAATACATCGTTATTCAGTGTTCCTTCTGCAACCTAGTGCCAGGAAATGTGTGCCCTAAAAAACTAGCATTCTTTGATTAATCTCTAACGGCCACCTGTCCCAGCCATCAGTCGCCCAGTGGAGCTGTTCTGGTGTGGGGCTACTTCTCCTGGCATTTTCTGGTCTTTTAAAATGTAAGTGTATCACGGGAGTGCTCTTTTGTAAAAACATCTCAAATCCTTAGAAGCAAGTGGAAACAAATGTGGTAACTCAGCAGCTCTAGACTCCCCACCTATCTCTACTCTAGATCCAGGTGCTGTGGACTTGGAAAAGGTGGCCAATGTGATTGTGGACCATTCTCTGCAGGACTGTGTGTTCAGCAAAGAAGCAGGACGCATGTGCTATGCCATCATTCAGGTGGGCTGGGACTGGTAGAAAAGCGGGGAGACACTTTGGGAGAGGTCGTGGCAAAGGGCAGGAGGCCTGGCCAGCAGGGCAGAGGTGGAGGGTCAGACAGGAGGGTCCTCAGCCACCAAAGCTTGAGTGGGGGTCGCCATGGCACCGCCCCCGGCTCACCATCCTTTCCCTGGCTCACAGGCCGAGAGCAAACAAGCAGGCCAGAGTGTCTTCCGACGGGGACTCCTCAACCGGCTGCAGCAGGAGTACCAGGCTCGGGAGCAGCTGCGAGCCCGGTCCCTGCAGGGCTGGGTCTGCTATGTCACCTTTATCTGCAACATCTTTGACTACCTGAGGGTGAGGCCCCGGTAGCCACCCTGGGCGGCAGAGACAGCCTGTCTCCTTCAGCCGCTCAGTGCTCTGGCCCCTGCTGTCCCCCCACAGGTGAACAACATGCCCATGATGGCCCTGGTGAACCCCGTCTACGATTGCCTCTTCCGGCTGGCCCAGCCTGACAGTCTGAGCAAGGAGGAGGAGGTGGGTGACCCCAGTTCAGACAGCTGTGGAGGTGGGTGGTCCCTGGCTCAGCTCAGAATACCAGCACACTGTCCATGAAGAGCATCCAAAAGCATCACTTCCCAGGGCAAGAGCCTGGTGGGGATATTCAAGGCCTGTCTCAGTTCCAGGACAAGCTGCCAGGTTTGGAATTTATTCAGAACAGAGAGCAGCCAAAACCTACAGGCTCAGAGGCTTTCTTCCCAGTAGGAAAGCCAACCTGTGATAGGAACCCAGCTGTGGATACAGATGGCCCAGAAACAGAGTCAGGCAGGGTGGGGGAGGGGTAGGAAGGTTGGGTTAAGCGGCAGCTTGGAGACAGGCCCCGCATCCAGCCTGGCCGGCGAGACCCATGGCAAGTCCTGAACTTGTCTCCTTTCACGTAAGATGTGGCGAACACCAACCAGGTGCTGTGAGCAGGTCAGGAGGAAACAAGTGTGTGGGGCCGAGCAAGCTCGCCGCTAGAGCTCCCTGAATGGCTGCTCTGTGTGCCCTGGGGTCACCTCCAACTGCCCCCTGCAGGTGGACTGCCTGGTGCTGCAGCTGCACCGCGTGGGGGAGCAGCTGGAGAAGATGAACCGACAGCGCATGGATGAGCTCTTTGTCCTGATCCGGGACGGCTTCCTGCTCCCAAGTGGCCTCAGCTCCCTGGCCCAGCTGCTGCTGCTGGAGATCATCGAATTTCGGGCAGCCGGCTGGAAGACGACCCCGGCTGCCCACAAGTATTACTACAGCGAGGTCTCCGACTAGGCCTCCGGTTCACGCTGCGTCACCAGCAGCACCGGCCTCTCACCTGCCCAACTCCCTGCCCCTCCCAAAGACCGTCCCTTCCAGACCCTCACCAGCTCCTGAGAGGTTTCCCACTTACGCAGTGGTCCTGCCCTGAGCACCTTCCCTCCCGGATTCAGGGACCTCAGGACCGGGGAAGACACCAAACAGAGCTGCCCCCACCATCCCATCAACCTCTCCCCCAGCACCTCCAGCCTGGGCCAGGCAAAGGCAGCCTCTAACACCCACTGCACTGTGTAACCGCTGGTGCGACAGCCAACCTGGGGGCCTCGGCTCCCCCATCCCCATAGCTACTGGTGAGGTACTTTGGGACATCGAGGGGCACAGCACAGGGCACACCAGAAACTGCTTTTTATACATTTTATACAAGGACCACTTCGGAAACAAACGTATTTCCAGTCGATTTTAGTAAATGGCAGTACCACCTCACATGTGACACCAGTTCAGGGCGAGAATTTTCTAATAAACCTTTTCCAATGTTAAAACCGCTTCCTTTCATATCCTCCCCCAAAGTTCTACCCCAAATTGAGGAAGAGAGGCTGGATGGACCCTAAGTTCCTAGGAGAAATCCAAACTGATACATTCCCTCTTTAAATGAGATGGGACAGGAAAATAAGTTCTAGCTCCCAAAGAAAGGACTAACAAGCAATAAATACGTTGCTCCCCCCTTAAGAAGGAACTACTTAACCCACAAGGGTATTTCGCTGTGACAGTGGCTCCCACGATCTGGCAGCAGAGAGCCTCCAGCCTCCCTCTACCACCAGCGGTAGTGAGCCAGGGCACGGTTGGCCTCCGCCATCTTGTGCATGTCATGCTTCTTCTTGATCACAGGGCCCTGGTTGTGAAAAGCCTCCAGCAGCTCATGTGACAACTTCTCCGGCATCAGCATCCGCCGGTGCTTCTTCTCCCGGCACTCAGTAATCATCCACTTCATGGCCAAGAAGCGACGACGACGGTCGGGAAGTGGCACAGGGACCTGGATGGGACAAGACCCCGGGCAAGTTAGTCCAAGACCTTGTCGGGGCGGCAGCCTCCTTCTGCCCTGAGCTCTAAGGAGTAGCCACAGGTTCCCTCTGGGCCAGCTCTGACAACACTCCTGAGAGGCCTGGCTTCTCCTCTTTGAGTCCCCCTCGCCCCTGGGTGCCCTCAATGTAGCAGACATAGAGGCATTCATTGAGCAAAAAGCTCATTAGGCAGAGACCTCTCTCACCTCTAAATGGAAGCTCAGCCAGGTTGATATGAGCATCAACTGGGAAAAGCCCCATCAAGCTGGGGTGACTTAGCCAACTCAGATCAGGAGTGCCTAAAAACAAGACCCTCTTGTCCAGAATCTTTTGCTAGACCGCCACTATATGCCAGGTACCTAGGGACACACCAGACCCTAGGGATACAGACATTAACGAGCCTCCACCCTTATGAAGTTTACGTTAAAAATCAGAAGCCAAGCACGCTGGCTTATGACGACGACACAGAATTAAATGCTAGGACAGAGCCTCATTCAGTTCAAGAAATGGCAACGAAACACCAGTTATGGGTCAAGTGCTACTCCAGACGCTGGCGTACAAGGATGAGTTATACACAGTCCCCCACCACGAGAAGCTGACAACTTACGACACAACATCGTGGACAGAACCTGCTCCCAATAAAACTATCAATCTTGGCCCAACTCTGGGCCTTCCCACTCCCAAGTGCTCCCCAACCCACCACCACCAGCTTGTTCCATGGGTGGGGAGCCCTACCTTCCGGGCTCACCTGGTAGAAATGGCCGCCTCTGAGAATGGGCACCAGCCCTATCACAGGCTCACAGTTTTTCAGTGCTTGGTGGAAGATGGTGTAGGGGTTGCGCTCAATGGTTGCCTGTTCCTCAGCAGAAGCAGCACGGTACTTCTCAAACTGCTTCCTTTTCACAGCTTCCAGAGTCTGCAAAGGGATACACTGGAAGATGCTGCCCCAGACTCCCTAAAGGGTTTATCCAGCTGAGCTAATACCTTGCCCTTTCCTCCTCTGCCATCCTGTCCTTTTACAACAGTGTGGCCCCTCTCTCAGCACTTCTAAGGCAAAGTTCTTAAATGCCTCCTCTTTCTTGGAGAAGGACCAGGGCAGTAGACAGAGATTTGTGATTGGGGGAGTGAATGCTGGCTGCTGGCTCCTGCAGGACTTCATTACAGCTGCCGCCTCCACACATACACACGGGGTCATTGTTTTTTTCCCAAAAATTTTTATTTGAGAGAGTGCGAGTGAGCACACAGAGGCAGAGGGAGAAGCAAACTCCCCGCTGAGCAGGGAGCCCAGTGCAGGGCTCAATCCCAGGACCCCGGGATCATGACCTGAGCCGAAGGCAGACACTTGACTGACTGAGCCACCAGGCGCCCCAGGGAAGGTAATTTTTTTTTTTTTTTAAAGTAGGCTCCATGCCCAGCGTGGAGCCCGACATAGCGCTTGAATTCACGACCCTGAGACCAAGACCTGGGGTGAGATCAAGAGCTGGACGCTTAACCACCCAGGCACCCCATACAGGGATGGTAATTCTTTTTTTTTTTTTTTTTTTTTAAGATTTTATTTATTTAATTGACAGAGAGAAAAAGAGAGACAGAGAGAGGGAACACAAGCAGGGGGAGTGGGAGAGGGAGAAGCAGGCTTCCCGCCGAGCGGAGCCCGATGCAGGGCTCGATCCCAGGACCCTGGGATCATGACCTGAGCCGAAGGCAGACGCTTAACGACTGAGCCACCCAGGCACCCAAGGGAAGGTAATTCTAATGGCAGGTATATGAAGCTGTTCTTTTTTTAAGCTAAACTGATAGAACCACATACAAAGATGTAAGCAAGGAGACAGGAAAGACGTGTTACCTGCGTCATGAGGGATCTGGCCAGTACTTTGTTTCCTCCTTTCATCATCATGTTGGTGAATTTACTTCAAGGAGAAAAACAAAATGTTTAGATTTCCCAAGCTCTATCACAATCCTTACTGTAGACCCTCCCTAGTATAGTCCCAGTCCGTGGAACAAAAGTGTTTGCTTCCATCTAACCTGATCACGGGGTCTTCAAACACAGAGCTTGTTTTCGCTGCTGGGGCAGCTTTGATAAGCTGAGTCTTCCGGAGTTCCTGTTCATACTTCTCCTCCTCAGTCAGCTCGGCCAAGGCCTTGCGGTAATACTCCTTGTCAATCTGTGGATCCCTGTATTCAGGACCATAGCGGCTCCACCTCACTTGGGTTAGCCTGAGAGGAGGGAAGAGGAAGAGGCCGGCAAAAGCTGACTCCACAAGTAAAAAGGCTTGACTTAACAATGGGCCTGTTTGCCAACCCGCCGACGAGTTAAGAGCGGCACGGAGACCGCTAGGCAAAACTGAACGCAATAATTCTGGCTCTTGTCCTAAGAGGTGGGTGGGCCTCCCCCAAACAGGCCAGGAAAGTCTCCTCCTCGTCAAGTGCCAACGGTAAGGCGAGGTTCCTGAACCTCAGGATAGGCGCCCCGCCTAAGCATCTCGCCCCCCGCCCCCGAAAATCCCAGCTCAGAGCTCTTTGGTAAGACCGCGCTTTCAGCTTCGACTCAGAACCCCATTGGGCTGGGGAAAATCGCTAAGCCTTCACAATGGCTCGAAGTCACGCAGCCAATTCAGAGGTTTGGACCGAGGTATCCTGGCCCCCGGGTTCTCTCCAGGTTCCTGCGCGTTCTGCCTGTCGCCCTTTCCTTCCTGCAGGTCTCTCCGTGAAGTCCCAAGCGGCACCCCAGCTTCCTGCCGCCCTCTCACCCTGGAAACCGCGGGACAGCACTCCGCAGGCCCAGGGCCAGGACCGACCAACCTCGCGCCACTTTCACCGCGGGGGCAGCCATCTTGGCTGGCCACAAGGACCCCACGAAGGCTGCCCTCGGCGTGCCTGAGCGAGTGATGGGAGACGGGGGGAAAAAGCTCCGCAGGGTCCTAAATCTGTGCGTCACGCCATTAATCCGGGCGTTAAGTCTCTCACTCCGAGGTCCAAAGGCAAGACTCAAAAGGAAACATTCGGCGTCTCACTATCCGCCGCAGTCTGACGCCACTCTCGGCGGCGGCGCGCTCTCTTCTCAGGCCCCCATGCAGGCCCCGCCCCGACTCGTCTCTCACAGGTTCTCGCGAGATTTGAGGCCGTTGGGCCGGCCCGGGCGGCTGCAATATGGCGGAGACGGAAGGGGAGAGCCTGGAGTCCTGGCTGAGTGAGTAGCCGCGGCCGCTTCTGTCTGCCCTCGAGCCCCCTCTCCGCCGCCCCGCTCCGCCCCACCCCACCCCACCCCACCCCACCCCGCCCCGCCCCGCTCCCAGAGACCCGCGGCGGCGTCGCCTGGCAGCCCGTGCCTGGGCTCGCCCTGGCAGCGAGCATTCCGCGATCACGCCCCTTCCCCAGCAGGGCGCCCGGGCCCCCGCCCCGCGCCTCCTCCCACCTCTGCGCGCGGCGGCGTGAGCTCGGGTCCGCTCCGGGCCCCGCGGGCTCTGGGGAAGCGGCAGCCAGGTGCTTCCGCCTGGCATGGCATCGGCGATTTGGGGAGATTGTGGTGGGGCCGCGCGCCGCCGTGACTCCGGGACCCCTGGCCTCAGCATACACACACAGCTTCAGAATTGCGACCATGTATTTAAGAAGTGGCCGCCTCGCGCAGGCAAACTGTTTGAAGTGAGAAGAATCCAAAAAGGGATAAAGAGCAGCTCTGCCCTTTTCCTGCAGTGCCCAAATCTTGGTGATGTCTGTGTCGGGGACACACACACTTGAACATCTTAACGAGTCATTCATAGGTAACATATTCTGAGCAAAGCAGAGGAGCACAGCCTAGTGCTGTAGTTACAGCGGCCTATTGCTCTAATTGTTAATTCATACTGCTTATTAAGGAAATACGGGTTACCCTTGTTAGCACATAGTATTCTGCTGAAAGGTTAATAAGTTAACTTTCCTGTGGGCTTAGAAGAGGCCCCTGGAGGCCTCTTTAAGTGAAGGCAGAAATTGGACAGAGTGATAAGACAGGATGCCTAGAGACTGCCTTGTGCAAGATCTCTTATTTACTAGAGCCTCCAGGCTTTTGGAGGTAATGACTGTTTCCTCCAATGGCCTGACCTTTCTTTTTTTTTTTTTTTTAAGATTTTATTTATTTATTTGAGAGAGAGAATGAGAGATAGAGAGCACGAGAGGAAAGAGGGTCAGAGGGAGAAGCAGACTCCCCGCTGAGCAGGGAGCCCGATGTGGGACTCGATCCCGGGACTCCAGGATCATGGCCTGAGCCGAAGGCAGTCGCTTAACCGAGCCACCCAGGCGCCCCCGGCCTGACCTTTCTTAATAAGAAACCCCCTTCAGGTGGTTGAACCTAGGTTACCTTTGCAAAATCTGCAGTTGCAGGCAGGTCACAAAGTCCTCTGTGTATAGGGAATTGTTCTCCAGGGAGCTCAGAGTACTCCAAAGACATTCATTTAATTCCTTTATCAAGTATCCTAGCGAAGCAGGTACTACTGTCACAATTTCACAAAAAGAGGACACACTGACTAATCACACCACTTACCCAGAGCCATCCAACCAGATAGAACTACGCTAGAATCAATTTGATTCATAGATATTAATGGGGACATTGGAGTAATTTGACCTAAGCTGAGTTTAATCGGCTAAGTTTAGAGTTATATTTTGAAATAGGAGAGGGACAGACCTGTTTTTGAGGGAGAGTGGAAATGGTGAGTGGGGCAATGGGGTGGTGTCTCTGTAGATAATAGAGCTGAGACTGGCCTTTGATCTTTCCCATTGGTTAGAGTGACATTAGGGGCGGTGTTAAGATTCTTTCCATTCTTTTTTTTTTTTTTAAGATTCCATTCTTCTCCCTTGTTCACCTTCACAGTTCTTATGACTTATTGGTGTGAACTTATCAATTGAATGAACCAGTGTTTGGGGTTTAGCATTGTATTAGTCTAGGTCCTTGTCGTCACTCCATGGTTTGCCAGAATTATTATAGAAGCCTTTGCTGGGCCCGGTTCCTCAAGTGTCTCCCCACCTCCCCTCCGTCCACTTCTGTGTAATCAGGTCGTTCCACTGCTGCGCACCTACTGCCGCCTCTTTGTGGCTTCCCGAGAGTCTCCTTGCTGGGCTGGGTCAGGTGTTCTTGTCCCCCCGGCACACACTAATCTCCTTCCCTTTGCTCAACTAAATGCTTTAAGACCCATCCCAGATTCTCCTTGCCCACAGACTGTCTCTTGATGACTTCAGCCTTCTCATCTCAATCAGTCCATAACAAATACCTACTCATCATGGAACAGTACACCAAAACAAATTATGTAATATATGGTGATTAACATAACAATAAAAAAATTAAAAAAAAAACAAATACCTACTCTATGAGGTATTATGAAAATTAAGTTCCAGCTGTCTTTGCCTTCAGTTTGATAAAGATGATGCTGGGGTGGATAAAGCATTCATAAAAAGATAACACGTACAGGGCGAGAGCTGTAAGTACTCAAATGCAGACAGTTTCTTTAGGAAATTGGGGGTAAGCGGAATGGAAAGATGATTCTCTCAGTGAGGAGGTGGCAATCAAGCCAGGCCTTGAATGCCCAGAAGACTGGGGAAAATTGGCTAAGAAAACACTAGACAGGGGCGGCTGGGTGGCTCAGTCGGTTATGCGTCTGCCTTCGGCTCAGGTCGTGATCCCAGGGTCCTGGGATCGAGCCCCGCATCGGGCTCCCTGCTCAGCAGGAAGCCTGCTTCTCCCTCTCCCACTCCCCCTGCTTGTGTTCCCTCTCTTGCTGTGTCTCTGTCAAATAAATAAACAAAGTCTTAAAAGAAAAAGAAAACACTAGACAGTGATGTAAATAGAGCAAACCATGTTTGGGGCATACGGGAACAGGTGTTTGTCTGGTTCAGGCAGGGAGCTCCTGTAGGAGTGTGGTAGGAGAGAAAGCTGGGAAGTTAAAACTAAATTCTGGAAAAGCTTGAATTCCAGCCCAGGAAGTTTAAATTTCAACAGTTATCAGGTCCCCGTTCTTACCGTAGCTGGTGAAGTCAGTGTTTTAGGAGGATCAGTATAGGGGTTTTATATAGGATGGCAAGAAGCAGAAGTTCTGGAAGCAGGTGAAGAAGGAAGGAGGTGGGGTGGGGGCAGGGGTAAGAAAGGGAGAGATTTAAAAAGACATTGAGAAGGAAGGGACCCTGGGTTGCTGGAAGTGGGTGAGAAGGAAGGAGTCAGCAATGGGGGTTCAAATCCGGACGCCTGGGCGTGGGGGCAGAGTGAGCTTTTGAATGATGGCACCATTTATAGAAATGGGGAAGTCAGGAAAAGAAGTAATGAGTTTGTTTTTAAACTCATTTATATATCAAATTATATAATTACACTCGAAGTTTTTGCTCTGGTTATTTCATACAAGTTGCATCAGAAGAACATAAGCTCCCCAAGGGTAGGCTCTGAGTCTTGGACTCTATGTGGTCCTGCTGTGGCCTAGCATGCTGTGTGCTTCGTTTTTCGTTATATTATTGATTGAATAGTATCGTACAGTATAGTTCACCTGTGTACTTAATTTTCTGTGGGTGCTTAACAAAGACTTGGTGATAAAGTCTCTCTTAATTCAAGACCCTAGCACCGAAGGCTGACTCTTGATTTCTTTTCTTTTTTTTTTTTTTTAAAGATTTTATTTATTTATTTGACAGAGAGAGACACAGCGAGAGAGGGAACACAAGCAGGGAGAGTGGGAGAGGGAGAAGCAGGCTTCCCGCCGAGCAGGGAGCCCGATGTGGGGCTCGATCCCAGAACTCTGGGATCTGCCCTGAGCCGAAGGCAGACGCTTTACGACTGAGCCACCCAGGCGCCCCTTGATTTCTTGTCCATCCTGTGTTCTTGCCTCTGCTCATCTCTAAGTCACGTGATACATAGAATCTGTCGTCTGTGAAATGTCTGAGCCGTGTTGGGATTGGGCCGCCAGTGCTGCCCCTACTGGAAGCATCCCTACTTGACCTTTTGAGGTCCCACCACAGTCAAGACTAATGATGGAACTAAGCTGAAAATGAGAGGAGGGAATCTAGAGGCACAGACACATAAGAGGATGAGGCTTTCAGGAGAGACCTGAAAATAGAAACCTTGAGTCAGAGTAGAGCCCAGAGCCAGATCTAGAAGGTGGGGCTTACAGGGGAGGCTATGGGTATCACCTCTGTGCCAGGTAATGGAGCATGTTGAGTGGGTGGGAGGTTGTGTGCATCTGCAGGAGGGAGGCAATGGGCAAATGGAGAGATGGAGTTACCCGGAATTATCCCCAGAACTTTCCTCCTGTTCCTGAGGGTGCTTGTGGACTGGAGAGCTGGAGGAGATGCTCAGAGCAGGGACTGGCCATTGCTGAAACCAGGCTTTTTGTGCCCATGGGTAGGCAGAGAGCTCCCTGCAGGTTTGCAGTAGGAAGGTCTATCAAGATGGGACTCTAGAGAAGTTGAGCACAAGTGAGAAGGAACTGGGCATATTCCTGGGAGAAGTGCTATCGGAGTTAGGAGAGGCCTGCGGAGAGCACTTCCAGTGACTGCGCATTGCCTGTGTGCGTGTGGGGGCAGGCGCATCCAGGCCGTACGCGTGCCGGACAGGGGAGCGTGTTCCTCCTCTACCACGAGGCACGTGACTTTCTCAAAATAATAATAGCGGCAGTGGGAGCGGTATGGCCCCTCGGACCATCCCATTTTTTGTATCCTTCGGCCTCTTGACGTCATGTGAGAACTTTTAAGCATCTCAAATGATAGGGATTAGTAACAAGGGCGCGCTGACGCCTGAGAAGATATCAGACGAGTGATGGGAGAAACATGGGGCTTCTGGAAGGTGACAGCTTGTAGGTCACTGTGGCAGTAAGTAGCCACTCTTGATAGAACTAATCTTGCTTCCCTTCTAGCTTGACATTTTAAAGGGCCTGCTAATTCTCTTTTCAAGATTGAGGACGGACATTTTCCTTTTCTCCAAATATGAACCTAAACCGTCAGAATCTTCTTGCAGTCGGAGCAGAAATACTGCAGGCCTCCCCTCTGCCTCAGGGTGGCGTCTGCTGACTTCTTGTGCCTCAGAGCCCCGTGGGGGTGGGGAGGATGCTGGGAGCCCTTGTTAGGATTTGTTCATGGAGCTAGTGATTTTTAATGTTAGGAAAAAGGAAGTTAAGAAAACAGTCACGAGAAATGAGAATTCAGGAACTTCTACAACACCCCTCGTGTGGAGGGGCTTTTTCAGGGTTCTGTTGCTCTGCTTTTGGCGCTGGGGGAGGTCTGCAGGAGCATGGGTATTTAAAAAGGATATACGCCTTCAGCCTACCATTTGTCTTCTGAACCTGAAGCCCTAAATTTAGCAAACAGCTTGAGAGTGCTTTCTGGAAGAGGCAGACTCCCAGGATGTGAATCAGATACGGGAACACGTTTAACCACCCTCAGCGGGAGCCGTCCTCTTCAGCACAGGCTCTGGGAATAACGGGAAAGAGGGCCCACACCAAATATTAGGAGCCTTGACATTTAGCACCTGGATTTTAATCCCTCAGTGATCCTCTGAGAACTCTCCCAACACTTGCCTTTGTCCTTAATCATAGGAGACCATTTAAACTTGAGGGTGCCTAATGCTTAATTCAGATTCTGTTTCTGCAATCCCATGGACAGATAGCACAATGATTAGTGCTTAGTAGGGGCACAGTAAATATTAGCTTAACTTAAAATGTGCAATTTAAAAAACATTGAAAGCAGGGGTGCCTAGGTGGCTCAGTCGGTTAAGCGACCTACTCTCGTTTATGGCTCAGGTCGTGGTCTCGGGGTTTTGGAATTGATCCCTGCATTGGGCTCCACACTGGGCGTGGAGCCTGCTTGGGATTCTCTCCCTCTGTCTCCCCCTCCTGCCCCTCCCCCCTCCTTCCCCCCTTCTCATTCTTGCTAAGAAAATAAATAACATTTAAAGCATTAAGAAAAGTTAGGTCTTGAAAAGGTTTTTGAAGGGTATGTAGGCAATAAGTTTCTTAAGTATGTATTTTTTTATCAAGTATCACCTGGCTTCAGTTTCTCTAGGAGACCCTTCTTGATCATCCCTATTTGCTTAATAGCTTATTTTTATATAACTAGAGTTATTTATAGTTATTGGTTATATTAAACATTTTTATGGGTATTCTTGAAGATTTTTATTGTTTGTCTTTATAATTATTTGTCCTATTGACTGTGGTCTACTCTAAGCTTCACAAGGCTGAGAATTTGTTTTTCTTTCATTTGTGACTTTCAAAATACTAGACTGACCTGTTGAGGGTTCTCTATCAGAGAAGAAATTTGGAAACAAACTTAGCTTCACATCAGTGCCTAAAAATTACTGGAAAACCTTCCATTATGTCCTCCTTTCTCTTTATAACAATCGTCCTCCACTTTGCTCTGTCCCAAGATAAGGCCACCAATCCTTCCAACCGCCAGGAGGACTGGGAATACATAATTGGCTTCTGTGATCAGATCAACAAAGAGCTTGAAGGGTGAGTCTCAAAGCCACTGGGGGGCAAGCGGGAGAGAGCTGAGCAGAGAAGTCCAAACTGGCCAAGGAGGGCCAGCCACGTAGCCCCAGGGTCAGTGCCTGAACGCATGGTCTGCTTGTCCCCCAGGCCACAGATCGCTGTCCGATTGCTGGCCCATAAGATCCAGTCTCCGCAGGAATGGGAGGCGGTCCAGGCCCTGACGGTAGGTTGTTTTACTCTGACCGGCAAATTTTAATGAGCCCAGGCCTTTCCTCATGTGCCCACTGGGTTCTCTGAGGTTTTCAGGGCCCATGTCCTATGGCAGCTGAAAGTCCTTTGATACTAGAAATGTCCGGAATGTGTTCCATAAACTGCCCCACAAATGTGTGTGCCCTTGTGCAAGGCACTGAGGCTGCAGAGAGGCCCAGAGTGCAGTCCCCGCCGGTCGGTGGGAGAGGCCGAGTGGCTGAGCGAGGGAGCCGGAGGCCAGGGCCCTGAGCCCAGGGTGGAGCTCTGAGGCAGCTTCTTGAAGAGATGCTGACAGAGCTGTCTTGCTGGTTAAGAGTTGGCCAACTAAAGAAAAGTGTGGCTAGTATAATTTGTTCTGTAGCTAAAAGTAATCCTAGTTCCTATTCAAGGCATCACACCGACCGGCGGATCTTAGTGTTTATTCAGACTGAGAGGATTCAGAGCGCAGACGCATCCAGAGGACTCCTAGGGTTCTCCCCTGACTTCATCCGGGTCATGGGAAGGGCGCTCAGGTGGGCCACATGCATGCCTCTGTCGTGTGCAGTGCAGAGCGAAGGCCTTAAAACAGTGGTTCTCAGCCGGGGGGTGGTTTTGCTCCCCAGGGGACATTTGGCAGTGTCTAGAGACACTTTCATGTGTCATGTCGTGGGGCTCTACTGGCATCTAGCGGGTAGAGGCCAGGGATGTTGCTAGACATCTTCTAATGCACAGGACAGGCTTCCACAACAAGGAATGAGTGGCCCGGGATGTCAGTAGGGCGCGGTTGAAAAACCCAGCTTGACAGAGTTGGAAGCCAAGGAAGGGAACACGGGGGTGGAGCGCTCCTCCACGTAAACCCCAGGCACCAGGGTCATGGGCAGCACAGAAAACGTAAGGCAGTTTTGTGTGCCTCAGAAGGAGCAGGAGGGAGGGAAAAGATCCTGTCATCAAAAATGAAAACCGTTTAAACATCATCTCCCATCTCCCCACAATGTGGATCGGCTGGTAGAAAGAGCCCCAGACCCCAAGTCAGAAAAATTTTGTACTTCTGAGGGCAGGGTGTTGCAGGCAGGCACCTTCTAGGACAGACACGCACTGTCTTGGTATCTGGGTCTCAGTGTTTCTTATTTTGGTTCCTGTTCAGCTTCCCCGGGAGAGGTTTGCAATTCAAGGGACAGGAGGTGTCAGTAATCCTGTTGCCCCGACGTTCCCAGGGGCCGTGCACACCGCTTCCTTCGCAGTTCCTTCCTTGGGTGAATCGTCACCGTGACCTGTGTGCAGGCTCCTGGCTGAGCGCCGGCTCCGGCCCAGACCACCCACACTGAGCGCCCCCCTTCATGTGGCTGCAGGTGCTGGAGGCGTGCATGAAGAACTGTGGGAGGAGATTTCATAATGAAGTGGGAAAGTTCCGGTTTTTGAATGAATTAATCAAAGTCGTCTCTCCGAAGGTCAGTCGGGCAGTCTCCTCATTCTAGGAACTCCTTTGTGTTCCTCCCTCTCTCCCATGTTACTGGCTTCACGGTGCAACCACCACCTCCACAGAACTGTCTTTGGAGAGCTGTCTGTCCTGTTCTTAGGGACTAGGCCCTGAGGGCAGCAGGGGGGCCAGAGGCCACAGGGACGGGCAGCCCTCTGACGGACTCCTGGCTCGAATGTGAGAGGTGATGCGGCAGCAGGTGTGCGCAGGCGGTGGGGGTGGGCCTCGTGGCGACAGCGGTCACTTAGGTCTATCTTACATGGATCTAAGGAGTTAGGCTCAGCTTCTGTGGCACGCTGGTGTGGCTTTTAAGCTCTGGGTGCCACTTAAAGCCCAGGGAGCCATTTTTCATACCTAAGACATTCTCATTCATTCCTTTGAGATAAAATGCCATTTTTTCTGGGAGATGGCGTGCGGACCCAGCTCCCTGCCCGACCACGGACCGTACCCCTGAGAGAGCTTTGCCACGGGTGGTTTCCTCCCCTCCCGGCGCCGTGTCCCACACACCTAGCACCTGCTGGTTTGGGGGAGGCCAGAAGACTGGAGCTAACTAGCAACTTTGCACTGCTGCGAAGAGAACATTCCCACGGTCTCTGCCCCCGGACGGCAGTTACGAGGTTTTCCCATTTCCTTTTGCCTCTTAGTATCTGGGGGACAGGGTGTCTGAGAAAGTGAAGACCAAGGTTATCGAGCTGCTTTACAGCTGGACATTGGCCCTGCCAGAAGAAACCAAGATCAAGGATGCTTACCACATGTTGAAGAGACAGGGTATGTGCTGACCTTCCCTCCTCAAATCAGCCCCAAAGGCTGGCTAAGGCCAGGAAGAATGAGGGGGTATGTGCCGTCCCTTCCTTCCTCCTGAGGATGAGAAGGGCTCAGCTGCGGTTTGATGGGCTGACCCCTTGCAGGCCCTCATCCCGGGGCTGGGCCCCGCCTTGCTGTGTGAGAAAGGGCATCGAGGTGACCCCGGCGTGAGCCAACGCTCTGCCCCCTTGTGTTCCCTGTCAGGCATCGTGCAGTCTGACCCACTGATCCCTGTGGACAAGACACTGATCCCCTCTCCGCCACCTCGTCCCAAGAACCCTGTTTTTGATGATGAGGAGAAATCTAAGGTAAAGCACACCCCAGCCGATGGCGTTCTCAGATGAGGTGGTGGCTCGCTCAGTGCTGCAGGTGCTCCGGGTCCTCTGTGGTCTCCCCAGGTTGGGTGCTACCTTTCCCTTTCCCTTTGGTACCTCCTCTTCCAGCTTTTAGCCAAGTTGTTGAAAAGCAAAAACCCGGATGACCTGCAAGAGGCCAACAAGCTCATCAAGTCCATGGTGAAGGAAGTAAGTGGGCCCAGGGCCTGGGGGCGGAGGAACCCGTGACCACAGAGCCAGAATCCCTTCCCCTGGTGTGAGGCCAGAGAGCGGGAGGCACCCTGGAGCTTCCGGGGTGGGGAGAGTGGATTAGAGGAGCAAGCATGGACGGGGCCAGCTGAGGCGTGGGGGCAGGCCATTATTTTAAAAGAAAAACTAGAGTGGGACTCTTGAGGCCTTACGGTTCCCAAGGACCACACATTAAAAGGAGCTTCCAGCGGGACTAGTGTCTGCTCATGTTCTCTGGTGCGATCCTTGCTGTGGGGAGTTCGGGGGCAGTGGGATGAGTCTAGTTAAGCTTTTTCTCCTTGATCGTCTTTGATCTAGGATGAGGCGCGGATCCAGAAGGTGACCAAGCGTCTGCACACTCTAGAGGAGGTTAATAACAACGTAAAGCTGCTCAATGAGATGCTGCTTCATTACAGCAAAGAGGATTCTTCGGAGGCAGATAAAGAGCTCATGAAGGTAGGCGCGTTCCCCAGGAGAGCTGGGCTCCAGGAGAGCGAGGCAGCCTTTGCTCAGTACCTGTCCTGAGAGCCAACGCGCCACACATCTGCTGCTCCTTATTAGCACAGTGACCAGGTCTGGGGGTGGCACCCCCACTTTACCCACACTATGGCTCACCCACCCCGGATGGAGGAGCTGTGTGTACACCTGAGTCTGGGGGACCCTGCAGACCCTCCCTCGGGTTTCACTTCTCTCTGCCCCACCTTCTGCCTCAGGAACATTTGGGCAGAGACCCGCCATGTGCCCCTGACGCTGCACCTCAGTCCTGGATCACGTGGACACAGAGATCTGAGGCGTGTGCTGGCCTCGGGGACAGGAAGAGACCTACTTCCCCTCGTCCCAAGCTGACGTCCTAGGTGACGCAGCACGGTGCAAGCGGCAGCAGGCAGAGGCGTGCTCGGAGCCCCGTTCCGCCAGTGGCTGTGGCACTAGGGGAGCCCCTGACTTTCTGGACATGGACACTGAATTAGATCATTGCCAGGGGACCTCGGAGCTCTCACTTTCAGGTCTGGGACTCTTTCAGGAGCTGTTTGATCGGTGTGAGAATAAGAGGCGGACATTATTCAAACTAGCCAGTGAGACAGAGGACAATGACAATAGTTTGGGTGAGTCAAAGAGTAGTTGACAAGGATGACCCAGGAATTTAGATTTGGCCAGGGGGGTGGGGGAAGTGTCATGGCCAGGAGTGAGAAGTACCTCTTTCTGCTGTAGGGGACATCCTCCAGGCCAGTGACAACCTCTCCCGGGTCATCAACTCTTACAAAACAATTGTTGAAGGACAGGTTATCAACGGTGAAGTAGCCACATCAGCCATGCCAGACGCTGAAGGTAAAGTGTTCTAGTTCCCCATTTTGGACCCATCCAGACCAGCCCCAGGCCCCACCACCCAGCCACGAGTGCTTGACCTGCATGTCATCCCACGGGGCCCGAGGGGATTCTAAGCCCTTCCAAGTGCTCCTCCAGCTTCCCAGGAACCAGGAGCTATGGATAGGGTTTTCTTTGCTTGCTTTTCTTCAGTGTTAGGCTGGAGGCTGTACTCA
Organism: Eumetopias jubatus; assembly: GCF_037043125.1. Lineage (NCBI taxonomy): Eukaryota > Metazoa > Chordata > Mammalia > Carnivora > Otariidae > Eumetopias > Eumetopias jubatus. The sequence goes on from NW_028274816.1 coordinate 86,746,047, forward strand.
GGGTTCTGCTTCCTGCTGTGCAGCCACTAGAGTGGCCCCTAATCATTCGCGTCCCCTTCCATTCGCCCATCCAGGAAACCTCTCTAGGAACCAAGGCGCTCTCATCGACCTTGCTGAGTTGGACACACCAAGCAGCTCATCCTCAGTGTCGGCCGCAGCCCCTGCCCCACTGTCCTCTGGCATCCCTATTCTCCCCCCACCCCCCCAGACCTCAGGACCTGGACGCAGCCGCTCATCCAGCCAGGCTGAGGCCCCCCCGGGACCCAGCAGCACAGGCAACGCCCTCTGCCTGCTGGACGAGGAGCTGCTCTGCTTGGGTGCGTCCTGGAGGGAGGCGGTGAAGGGCTTCTCCTGGTAGGGCCGGCAAAGCAGACGGGCGCGTGGAATGGGGAAGAGGGCCCTGGGGTGCCCCATGTACTTAGCAGGGGTGGGAAAGGGGACTTCAGGTATAAGGAGAGTCAAGTTCAGTGCCCTCAGGCCCCCAGGGCAGTGTGCACACAAGCTCCAGAATGGACATGGTGGACTGAGTGTCTTGTTCTGCCTCCTCTCCCTTTGGAGGCTGCCTGAAAAAATACCTTGTCTCCACCTGTCACCCTTTCGTCAGCAACTTTCGTCATGTGACCCTTCTAGGGTCAGTGGGGCTGCCCAAGGCCAGAGCCCCTTCTCGTCACCATGGTCTGCTCTGTTTTCAGGCCTCGCCGACCCAGCCCCCACTGCTCCTCCCAGAGAGCCAGCTGCAAACAGCCAGTGGCCCCTGTTCCAGGTACGGGCTTCACGAAAATGCTCAGCCAGTTTCACGGGCTTCCTCGTTCCCAGCTCGTTCTCTGCTGCAGTTGGCTGTGGTCTTGGCTGTCCTGACTCGCCCTGGCACTGCCCCAGGTGCGCTCGACAGCACGGATCCCACCCAACGGCAGGCCCGGGGCAGAGAGCTGCTAGTCCAGTGGGGTCCTAGTAGGACCCCCAGGCAGGGGGGCCGGAGCCGGAGACCTGAAACCTCCCGAATGCAGCAGCTCCTTCCTGCCCTTTGCTCACTCACACTTTCCCCTCCTAACAGAACGAGCAGTCGGACCTGGACTTCTGCAGCCCCAAGCCTGGGAGTGCTGCCTGCAGCCCCTCAGACGGACCTCTTCTCCCGCCCTCAGCACCCTCTGCAGGCAGCTCCCAGGCCCCGCTGCCTTCTCCCTTCCCAGCTCCTGTGGTTCCAGCCAGTGTGCCTGCACCCAAAGCAGGCTCCTTCTTGTTCCCGACTGGACTGGCCCCAGCCCCATCCCCAAAGACTGAGTCCACAGCCCTTGGGTACCATGGCTCGGCTTTGGGCGATAGCACCCTACCGCAGCTGGATGCCCTCGATCATCTTCTTGAAGAGACCAGAGTGTAATGAGGGGGAAATGTGAGGGTGGGGAGGGTTGGGCCTGGGCTTGGCAGATCCGGAGGCAGATCCGGAGGGCCTGGGGTGTTCCTTTTTTGGTCTACTGATGTTAGACTCTGGAAACTGGGGTGGGGGTGGTAGTAGGAACCAGCTGTGCCCATGGAGAACATGTGAGGGGGGTTGGCCCAGCAGCATCCCCTGACCTCTGACTTACCTTGTCCTCCTTCCTGCCTCTCAGGACCTCAGGCCTCATGAAACCCGTCTCTTCCATCTTCTTCCCTGGGGCCACCACGTCCCCTCTGATCCCCACCAGCACCACTGCTAGGCCTCTCCTCCCCTTCTCCCCAGGGCCTGGCAGCCCTCTCTTCCAGCCGCCTGCCTTCCAGTCCCAGGGCAGCCCCTTGAAGGGGCCAGAGCTCTCCCTGGCCAGTGTCCACGTCCCCCTGGAATCTATCAAACCTAGTAGGTGTGGGAAGCGTGGGGTGGGAGGGCGAGGCGGGGCCCGGCGCTTGCAGTTACAGGAGGAGGGAGAGGGGTGGGCATGGGCCCGCGCTGTCCTTGCCCAGGTCCCTAGAGCCAAGACGTGACCGGCTTTCCTGCTGCCTCGGCCGCTGCTAGTTGCCACTGTGCGGTCACGGGTGGTTCTGACAGATTCTTCCGCAGATTCTTTCGGGGAGCCTGCCGGCCATAGGGTCACCCCGCCGTCCCCTCCGGGCTCTGTGGGGTCCCTCCTTCCACACCCACCTGGCCTCTTCCCGCAGGCGGCGCCCTCCCTGTGACGGCCTATGATAAAAACGGCTTCCGCATCCTCTTCCACTTTGCCAAGGAGTGTCCGCCTGGCCGGCCTGACGTGCTGGTGGTGGTGGTGTCCATGCTGAATACGGCTCCCTTGCCTATCAAGAGCATCGTGCTGCAGGCCGCAGTGCCAAAGGTACCCCTGGCTTCCCGAGGTCTCCGGAGGCAGAGGTTACCTTCTCCTGCACCCCACTGTGTTGAGGGACCCCGAGGCCAGCAGGCAGCAGCATGTGTCCATCGTGATTCTAGTTGGGGGCTTCCACTCAGGCACCTGCCATCTCTCTTCAAAGGAGCTTCTCTTTCTCCTCAGTCGATGAAGGTGAAGTTACAGCCACCCTCTGGGACAGAGCTGTCTCCATTTAGCCCCATCCAGCCACCCGCAGCCATCACCCAGGTCATGCTGCTGGCCAACCCGCTGAAGGTGAGCTAGCACTGGGCTCTGAACTGAGGCCCCGGCTGCCCCCGATCAGGCCTCTTGGCCTCCCCGCCGGAGGTGCCGTGATACCGCAGCACTTGCAGTGTCCCTTCCCTGCTGGGGTTGAGTGGCTGAATGTGGACGGGGTGGTAGGAGTGGTACAGAGAGGGCCCCAAGGCCACATCTTAACACGCTGCCCCCTCCGTCACAGGAGAAGGCGAGGCTTCGGTATAGGCTGACCTTTGCCCTGGGAGAGCAGCTGAGCACAGAGGTGGGCGAGGTGGACCAGTTCCCTCCCGTGGAGCAGTGGGGTAACTTATGACCCCAGAGGACTCCGTGTCACCACACTGAAGCCCAGGCAGGCTGCCACGAGACAGGAGGGCTGCCTGGTCCAGTCATCCTCCACGTCCTGACCGCAGTGCTTGGAGCTTGGATATGGAACAGGGGCTGTGGGCATCACTGCTGGGAGCCGAGCTCTGCTGTGATGCTCTCTCCCTTGGCCCCCTAAAAGGACCTGATTTTTGTCTACCTGTGTGACTTGAACTGGCCATGTACTGTCAGGGGTGCGGAGGGGCCCCAGACTCTGCACTATGGCCCTGAGAACATGGACCCAAGGCGGGAGCAGGCATTTCCCCTCATGCTGGCATCCTGATGCTATGGGGGGCGGGGGGCGGTCTCTAAAGAGACTTGGGACTCTCCCTCAAGGACCACATCCTCACACCCCTGGAGGCCTCAGTGCCCCCCATCACTACTCTGTGCTTCCCCTGCTGGCAGGCTCCTGCTCCCACCTCCAGGGAGGTAGGCAAAAGCCCAGTGCTCCTGAGTGGCCCTGGGCACTGAGTAAGTTGGTGTACTGCCGAATCTCCCAACTCTGCCTTCCGTGGGCGGCAGCATCCTGGAATGGCCACTGGGTGATGAGTTATGTGCTTGTCTCTGGTGGTGGCAGGCTGTGTCCTATGGACATCTCAGCAGGATGGGGAACTAGCCTGTTAGAAACAGAACTTGGCCTTGTGGCAGTCAAAACTAGGGATACAAAGAAAATGGAAGAGAACCATTATTTCCCCTTCTCTGGAAGCAGGTACTCATAGCTTTCTGGGGAAAGTGTGCCTCCTGCCTTGGGAACAGGCCATCCTACTCACTACCTCTTGCTTGGCATGAAATAAACTGCTCTTCTGCCCTTCGAGTCTCTGAAGGGGAGAACAACTCCCATCACCCTCTGCATCCTCCTGCTTGGGCCTCCCCCTCTTCCACCAGATGGCCTGTGGTGTGGCATATGTTTGGGAACTGGAGGCCTCAGGGTCAGGCAGATTGCACTAGACTTCTATCCTTACCTGCTGCCCAGGAACCTTGACTATCCCCAGCTGCTGAGGGGCATGGCCAGTGAGATACGGGGTCTGGAGGTGGTGAGATTAGGGGCCATGCCTGAATCGAGTCACCAGACCCTATTGCTTTGACTGCTCAGCTCCAAAAACCTTGTCCCGGTTGCTCCATCTACCGGGTACAACTGGGCCAGGGACTGTAGGCCTCACAGGGCACCAGGCAAGTGAGACTCACCAGCTGAGGAAAGAGCACACAGCTCACCTCAGCTCAGCTGGATGGCACTGAGCCATCTCTGGGGAAAGGTGGCAGAGGCCACACTCCCTAATCCCTCTCTGCACTTTGCCAGGTTTCCTTACTCTAGCCCTTTCCCCTCTATCTCGAGCAAGCAGGTTTCACTGCTTCATTAGGACAGGTCGAAAGTGACTCAGTTTCACTACTTAGGAAAGAAATCCAAGAGCTTTCCAGAGACTGGCTGCTTGCAGCCCTGGGAAGGTTTGTGGGATTACTCTATGGAAATACACCTTTATACATTAAAATTAGATTCTGAGTGTTACTACTGAGGTCACTGCTTTGTGACAAATGGCTGTATACAGTATACCAACTCTGCTGCCCTTGTTTTGCTGCATGTTAAATAAAATCATTTCTGCCCTACTTGGAATCCTAATACAGACACCATCCACCCCGCTATGGACAAAGTGCCACTGATGAATTCCAAATGTAGACAGATTTCTTGGCATCACCTGAGGTTTTTGTTGATGAAAGTACAGGTTCCTGGACCTTTTCCTTTTCTAAAGGAAAAAACAGATGAATGTTCCAGTTGATTCTAAAGGCTAGATTTCAAAAGCATACATAAACCACAGACTGCTCTTGTTTGCGTTTCTAATAGGAAGGAGGGCACTGCCCCTCACCATCCTAACTTCTAGGAGTGGCTTTTTCTCTTGGGAGATAGGGAAATCAGTCCCATCCAAGGAAAACATAACAAGCACTTTCTCCATTTCTACTACCTCAAGTTCACAGGACAGGCAGGGAAAACTCTCTACCTGGACTCTAAGAACTTGCCTTCTATTAAGGGGGGAAAAATTTATTCTTTCAGAAATGTATATACATTGCCATACAAAGGTGCCACGATGAAGCAGCTCTCAGCTGGTCTCAGGAGCCTTCCAATGAGCCTTCTTTTATAATGGCCCGGCCAAGATTTCGTGCAAGAGCAAGTCTCAGCATTTCCAACTTGGTGTTCTCGACATCCTCCTAAAAGCAAAGAGAGCCAGCATGACGTACAGCTGGAAGTGTTCCTTCTTTAAAGCTCTGCAAGGTTCTATGACCCAAAGGCTGACCGAGGGCATTTAACATTTAGTAGTAGCTTCCAGCAAGTTGATACAAGAACCGCATGCAAAAGCCCACTGCAACCAAGTGCCAGAAAAGTAGAGATCAGAACACCTAGAACCGCCCAGCTTTGCCCTGAAAGAAGTTGGGTGTGTCAATTACAGGTTAAGAAGTAACTCAAGAAGCCCAAGTTTGTAAGGGGCCAGTGTTTCTGGAGGGAAGCAGGGGAGTCCAAGATAGAAGAAGCCTTTTCTCATCGCCATTATGGAATCAACAATCTGAAAGCTAAAATAACCTGGAGTCGCTGAACACCAGGCTCTCTCCACACTGGCCTTCTTGAGGCGAAGTCCTCTAGACATCTCATCAGCTCATATGTTTGCTCTGCTGAAAAAACCACCTAGGAGAGAGAAGAGAGGCTGCTTTGCTTAGCTGCTCCCCAGCCAAGGGCTGCACTGGTTGGGGCATGCACCCAGGTTCAGAGATGGCCTTGCATGTGTGCCCTCTGGAGGAGTGGGCTCTGTATATGCAACCCCGGAAGGACGGAGGGCCCCTGTGCTCATTCCCAGCCCGTCTCGTCAGGGCCCTAGGCTGAATACTGTCAGCAGACAGCTGCCTCCTTTCAAATTAAATCGCTTTTCTTGTGTAGATACTGAGTTTCCAGAGTGGGCATTACAGGGGAATCCACACATCCGTGCAGGGCCCTACTGGGGAGAGGACTATGGATGTGCACCTCCACCAGCTACGGAATGAAGCACAGTCAGGGGCTACAGCACAGAGAAGAAAATCATTCTGAATCCAAACCGTACCTCTTTCTCTTCCAAAAGGGGCAGGGCGTCTATTAGTAGTATTACCCAGAAAGACCGTGGGGCAATCTGGGAAGTCATCAGTGACAGGAGAAGAGAAGCTGCATCAGTAAGACGCTTCTCCCCATAAAATCGGTGGAACTCGCGGTATTTTCCTATTGAGAAACAAGAGCACTAGGTCACCTCTGGCCCGAAACAAGACAAGAGAGACCCCAGACCAGCCACTCCAAAGCAGGGAGATTCTTCCAGAACTGTCTCCAAACTCAGGGACCAATGAGACCAACAGGATTGAAAAAAAAACACATTTTGAAGGGGCTCCAAAGAGCCAAACCTGGGAGAATGTAACCATCAAACCAAACAAGAGACCTGGACTGTAACAGATTGAAGAACCCATAAGTCTCAATCTGATCATGAGGAAATAGGAGATAAACCCAAACTGAGGACATTCTATAAGAGAGCAAAACAGACTCTTAAAAAATGTCAAGGTGAGGGGCGCCTGGGTGGCTCGGTCAGTTACACATCTGCCTTCGGCTCAGGTCATGGTCCCAGGGTCCTGAGATCAAGCCCCACATCGGGCTCTCTGCTCAGCGGGAAGCCTGCTTCTCCCTTTCCCGCTCCCCCTGCTTGTGCGCGCGCTCTGTCAAATGAAATCTTAAAAAAGTGTCAAGGTGCACAAGCACCAAGAGAGGCAGAGGCACTGAAGAGACAAGAAAACCGAATTTGTGAACGTGGACACGATAAAAGACACCACTGGGACGGCTGATGTAACCAGAACATGGACTGCAGATCTGATGAGAGCAGTACACTCGGAGGCTGGGTCTCTAAGATGATCTTCTTGTTCTTAGGAAACACATGCTCAAGTATTTATGAAGAAAGGGGACCAAAGTCTCCAACTTACTTTCAGATTTTTCCCCAAAACCCTGACAGAATAATAAACGAGGCAAAATAAAAATGGTAAATTTGGAGAAAGTGTACATGGGAGTTCCTTAGTCCTTATACTGCTTTTGCACCTTTCTCTTAAGTTTGAAATTACTGAGAATTGTTAGAAAATATGCTTTGCGGAGTCTCGCACACATGGTTCTAGGAGTTTGGGCTCAACAGGAGGGAACACTGGAGAAGCCTAGATCAGTCCGTCCCATCTGCACAACCCACCACTATGCCAAAGGTCCGGGGCCGAGAGCCCAGAGACTCACCCAAGAAGGTCAGTCGATCACTGAGCATCATGGCTGGCCCCAGGTTGTCAATGAGATCCAGATCAGAAAAGGAGCCTCGCTCACAGTAATCCTTGAGGAACCTGCAAGGCCAGGCCCAGAGGTCTGAGCAAGGGTCCCAGGGCCCCTTCCTCAGCCTCCCAACTTCCTAGACAGTCCCCAGAAAGCCAGGAGTGGTTGAACCCACCTGTCTGACACCAGCGTGGCAAAAGCAGCATCTTTGGCTCGGATGCTCCAAGACAGCGCAGAGCCCAGGCGATTGTTGCGGACAGCTTTCATAGCTAAGATCTTACAAATGCTGCGAACTTGGCAGGGAAAAAGAGAAAAGACAAACTTTTCACTCTTCCAATCAAGGCATTTCTGAACTCTGCCAGATAGGAGCAGGCTTCCCACCTCCTCTGAGCTTTCTGCAGCCTCTCCACAGGCTCCAAATACAACTTGGTTGGCAACACTGGGGACTTTGGGGTTTACAGATTGTCTCCTAGCTCTATTACACCAGGACCCACCCTGACAGGATTGGCTTTGTGACTGGGTTTGATTTCAGGGACGGCAAAAAGATTTTATTGGTCCCCACAGATCGGCTTCTTCATTATCTGTCCAGGTGCCAAAAAACATCCTTTGGGTCTTGAATTGCCCTATGCTTTCAGAGACAGTCATAAGCAAGCAACTTCCTCTGGAAAGAACTTAGGTTTTTATCACTCAACAGTGAAGGGAGAAGGGGCAAATATTACTGCTTTCTTTCTGTGCTCTTCCTGAGCTGCCCCTGGTCCTGCTTCCCCACTGAGCCAGCCTTAGCTAGCAACAGCAACCCACCTGGGAGAAGTAAATTCCAAGCTGACCCCAGTCCTGACCTTCTTAAATAGAAGAGAGGAAGTGGGTCAGGATCTTTTTAAAAGGCAGTGTGCTCCATTGCTTCTAAGTCCTGATGGATCCCTGGCTGTTTGTCCTTCCTCGATAATTTTCCTGTTTTGGCTTATCTCTTGGCACCCACTGCCAGCCTCTCTCCAGTCCAGCTGGCGCAACATGGAGCAGAAAGTATGCCAGGGGGAGGGCAGGCTCACCTTGCTCAGTCATCTGCCGCTGCTCACAAATCCGAAGCACCTTAAGGGCTTTCTGCTCAGTGCTCAGGGGGATCCGCTCAATGTGCAGCTCCAAAGAAACTCGGCCCAGCTCAGGGCAGTAGTCAAAGTAATCCACTCCCAGCTGCCACAGGCTGCAACCGTCCAAGGACAGACAGGAGAGCCTGGTGAGCCCATGTGCTGCCCTGCAGCCTGGGGACTGGTACCAAGATGGCTCCTCCCCTAGACCCCTGTAGCCTTCAGGGAACTAGACAAGCAAGAACATAATCCAAGATCCAGGGGTACTTGCATGCTGAAAAACACCGTGCTGCCACCTCACACTCTTGGGGCCTTCCTACCTGTGATGAGCAAACAGTCCCGAGGCATATTCCAACAGGAGGAACTCTCTCATGTTAGATCCGAAGCTGGAATAAAACATAACAGGAGACCAAAACCCCTGGCCTGCTCCATTCGGGGCCCTCCCGCAGCCCCACCCGACGGCTGGCATGGCTGCCACACACTTACTAGAGGTTGTGCGACTGGAGGAGCTTGCAGTGATCCAGCAGGTCTGTCAGATGGGCCACAAACCACCAGTTGCTTAGAGCAATGCTGTGGGTTCAAATGCCAGGGCAAGGAGGAGAGTCAGGGTGACAGTGTGGTCCATGTGAGCAGGGACTCTGCACATCCTTTGCATAAAAGGATGGGAGGGACAGTGACAAGTGAAGATCTGTCTGGAAGCACATAGTGAGAAGTTTCTCTGTGCTATGTGGGGACTGACAGTGGATACCCAGGATGCTCAACTCTCAAAGTGGCAGCCAATAATCTAAATCTCTGGAGAATGTCACAGTGAAAATAAAATTCAGGGATCCAATCAGATGCAGAAAATGTGGATACAGAATAATGTATAAGAAAAAGAATAAAAAGAAACGCACTTACCAACACAAGAACAAACTGGTGGTTGCCAGAGGGGAGGGAGGTGGGGGGATGGGATGAGAGTACTAAGTGAAGAGGTACAAACTTCCAGTTATAAAATGAGCAGATCATGGGGATGAAAAGTATAGCACAGGGAATATAGTCAATAATATAACTTTATGTGATAACACATGGTAACTGCACTGCTGGTGGTTAGTGTTTTGTAATGTACATAATTTATCAAATGTTGGAAACCTGAAACTAACACATCAACACTACACAATTAAAAAAAGAAAAAGACTAAAAGACAGGTGGTTTCTGAATCTTGATGAAACATGGAATTCAGGGGCGCCTGGGTGGCTCAGTTAAGCGTCTGCCTTTGGCTCAGGTCACAATCCTGGGATCCTGGGATCAAGCCCCATGCAGGGCTCCCTGCTCTGCAGGGAGTCAGCTTCTCCCTCTCCCTCTGCCTGCCCCTCCCCCTGCTTGGGCTCTTTCTATGTCAAATGGATGAATAAAATCTTAAAAACAAAACAAAACATGCGACGCCTGGGTGGCTCAGTTGGTTAAGCAACTGCCTTTGGCTCAGGTCAGGATTTGGGATTGGGCCACGCATTGGGCTCCCTCTCCCTCTCCCTCTGCTGCTTCCCCTGCCTGTACTCTCTCTCTGTCAAATAAAATCTTAAAAAACAAAAATCTTCTGGGGCCCTTGTTAAAAAAAAATGAAGTAGAGTTTCTAGGGCGCTTAGTGTCTAATGCCTTGGAAATCACTATTTTACATCATCAGTTTTATGTAAGCTCCCTAGCACCGTTTTGTACAAAGTATACCAATGCACTCCTTGTCAGTGTGCATACATCATTTCCGGTTATATTATCCATTTGTTACTTGGCATAGGCCTGTTTGTATATAATGCTTGACTATTTTTTTAAAGATTTATTTATTTTAGAGAGAGAGCTAGAGCATGGGAATACAGAGTGGGGAGGGCAGGGCAAGAGGGAGAAAATCTCAAGCAGACTCCCTGCTGAGCACAGAGCCGATGTGGGGCTTGATCTCACAACCCCGAAATCACAGCCTGAGCTGAAACCAAGAGTCAGACACCTAACTGACTGCGCCACCCAGGTGCCCCAATATTTGACTATTTTTTTAAATCTTGGGTAAGGGAAATTTTAATGATTGCTTTCTGTAACAAAATCAAGCACAAATAAAGTAGAAGCAGACTTGTCAAGGCAGGCAGTTTTGAGGTGTACTTGTGCATTAAGGTAAGAAATTCTGCTTTCGGGGCGCCTGGGTGGCTCAGTGGTTGGGCATCTGCCCTTGGCTCAGGTCATGATCCCAGGGTCCTGGGATCGAGACACACATCGGGCTCCCTGCTCGGCGGGAGGCCTGCTTCTCCCTCTCCCATTCCCCCTGCTTGTGTTCCTGCTCTCGCTCTGTCAAATAAATAAATAAAATATTTAAAAAAAAAATTTCTGCTTTCATGATATAAAAAGACCAGGGATTGGTTTACACTGAATTACTGGACAAATATTTAAAACTTCTGCCTTGGGGCACCTGGGTGGCTCAGTCATTAGGTGTCTGCCTTTGGCTCAGGTCATGATCCCAGGGTCCTGGGATCAAGCCCCACATCGGGCTCCCTGCTCAGTGTGGAGCCTGCTTCTCCCTCTCCCACTCCCCCTGCTTGTGTTCCCTCTCACTGTGTCTCTGTCAAATAAATAAAATCTTAAATTTTTTTTTTCTAATTTAATAAAACTTCTGCCTTGTTCTTAGGGCTATGGATCCTCAGATACTCCATCTGTTCCAGGATCCCACCATTAGGGAAAGTCCTTGTTGGCCTAACATTCACTTTCAAGATTAGCTTTTTCAAACTTTTTTTTTTTAAGATTTTACTTATTTATTTGACAGAGAGAGACACAGCGAGAGAGGGAACACAAGCAGGGGGAGTGGGAGAGGGAGAAGCAGGCTTCCCGCTGAGCAGGGAGCCCGATGTGGGGCTCGATCCCAGGACCCTGGGATCACGACCCGAGCCGAAGGCAGATGCCCAATGACTGAGCCACCCAGGTGCCCCTTTTTCAAACTATTAATAACTGTGTATATCTATGACATTCAAAAAATTATGTATGCTGGGGCGCCTGTCTGGCTCAATTGGTAGAGCATGTGACTCTTTATCTCAGAGCCATGAGTTTAAGCCCCATATTAGGCACAGAGATTACTTAAAAGAAAACTGGGGCACCTGGGTGGCTCAGTCGGTTAGGTGTCTGACACTTGATTTCAGCTCAGTCATGATCTTAGGGTCCTGGGATCGAGCCCAGAGTCGGGCTCCCTGCACAGTGGGGAGTCTGCCACTCCCCCTGCTTGTGTGCTCACTCTGTCTCTCAAACAACTAATCTTTAAAAATAAAAAAATAAATTATCTCTGCCGATTTTCAAAAACACCCGTATTTCTACAATCATCCTCGAATACTAAGAGTTCTGTAAGTTCATTATGTGCTACACAAAGTTGATCATGCTCAAGTTTTTATTTTAAGATTTATTTATTTATTTGACAGAGAGAGAGAGACAGCGAGAGGGAACACAAGCACGGGGAGTGGGAGAGAGAGAAGCAGGCTTCCCACAGAGCAGGGAGCCTGATGTGGGGCTTGATCCCAGGACCCTGGGATCACAACCCGAGCCGAAGGCAGACCCCCAATGACCGAGCCACCCAGGCGCCCCTCAGGTTTTTAAAGATACTTCATTGGTCCAGGTTTTCCTTTAGCTATGGCTTTCCTAATTTTGCAATTCTACTGTGTTACTTCCTGACCTTAATCCCTATAAATAGGATATCTCTTTATGGCAGCCCCCTAAACAAACCCCAACTCACTGGATACTGTTGTTGCTCTTAATTATTCTAATTTCATCATAGGTCTTTGTGTATCAGTAATTCAATGGAATACTGTCATTTGGTTACCTAGACAGTGTTTTGTTTTGTTTTGTTTTAAAGGTTCTTTTTGAGGGGCGCCTGGGTGGCTCTGTCGGTTAAGTGTCTGCCTTTGGCTCAGGTCATAATCCCGGGGTCCTGGGATCAAGTCCCACATCGGGCTCCCTGCTCACTGGGGAACCTGCTTCTCCCTCTCCTCCCTACTCATGTGCTCTCTCTCGCTATCACAGTCTCTCTCTCAAATAAATAAAAATCTTAAAAAAAAAAAGATTTTGAGAGAGTGAGCGCAAGCAGGGGGGCGGGGTAGAGGGAGAGGGAGAAGCAGACTCTCCACTGAGCAGGGAGCCTGATGTGGGACTCAATCCCAGGGTTCTGGAATCATGACCAACGAGACAGTGGTTTAACAAAAAAGGTACCACAGGGCACCTGGGTGGCTCAGTTGGTTAAGCGACTGCCTTCGGCTCAGGTCATGGTCCTGGAGTCCCGGGATCGAGCCCCGCATCGGGCTCCCTGCTCAGCAGGAAGTCTGCTTCTCCCTCTGACCCTCTTCCCTCTCATGCTCTCTCTTTTTCTCTCTCAAATAAATAAAATCTTAAAAAAAAAAAAAAAAAAAGGTACCACAAATGGTCCTTGAGACCACAGTTTCAGTCAGTCCCTACCTCTCTAACCCCTTCATCTAGAAAATGTTAAGTAATTTTATCTTTTGCCTACCTGGACTGTTTTATTATTTATTTATTTATTTATTTATTAAGATTTTGTTCATCCATTTGACACAGAGAAAGAGAACAAACAAGCAGGCAGAGCGGCAGGCAGCGGGAGAGAGAGGAGCAGGCTACCTGCTGAGCAGACAAAGCCCAACATGGGGCTCGATCCCAGACGCTGAGCCACCCAGGCGCTGCTGGACTATTTTAAAAAGAAAATGAGAAAATGGACATAAAATTGCTTTAAAAAGATTCCTTTAGGGGTGCCTGGGTGGCTCAGTGGTTAAGCGTCTGCCTTCGGCTCAGGTCATGATCCCGGGGTCCTGGGATCGAGCCCCGCGTCGGGCTCCCTGCTCGGCGGGGAGTCTGCTTCTCCCTCTGCCACTGACCCCCCCCAGCTCGTGCTCCCACCACTCGTGCCCTCCCTTACACTCTCTCAGATAAATAAAATCTTCAAAAAAAGATTCCTTTGAATAGCACTCTATAAATATAAAAATCAGCAAATCTGAGATTGAGGTTAACATATAACTAGTCTCCTACTAAACTGCTTACTGAGCACCATGGATCTGCTTTAGCAGCACCGCAAATTGGTTCAAATTCAGTTCTGCTACTCAGTGACTGGTCAGTTACTGTTTTAACTTTAGCTTCATTGCCAAAGTGGAGGAATTATGATGGTCAGTACCGTGTTCTGAGACTCTGAAGCCATCTTTAGAAACTGAAGTTATGAAAAATTCAAAAATAACAGATAAGGGGCGCCTGGGTGGATCAGTTGGTTAAGCATCCAACTCTTGATTTTGGCTCAGGTCATGATCTCAGGGTCGTGGGATTGATCCCATCAAGCTCCACACTCAGCAAGGAGTCTGCTTGAGATTCTCTCTCCTTCTCCCTCTGCCCCTCCCCCTGCTCTCAGGCACGTGCATTCTAAACTAATAAAGAAAAGCTTTAAAAAAAATGGCTGGTCCTAGAGAAAAATATTAAATAAGGTGAGCAAATATAAGCCTACAAGATCTAGGGCGCCTGGGTGGCTCAGTCGATTAAGCGTCTGTCTTCGGCTCAGGTCATGACCCCAGGGTCCTGGGACTGAGCCCCGCATCAGGCTCCCTGCTTCTCCCTCTCCCTCTCCCCTCCACTCGTGTTCTCACGCACTCTGCTCTCTCTCTCTCTCAAATAAATAAGCTTTAAAAAAAGAAAAAAAATAAAGCTACAAGACATAAAAACAAGTTGCCTTCCCACATACACAGTCCACTCTCCTAGAATAAGCTCCACATAGAAAATGAATCAAAAGGGAGTAGTTATTTGAACAGAGGGCTGGAGGAGGAGGGGAGGACACAGGACGACAAGGACAAGGAGCCCTCCCAAAACGGGGGCAACAGCCAGTGTAAAGGCCCTGCGGTAGAAACCCCGTCTTGCTCCTACTTCAGAATGAAGTCGTGTGACTCAAACTTCAAGGTAAGCACAGGCCAGCTCACTAAGGGCCTTGTGAGGGGAAGCTGCCGGGACAGAGAGCAGGAAAATATGGTTTAACACTGAAAACACTGGCAAATCAAAACCACAATGAGCTATCAGCTCACACCTGTCACAACAGCTAAACTCAACAACACAAATGACAGATGTTGGCAAGGATGTGGGGAACGGGGACTCCTCGTGCACCGTTGGTGGGGATGCAAACTGGTGCAGCCACTGTGGAAAACAGTATGGAGGTTTCTCAGAAAGTTAAAAATAGAAGGGGCGCCTGGCTTAGTTGGTAGTGTGCGCAACTCTTGATCTTGGGGTCTCAAGTTCGAGCCCCACACCGGGTATAGAGCTTACTTACCAAAAAAAAAAAAAAAAAGTTAAAAATACAACTACCCGGGGCGCCTGGGGGGCTCAGTCGTTAAGCGTCTGCCTTCGGCTCAGGTCATGATCCCAGGGTCCTGGGATCGAGCCCCGCGTCGGGTTCCCTGCTCTGCGGGAAGCCTGCTTCTCCCTCTCCCACTTCCCCTGCTTGTGTTCCCTCTCTCGCTGTCAAATAAATAAATAAAATCTTAAAAAAAAAAAAAAATACAACTACCCTATGACCCAGCAATTGCACCACTAAGTATTTACCCAAGGGATACAAAAATACTAATTCAAAGGGGTACCTGCATCCCAATGTTTATTGCAGCCTTATCTACAACAGCTAAACTATGGAAAGAGCCCAGATGTCCATCGACTGATGAGTGGATAGAGAGGATGTAAGATACACAGTCTGAGTCACACAGGCTTCTGGTCCTTGTTAATCTGACTCCTTTCTGATCTGTCACCTCAAGCCCTCCCTTAGTCTTTCAGCTCCAAGAGATGTTGGCAGTTCCTTCAGCAGGTAACAGGCCTTCTTTCTTTCCTGCCTGTGCCTTTCCCCATGCTTTTCTCTCTGCCCAAAATGATCTTTTCTGATGTTCTTTGCTGAACTTTTCAGGACTCAACTTGAATGGAGCCTCCTTCAAGAATTTTTTCCTCACCTTCCAATCTGATATAAGGTCCTCTCTTAAGGGGTTCCACGACATCTGGCCTACACAGCTGCTGTTACTCAGACTGATGCTGACGGTTACGGCGAGATAGCCAGCCAGTGACAGCACGCCCCAGTCTCGCAGCCCTCGAACACCTCCCTAAGGGGATACAGCAGCCTCCAAGGCTGCAGGGCAGCGACCACTGAAGGCAGAGAGCTAATGACACAGCTCGAGTGACCAAGACAAGCTTATGCTGAACAAGGCCTATACGCCCTCCCTGCAGAGCTAGATAAATCTCAACAAATTTTGGAGCTTCACACACTACGATGGACAACCCCAAAAGCAAGCTCTACATAAGCCAGGCAAACAGCCCCATCATTCAAAGATGTTTAAGGAAGGCTCAATTAACAGCTCTGGGATGGCCTCTGACAGAAAAGAGAGAACTCTGGAGCTGGGGAGACCAGCAGGGTGAAAGTCCTACCCAGAGGACTATAGCTCTCCAACGGACTGTCTGCCCTGCACTGGAGCCACTGCTGCCCCCTCACCCCAACTCCTCT
The DNA here is from genome assembly GCF_037043125.1 of Eumetopias jubatus. Taxonomy (NCBI): domain Eukaryota; kingdom Metazoa; phylum Chordata; class Mammalia; order Carnivora; family Otariidae; genus Eumetopias; species Eumetopias jubatus. Next base: position 86,761,890 of record NW_028274816.1, read on the forward strand.
CTCGCTTCGGTGGCTCTACAGCAACCACTGCCTAGCTGAGCTCGGGTGGCTGTGGGCCTTCTTCTGCAAATGCTGTGTGAAGGTCTGTCTGCGCCCCGCAGCAGCCAAAGTTATGGGCCAGGCCAAAGTTCCAGCAAGAAAATTCTAGATTTAGGAAAACATAGTGGACCTCTTAGTTTTTGAAGGAAGCCTGTTTCCTTCTGGTTCATTATTTTGGGAGGACCTTAAGGGCACCAGAAAACTGCCATGTTGCTCAGCTCTCAGTGAATGTGTGCCAGCTCCCTGTCTCCTTTTGCCAGAGAGCACAGAACTGGCTTTTAGAGGAAGCTGTAAGGTTCGGGGGGGGTGGGGGGGGTGAGGGGGAGGTAAGATGAGCACTTGGATTGCCGACTTCTCCTTTCAGCTGTGGAGGTAACAGGCAAACATGTGGCCCTTCAGCAGGGGTTGATGAACTATGGCATATGCTCTACTTCAGAACGCTTCACTGCCCTTTCTGCCCCAAAGGGTCTGGCTGACTTAACATGGGGATCATCAGGTGCCCATTTAGAAATCTCCCTTCTAGGGTGCCTGGGTGGCTCAGTGGGTTGGGCTTCTGCCTTCGGCTCAGGTCATGATCCCAGGGTCCTGGGATCAAGTCCCACCCTGGGCTCCTTGTTCAGTGGGGAGCCTGCTTCTCACCCTGCCTGCCACTGCCCTGCTTGTGCTGTCAAACACACAAAATCTTAAAAAAAAAAAAACACCTCCCTTTTAGCACCTTTAAAAAGTATTCCCCTCATTCCCCTTTACAGGGTAGTCATGAACCCAGTTGACATCACACCCAAAGAAAGCAACAAGACTTCCCTACACCACCAGCCCACTGGCCCAATTCCAGATGTTCACCACTTTCCCAGGAACCTAGCTTGGGTCTGACTGTAACTCAGGAGAAACCAAGTGCTCACAAGACCTCAAATCCAATCCTTCCCCATCCAGGAGGGCACATTTCTAAAACTCTGCTACTCTCTCTGAAAATACTTCAGCCTTTCCTCCAATACCTGAGATAAGGTCCCAGGACTTGCATTATGGTACCACTTTCAAAACAGAGTAGGAAGTAGCTTCCTGATCAGAAAACCCAAGCTCTGGGGCACCTGGGTGGCTCAGTCGTTAGGCGTCTGCCTTCGGCTCAGGTCATGATCCCAGGGTCCTGGGATCAAGCCCCACATCGGGCTCCCTGCTCGGCGGGAAGCCTGCTTCTCCCTCTCCCACTCCCCCTGCTTGTGTTCCTGCTCGTGGTGTCAAATAAATAAATAAAATCTTTAAAAAAAGAAAGAAAAAAAACCCAAGCTCCAAAATTTATAGGAACAGAAATACTTTAGACCCTTTCCTGCTTGCCAGGACAAAGAAATGCCCAGACTAAGGGACTGAGAGTCTGATCCTTCCTTATGTGTGACTGGCAGGAGGGTGATGCCATTTTCTGTGGCATTCATGAAAGCCACTCTTCTTCACTGGCACCCCTCTCTTTTTTCTACTGTCACTACAGAGAACAGTGTGCTTTCCCCTTTTGTTATCCCTCCTCCTGGTTTTGCTCAAATCTGATTTGTTTCCAAAAATTCAGACGTGGCTTATGAAGGAAGCCCTGGTGGAAATAACCCACTGCTCTAACAGACAGTATATTTAGGAATGCCCATTACTTCGAATTATAGGCAGAGATAATGACAAAGCCAAATAACAACATGTGTGTGTGCACCTTTGTTTTTTTGTTTGTTTTTTAAAGATTTTATTTATTTATTTCAGAGAGAGAATGAGAGAGAGAGAGCACATGAGAGGGGGGAGGGTCAGAGGGAGAAGCAGACTCCCCGCTGAGCAGGGAGCCCCATGCGATGCCATGCGGGACAGTGTGTGTGCACCTTTGTAAGTTACTCTCACTAACCACTCTGTGCAGATACCCCAGCCCCCACCAGCTGGATTCCGTAAGTCATGTTCCAGCTCCAGCTACACGTCTGTGAAAAGAATACGGACACAAAACCTGGTTTTCTTTCTCCAAATCTAGCACCATTTTCTTCAAGCTCTGGCTTTGTTCTGGCTCAAACAGGAAGAGCATAGCAGGAGGGGATCCCTTCCCATTGCCCAGATCTACTGAAAAAGATCCAGTAGAGGTCAGTGAATTTTATACTGAGTAAGGCCATCTGCTGTAGTTCCCAACAGTCTCCCTTCCAGGAGTCTTCAATGCAATACCCACTTGTCCGGGCTGCACAAGGGAAGCCAAACTGTGTCTGATTTACTATATACGGAAATTCCTGACAAGCTGTACCTTTGATTCATTATGTCTGACACTCCCTTTCCTGCCTTGCTGAAGGTTCAATGCACTGACAAGACACCCTTTTGAGGAGAGGGGTGGTGTAGAATCCCTGCTCTAAACAGACTCAGCCTGGAGCCTGTTGGGGTAGCAGGCCGTGGCTCACTAGAGAGTGAGACTACTGAGAAGTGCTCTCCCTTAAGGCAGTTTGCATAAACATCAAGTTCCAAGAAATAGGCTTACTGGCTTTTTCTGGATTTTAAATATCAAAGTAGGGCGCCTGGGTGGCTCAGTTGGTTAAGCGACTGCCTTCGGCTCAGGTCATGATCCTGGAGTCTCGGGATCAATTCCCACATCGGGCTCCCTGCTCAGCGGGGAGTCTGCTTCTCCCTCTCCTGCTCCCCCCTCTTGTGCTCTCTCTCTCTCTCTCTCTCATTCTCTCTCTCAAATAAATAAAATCTTTAAAAAATAAACAAATAAATAAATATCAAAGTAATTTACTACAACGTTGTTTAAGTAAACATCCCTGAAATGAAAACTGTTATAAATACAGTAGCCCTCAAGCCTCAGGAAGGTCCCCAAGCTTGTCCAGAGAGAAGCCATTATCTACCTCCATGTGGCTCAGGAGGGCAGCATGTGTGTGGGAAGAAAGTTAAGACACCAGTAAGAAGGAAGAAGACATTCTAAGAAAGGATGGTGGTGACGGTTGCAAAACATTCTGACTATACTTTGTGTCACTGAGCTGTACACATAAAGACAGAAAAGGTGGTGGCGCAGAACTCCTACCTGCATTCCTTGATCACTTGGTGGATGTCAAACTCAAAGGCTGCCAACAAGATGTTGTCCAGGGGTTCTGGGCTGCTCTCACCTCCCAAAAACAGGTCAAGGCTGGACTGTGGAAAGGTGGTGACCCACTCAATTCCCAGACAGAAGCAGAGACTCAAGGGGGCAAGGCAGGGCTGCTGTGTAGGGAACCCTGGAGAAGGGTGATGGGGTCCTTCAAAAAGGGCCAAACAAAGGGCACCTGGCTGGCTCGCTGGAAAAACGTGCGACTCATGATCTCTAGAGTCTTGAGTTTGAGCCCCACGTTTGGGGTAGAGATTACTAAAAAAAAAATAAACTTAAAAGGAGGGGGGAGGGGCAAAGGGAAGACCCTTCCTGTTCTCCAGGGAGGTTCAACTCAAAGAGGCCGCACACTGAAAATGACTTAGCCCGCAGGATTCCTACTCCCCACCACCATCCCTTGGGAGTTCAGGCTCACCTGGGCATAGAGATGCAGGTCAATGGGTTTTACTGTGGGATGAGAGTACAGGAGCCGGGTCACTAGGAAATGATACCAGTTATTCAGAAGTTCCTTCTGCTCCAACAAGGCAGCTTCATCCCCCAGCATGATCTAAGGAAAGAAATATTTTCCCTCAGTTCCAGAGCCAACTTCTCTGTTAACTCTCCTGATCTCAGGGTGCCTGGGTAGCTCAGTCGGTGAAGCGCCTGCCTTTGGCTCAGGTCATGATCCTGAGGTCCTAGGACTGAGGCCTGCATCGGGCTCTCTGCTCCACGAGAAGCCTGCTTCTCACCCCCTGCCACTCATGCTCTCTCGTGCATGCTCTCTCTCAAATAAATAAAATCTAAACAATAAAGCAAAAAAACCTCTCCCGATCTCAACTAGAGCATCTGATCTGAAAGCCCTTCCTTCCTGGCAGAGCTGATGGATAGCCTTGTCCAAAGAGGATCATGTTCCCGCTGTTGCTGTGTTGGATGTCACAGCCCCAACTTGGACCCCAACCTAGACTTCCTTTCCACAGACCTTGCAGAGAGACTCCAGGTGAGGACTGGCAGCAAAAGTGCTGTCCTGGAGGTGACGCTCACATTCCTCATGCCAGTGCTGCCACTTGAGCTCCAGCTCTGTCAGCGTCTGGGTGTTACCAGGCTAAGGGGAAAGACACAGTGAGATGCCATTGCCACAGAAACCTCTTGTGCTTAATGAACGAACCCCTCTCTTGTGACCCAGCAGAGCAGGGCTGCTCCCACATACACTGAGAACGGGCATTGTCCTCATCAGGTCCCCTAGGATTCGGCACATGCCTGCAGAGGAGGGGCTGGCGTCGGCTTCCTTGGAGAGCATCTGCCGAGCCTCGTCCAGCCGGCCCTGTAGTACCAAGATGGTCACCTGGGAGGACACACAAGAGCATGAACATTCACAGAGGCCCAGAAGCCAGTCTCTTCAATCCACACTTGGGCTTCCTAGACTTATGGAAGTGTGATGGTTCCTTCCCTCCAGCAGTAATCGAAGTCATCTAGTCTAAGGGTTTTAACCTGGACCATGCTTTTCAAACTCCATGTTGTAACCCATTACAGATTGCAACCAACTTTTTAAAAAATAAATGAAATGGGGATGCCTGGCTAGATCAGTCGGTAGAGCATGCACCTCTTAATCTCAGGGTCATGAGTTCAAGCCCCACACTGGATGTAGAATTTACACAATAAATGAATGAATGAAACAGAAAACAGAAAATGACATAGTACATCAAGTAAAGATTGGTTCGTAAAAGGTTCAGTTCAAATAAATATACATACACACACATACACTCAATATAAATAGTCAATCCTCTTCATTCAGGATTCCGTATTTGTGAATTTGCCTACTTGTTAACATTTATTTGTAACCCCAAAATCAATACGTGAGGTACTTTCACCATTACTTGTGGACATGTCCAGAGTGGCAAAAACTGAGTCACTTGATGTGCACATTCCCAGCTGAGGTTGAACAAGGTGGGGCGCTCTACCTTCTTGTATCAACTCTCACGCTAAACAAATGTCTTTTTCAGGATCTACCTAGTGCCACTTTTTTTGTATTGTGGTGCTTTTTGCTGAGCCCCAAGCATAGTGCTGAAGTGCTATACTAAGTGCTAAGTGCTAAGAAGGGATGATGGCCCACAGGGAGAAAAATGTGTGTTAGATAAGCTTCATTCAGGCATGCACTACAGTGTTGTTGGCCATGAGATCAATGTTAATGAGTCAACAGTATATATTAAATAAGGTGTCTTTAAGCAAAACCATACATAAAACAAAGTTATATACTGATCAACTGACAAAAATGGGATCAGAGGCTGGAAGAATCCTGTATTACAGTAATCAGTAATACAGTGTTTCAGACAACTTTATAGACCTTAACTGTCATGAATAATGACAACCAATAGTATATACACACTAACAAATACGTAAAACATACAAAGTAACATCTTCCCATACTAAGTCATGCTCAAAAAAGCCAAAGATATATATGCTGACAAATCCCCAATTTCTCTCTAGCCTGCACTTCCTTCTCTGGATTCCAGACTTGTACACCTTACTGCCAAGACAGTGTCACGACTTGGACCTCATGGGCATCTTAAACGTAGCATGTCTAGGGCGCCTGGGTGGCTCAGTTGGTTAAGCGACTGCCTTCGGCTCAGGTCATGATCCTGGAGTCCCGGGATCGGGTCCCGCATCGGGCTCCCTGCTCGGTGGGGAGTCTGCTTCTCCCTCTGACCCTCTCCCCTCTCATGCTCTCTATCTCATTCTCTCTCTCAAATAAATAAAATCTTAAAAAAAAAAAAAAAAAAACGTAGCATGTCTAAAAGTAAACACCCGGCTGCCTCCAACTCACCAACCTGATCTTCCCACATTCTGCTATTTCTTACAAATGCACATCTAATCTATTAGCCAATCCCATCAACAGTATCCTTAAACTGCATCCAGAATCTAATCACTTTTCACCACCTCCTCTGTTCGGCACCCATCCTTGTCCAAGTCACCAATATCTTTGCCTGGTTTAGTACCATAGCCTCTAGACTGGTCTCTGCTTCCACCCTTGCTCCATCCTTGGTAGGGCAGCCAGAGAGCCTTGAAAACCTACATCCGACCACAGCGTGAATGCTCAGCTCTCCAATGCCCCCTCACCCCATTTGATTCAGGGGTTGTGTCCATCAACTAGCTTACACACATTTATGTCCTTTAATCATAATTTTTTTTCAAGACTTCATTTATTTGAGAGAGAGCACGAGTGGGGCGAGGGGCAGAAGGAGAGGGAGGAGCAGGAGTGGGGGGACCTGACGTGAGACTTGATTCCAGGACCCCGAGATCATGATCTGAGCTGAAATCAGGCTTAAATGACTAAGCCACCCAAGCGCCCTAATCATAACATAATTGCAAACATAATCTTATTATTACCTGCACTGTACAGAAGAAGAAACTAAAGGCTGTTAACACATTTAAGACCTCACAGCTAGAAAGAGGCAGAGCTGGGATGCTAACTCTGGCAATGTGGCACCGCAGACCATGTTCTCACCACTCTGCTCTACCGCCTCTCTCCAAGTCCTTAGGACAGTCCAGGGACCCCTCCAATCTGACCCTGTGACTCTCTGCCCTTACGTCTCCAACTCCTGCCCTTGCTCACACTGCTCCTGATCCCACTGAGCCTCCAGGTGAGGGCGTTTGCAGGTCTCACTGTCTGCAACACTCTTTCCCCTCCTTTGGCCCAGTACCCCACCCCCCACATCGCCTCATGAGGGAGGCCTTCCTTGATTCCCCAGCTCTAGAATTGCCAATTCCCCAGCTTGGCTTTACTGCTCTCCATACCACAGTGCTTCCCTGTTAGGCATGCTACATATTTTACTTGTTGCTGTATTTATTTCCTGTCTCCCCACCCAGGAAGTAAACTTCTTTGCCCACTTTGGTCACGATTGTTTCCTCACTGCCTTGCAAACAGGAGCGCTCGATAAATACTCAGTGAATGAATCAGAGACTCAAAATCTGGGCCCAATACTTCCTGAACAAAGGCTCTCCCCTCACTTGCACAGATCTCCCAGCAACAAAAGGCCCAGAAATAGCATCAAAGGCAACAATTCTTTACTGGAATTCCAGATTTTATAAGTTTAATCAACTTTCCATTATTCAGGTCAACTAGCACTCTTCTCCCCAGTCCCTACCAATTGGGTCACAGGTCAGTAGGCACAGAATACATACATATCTACCCACCCACACACACAACCCCAATACACATGCTGACTTCCCAAACGGATAATCCAAAATGACTTCAGGATCATCAGTCTTTTTAATAGCTATATTGAGCTATAGTTTATACACTATAAACATTCATCTATTTAAGTAGTAAGTTTACAGAGTTGTGCACCATCACTACAATCCAGTTTTAGAACATTTCTATCACCTCAAAACCCCTCCTGCTCATTTAATCTCCTACCCCCTCCAGCTTCTATCAAACAGTTTTATCACGTCTTCTCTTCCTTAGATTCACAAAGAAATTAAACGTCCCTGCTCACTGGAAAGTCTACAAAGCATTACTTTTCTTACAAAACAACTTAGTTCTAAACTCTCCTGTGGAGCGGGGAAGAAAAGATCTAAGAGCATCTCCATAATCAGAACCAAGGAGCCAGTCTGAGAATGAGCAGGCTCAGCAGGCAATCCTCAGGCCCGCCTGCAAGCACTGGGAAAAACAGACCATGAGGTAGAAGGCAGGAAGGCCCGGCCTGCAGGAGATGCTTACCAACTTCCAGAAGCTCTCATGTTTGCTTGGATTCTCACTGCCCAGGACATCTGCCAACAAACTGTCCACTTCACACACATGCAGTCGGACCCAGTCAAGGAGGTGAAGAAGGAGAGGGCCAGCTGGGAGGAAAGACTCTTGTTACACACAAAAACCTCAGTTTTATCCACAGCAAATTCCACTTTCCCAATGTATAGACAGAAAATGTAGGGCAAACAAGATGACTATGTAGGAAGTAGTTTATCCCACTTAGGTGGGCACCCATATGGTCCTGGATAAATACCTGGACTAGCAAATGGACCTTTACGAATAGTTCCTCTGAGCCAGGCAGCTCCACCTTTCATGAATTTTAGAAAGGGCTGAATCTCCCCTCCCCCTCCACCCCCAATTCTTCATGACTATGCAGTACTCTATGGCTATGTAAGGAATGGCCACTTCGGGATTGCTACTGACTAGGCGTTAGGTATGAGAAAACATAGCAACAGCCCTCAAAATACACTGGAGGAGGTAAACATAGAAACAACTAATTTTAATTTCACATTGCTCAGGGCTTTAGCGGGAGCATGAGTAAAAACCTCTGACTGCACAGAGATTATTAACACTCATACGGATAACAGCAAACATAAACCATCAAGAGAATGCAAAAAAGCCTGCAGCACCTCCAGAGAGAGCCCGCTCATGCCAGGATACCATACTGACCACAATTCAGTTCAAGAACAGGGACTAATTCAGAGTGGACAGTTCACAAGTAGGGCAGCCCCCTCCCCAATCACTGTAGACAGAATTCTCCCAGTGACTTTGCCTCCCACCATCTAATCCCTCCTCACATCCCTAAAACATTTTTCCGTTCTTTTAATTTTTATTTTTAATTCTAAACAACCAACATTTATTATTGCACATTTCTGAAGGCCAGAAGTCTGAGATCAAGGAGTGGACAGAGTTGGTTCTTTCTGAGGCTGGGAGGGAGAACCCATTCCATGCCTCTCCCCTGACTTTCCAGAAACTCTTAAGCTTGACCAGTCCACCATATGAATCTTGACCACCCCTGTCACACATTAGTCCAGTATGCTTTCCTGGTGTTTTTCAGGGGTCACCTGACCAACATCTTAGGTTTTTAGAAGGCATTCTTTCTGACTTTTTGTAGTATCTGACAAAATGGCAAACTTCCTTGGGTGTTATGTACAGCTTTCTGCTGGTTACACTGATGAAAAGTGAGGAAAAGAGCATCCTTGGCAATAAAACGCTCGCTCACCACAACACGCAGGAAAGACAGAGGAAAGGGCAGGGGGACATCTTTGATGTTGTGAAGGGGTGATTCCATGCTCACCTGGGGCTACTTCAATAAAAAGAATCTCACAAAGGTTCCAAATGAGCTCCATTGCTGACAAAATGGAGACCTAAGGAAGAAATGGAGACAAAGTTTTAACTGAAAACATTCCTGACATTTCTCTTAGAGCAAAGGAATGAAGAAGCAGGGCTTGAATCATATGACGGTCATTCATTATTAACTCAGCAATTACTGAATAGTCCTATGGCAGGGTTTCCCACAGGGAAGCCAGTGAGTGAATTTTAGGGGGTGGTAGGCAGACTAACATTTTTTTTTTATTTTAATGGTTCTTGTTTTAGTTTAATGTGCATTATAGAGGAATATAATTAGCTCATCACGCCCAAGGTCTTCATGAATATTTTGATTTAGAAAGAGGCTCTAAGTAAATGGGAGATGATTCTTAGAAAAATATTCAGTAAATAATATTAAAAATTCTACAGATACAGAAAAAATTGTGAAGTTGATACTCAAGGGACTAAAGTTTAAGAAAGTCTATTAAAAGTCAAACCCAATATAAGACACAAAAATAAATCAGGTCTGGACCCTGCCCTTAGGAATATGCAGTCTCCTCTTCCCCATCATCCTTTCACACACAAACACAGACTATCTTATTCATAAGGGAAAACAAATGCTTTGCTGACTGCGCTAGAGCGCCCCAGAGACAGTGCACTAGTCCCTATTCACTCCTAAGTTTGAACACTGTCAACATTCTACCGAATAAAGAGAATTCTTTCACTCATCTTCCAGCTCCAACTAAAGTAAACAACTCAGTAAAAATACTGGGTTCATGAGCTGAGTACAGTTTATAAAAATAATTAGTGATTCCAAAAGCTCAGCTATCTCAGGTGACACAATGTGGTTAGGATTGACATTTCCCATAAGAACTGGAAACTCAGGGCACCCGTGTGGCTCAGTTAAGCATCTGCCTTCGGCTCAGTCATGATCCCAGGGTCCTAGGATGGAGCCCCATATCAGACTTCCTACTCAGCGGGGAGTCCATTTCTCCTTTGCCCCTCCCCCTGCTTATGCTCTCAATCTCTCTCTCAAATAAATAAATAAAATAGAAAAAAAAAAGAAACTAGACACTCATACAAATACTTATCAAGCACACCCCTGTCTTCCCATGGTGCTATGGCCTTGAAGGGGACACCAGGAAGTTCAAGATGATCCTTACCACCCCCAAAGAGTTGTCTGTCTAGCTGGAAAGAAAAGACTTCTGCAAAAACAATGATTGTGGAGCACCTAGGTGGCTCAGGTAGGTTGTGTCTGACTCTTGATTTCAGATCAGGTCATGATATTAGAGTCGTGGGATCAAGCCCTGCATCTAGCTCGTCGGGCTCACCGTTCAGCTGGGAGTCTGCTGGAGATTCTCTCTCTGCCCCCCTCCCTCTGGCCCTCCCCCTGCTCAGACTCTCTCTCGCTCTCTCAAATCTTTAAAAAACAAAACAAGGGCGCCTGGGTGGCTCAGTCGTTAAGCATCTGCCTCCGGCTCGGGTCATGATCCCAGGGTCCTGGGATCGAGCCCCATATCGGGCTCCCTGCTTAGCAGGGAGCCTGCTTCTCCCTCTCCCCCTGCTTGTGTTCTCTCTCTCGCTGTGTCTCTGTCAAATAAATAAATAAAATCTTTAAAAAAATAAAAATAAATAAAACAAAACAAAACAAACAACAACAAAAATAATGATTGTAAAGTCACCCTAGGTGTGTGCTAAGGACGCAGAAGGACATAATGGTACCAGCTGGACAAAAAAGGTGGCCCCCTTACCTGGCTGCTGAACTGGCGACCACTGACTGGATCTTTAGCAGCAACTAACAACACACAAACATTTTAAGTGAGGAATGAAACTTTTAGTCTCACAGTTATACCTTCATATACCAGGTTCTTTGGCTTATGCCTTTGTTTCTGCTAATGACCACCCATTTTCACTACAGATTTTTATTTTTTAAGAGCGCACATTGAGGGGGGGGTTGGGAGCAGAGGAAGAAAGAGTCTTAAGCAGGCTCACACTCAGCCCGATGTAAGGCTTAATCTCACAACCCTGAGATCATGACCTGAGCCGAAACCAAGAGTCGGATGCTTAACTGACTGAGCCACCCAGGCACCCCTTCACTATAGATTTTTAAAAAATGCTTAGTATCTTTTTGTTGCAGATCAATGATTTGCAAACCCAACACCTTCAAGTTACAAGTGACACTTTCAACTGCAAACTGCAAACAGAAACCATCAGGTTATAAAAGACTCTACTCAGCATCCAGCAGTCACAGGGCTCTCATGCTTATGGTGACTTTAAATCACCAAGGTTAGGGGTGCTTGGGTGGCACAGTCGGTTAAGTGAACAACTCTTGGTTTCAGCTCCAGTCATAATCTCAGGGTCTTTAAATCAGGCTCCAAGTCAGGCTCTGTGATCAGCACAGAGTCTAAGACTCTCTCGCCCTCTGCCCCTCCCTCAATACTCACACATGCTCTCTCTAAATAAATAAATCTAAGAAAGAAAAAGGAAGGAAGGAAGGAAGGAAAGAAAGAAAAAGATCACCAAGGTTAAAGAACCAAGAATGTGATTTTCAAAGATTGTTAATTTGGCCCTCAGTCTCACACCTGTAGACTCAATATGCTCTAACTTGAAAAACGTACTCAAGGGGTGCCTGGGTGGCTCAGTCGTTAAGCGTCTGCCTTCAGCTCAGGTCATGATCCCAGGGTTCTGGGATCAAGTCCCACATGGTACTCCCTGCTCCGCCAGAGGCTTGCTTCTCCCTCTCCCACTCACCCCTCTTGTGTTCCCTCTCTCGCTATGTCTCTCTTTGTCAAATAAATAAATCTTTTAAAAAATTTAAAAAAAAAGAAAGAAAAATATACCAAGAAAACTGCCAAAAGGGGCGCCTGGGTGGCTCAGTCATTAAGTGTCTGCCTTCGGCTCAGGTCATGATCCCAGAGTGCTGGGATCAAGCCTGGCATCCAGGAAGCCTACTTCTCCCTCTCCCGCTCCCCCTGCTTGTATTCCCTCTCTGGCTGTCTCTCTCTCTGTCAAATAAATAAAATCTTAAAAAAAAAAAAAAAAACTGCCAGGGCGCCTGGGTGGCTCAGTTGGTTAAGCGACTGCCTTCGGCTCAGGTCATGATCCTGAGTCCTGGGATCGAGTCCCACATCGGGCTCCCTGCTCAGCAGAGAGTCTGCTTCTCCCTCTGACCCTCTTCCCTCTCATGTTCTCTATCTCTCATTCTCTCTCTCTCAAAGAAATAAAATCTTTAAAAAAAAAATTGCCAAAAAATTAAGAATTATGTAAGACAGGAAGTAAGAGTTTTAAACTGGAAAGTCAAATAGATTCTACCTTGCAGTATCTACACCCAGATAAACATTTAAATTACTATCACATGTACACACATAAAATCCTTACTTGCAACCTGGTGCATTTCCTCCATACATGCCCTGATGACTGATCGGTAGTTCTTACTCACTCGGACCAATCTACAAAATGAAATGACATACAAGATAAGCCTGGTGCATCTTGTGGTGACAAAAAGCAAGCAGGTTCTCAATAGAAGATAGGAGCTTGCTCAAAGACAGGAATCAACCTAAAGGAGTTCCTAACAGCCAAAGGTGGAACAACTTGAGCATCAAAATAAGTAACATATGAGATAACCCGGGGGTAAAATAAATATCCATGAATCCATACTGATGTTAATTGTTGCAGATGAGATCCACTGATGGACACACTAACTAGTCGTTGAAAATTTAAGGAGAAATAGGATTTGCATAATCTCAAAGTTTCTGCTCCAAATACTTACTAGTTACAAAGGGAAAGACAGTAACTTTATAGTGAAGAAACCCAGTAGAAACCACATTAACCAAGTGATCAAGGTCAACAAAACCAGTATAAAACATCAACATCGTGAACCCCATGATATGACGTACTGAGGACACACCATACCAGTCCTGTGGTATTCTTACTAAAAATGAATAACCTTAAAAAAAAATGCATAACCTTTCTCCAATCATGAGAAAACACTGGAGAAACCCAAACGGACGGACAGCCACCAAAATAATTGGTCAATATTTTTCAGAAGTGTCAAGGTCATTAAAGAGACTAAGGAAAAAAAACTAAATGCAACCTGAGTTGCAGAGGAGAAAAAAGGACCTTACTGGAAAAACTGGTGAAATTCAAATGAAGTCTTGAAACATAATGCACTGATGTAAGTTTCCTGGTTTAAGTAACAATAATATGGTTATGTAGATATTAATGTAACAAAGCTGGGTGAGGAATGTGCAGGAATCTATTATTTTTGTACCTTTTCTTTTTTTTAAAGATTTTATTTATTTATTTGACAGAGAGAGACACAGCGAGAGAGGGAACACAAGCAGGGGGAGTGGGAGAGGGAGAAGCAGGCTTCCCGCCGAGCAGGGAGCCCAATGCGGGGCTCGATCCCAGGACCCTGGGATCATGACCTGAGCCGAAGGCAAATGCTTAATGACTGAGCCACCCAGGTGCCCCATTTTTGTACCTTTTCTGTAAGTCCAAAATTAGTTCAAAAGAAAGTCTTTAAAAAAAGAAATGACAAAACTAAACAAATATCCACAAGAAAGCAATTTGTTTAGTTACAAAGACGCAATCTTTAGCAAGAAAAACAGTTCTAGGGGGTGCCTGGGTGGCTCAGTTGGTTAAGCGACTGCCTTCGGCTCAGGTCATGATCCCAGGGTCCTGGGATCAAGCCCCACATCGGGCTCCCTGTTCGGCGGGAAGCCTGCTTCTCCCTCTCCCACTCCCCCGCTTGTGTTCCTTCTCTCGCTGTCTCTCTGTCAAATAAATAAATAAAATATTAAAAAAAAAAAAAAAAACAGTTCTGGGGCGCCTGGGTGGCATAGTTGGCTAAGCGGCTGCCTTCAGCTCAGGTCAGGATCCTAGAGTACTGAAATGGAGTCCTGCGCCGCATCACATCGGGCTCCCTGCTCAGTAAGGAGTCCACTTCTCCCTCTCCCTCTACCCCTCCCCCAACCCCTGTGCTCGCCCCCCCAAATAACTAAATAAATAACTAAATAAAATCTTAAGAAAAAAAAGAACAACAATGCATTTCATTTGGTTGTCACAATTTACTTGTGGACTTCAGCACCTATCAGCAGCCTACTTACTGAGCTTTTCTGGATTTTCCAGTCAACTCTTCTTCAATTCTCTGGAGGCCCACAAAGATTCCATGGGATTCATTGAAGAGTTTTCTCAAGATCTGAGAGTAAACATCTATATCCTTTCGGATGATATAGATAAAGGGGCAGCCTGGCTCAGTCTCTGATTTTTCTAAAACAGAAAAATTTAACATCAATCACCATTACCCTCATACAAGAACTCACTTTAAACTTTTTTTTAAGATTTTATTTATTTATTCGAGAGAGAGAGAGAAAGATCACAAGCAGGGGGAAGGATAGAGGGAGAAGCAAACTCCCTGCTGAGCAGGAAGCCCAATTTGGGACTTGATCCCAGGACCCTGGGATCATGACCCCAGCCGAAGGCAGATGCTTAACACTGAGCCACGCAGGTGCCCTAAATTTTTTTTAAGATTTTATTTCCTTGGGCGCCTGGGTGGCTCAGTTGTTAAGCATCTGCCTTCGGCTCAGGTCATGATCCCAGGGTTCTGGGATCGAGTCCCGCATCGGGCTCCCTGCTCTGCGGGAAGCCTGCTTCTCCCTCTCCCACTCCCCCTGCTTGTGTTCCTGCTCTCGCTATCTCTCTCTCTGTCAAATAAATAAAATCTTAAAAAAAAAAAAAGATTTTATTTCCTTGATAGAGAGAGAGAGAAGCAGGTTCCCTGCTGAACAGGGAGGCCCATGTGGGGCTTGACCCCAGGACCCTGGGATCATGACCTGAGCCAAAGGCAGATGCTTAACTGACTGAGCAACCCAGGCACCCCTCAGTTTACATTTTTAATTGAGTTATCTAATTACAAGAGCCTCAGCTTCTTTGCTACTGATTTCATTTTAAAAAGTATGAATTAGGGGCACCTCGGCGGCTCAGTTGGTTGGGCATCTGCCTTCAGCTCAGGTTATGATCCCAGAGTCCCAGGATGGAGCCCTACATCGGCTCCCTGCTCGGCGGGGAGTCTGCTTCTCCCTCTGCCCTTCACCCCGCTTGTGCTCCTCTCTTGCTCTCACTCTCTCTCAAATAAATAAATAAAGTCTTTAAAAAAAATAAATAAAAAGTATGAATTGGGGTACCTGGGTGGCTCAGTCAGTTAAGCGTCCAACTCTTTGTTTTGTTTTTCAAGATTTATTTTTTGACAGAGAGAAAGAGACAGCAAGAGAGGGAACACAAGCAGGGGGAGTGGGAGAGGGAGAAGCAGGCTTCCCATGGAGCAGGGAGCCCGATGTGGGACTAGATCCCAGGACCCTGGGATCATGACCTGAGCTGAAGGCAGATGCTTAACAACTGAGCCACCCAGGCGCCCAAGCGTCCAACTCTTGATTTTGGCTCAGGTCATGATCTCAGAATCATGAGATCAAGCCCCCCGTCAGCCTCTACACTGGGCATGGAGCCTGCTTAAGATTTTCTCTCTCCCTCTCCCTCTGCCCCCAACTCCCCACTCACATGCCTGCTCTCTATCCAAAAAAAAAAAGTATGAATTATCATTTATTTTTTAAAATTAATTTACTTTTTCTCTTATTTTTTTAAAGTAAGCTCTAGGTCTGGGGTGCCTGGCTGGCTCAATGGGTAGAGTGCGACTCTTTACCACAGGGATCTGAGTTTGAGCCCCACATTGGGTGTAGCTATTACTTAAAAATAAAATCTTTTAAAAAAATAAAAGTAAGCTCTAGGCCCAACATGGGACTTGATCTTATTTTGGAACTACCTTTTGATTCCATCAACTGAAATATGCCGAAAAACATTAAAGTCACTTAATATTAGCCTATGTATAACTCAATAAATAAGATAAACCTACAGCCAAGAGCCTCATGGGTGGTTCAGTCAGTTAAGCGTCTGCCTTCAGCTCAGGTCATGATCCCAGAGTCTTGGGATAGAGCCCTATGTTGGGCTCCCTGCTCAGTAGGGAGTCTGCTTCTCCCTCTCCCTTGGCCCTTGGCCCCTGCCCCCTGCTAGTGCACACACACTCTCGCTCTCTAATAAATAAATAATCTAAAAGAAAAAAGAAACCTATAGCCAAAATTTTATATAACCTCAAATTCAAATAAATATATTACTTTGTACTGCCATTACCCCTAAAACAAAGAATCAAGAGTTGCCTAAACTATTTTGCAACAGTGATAAAAAGGCTCTATAATGATAAATTATAAACCAGCAACTTGTGGAAATTTCTTATATAACAGCTTCTTGAACAAGCTCTGATGATGTTCAATGGCTTGTCTCTAATGAGATTTCAATAGACATAAACAGAAAATCTCATGTTTCCAACAATCAAGGACAAACTAAAAATGCTGATAAGCTTTTCCATTAAGTATGAAAAGAGGCCAGACATATTCAAAGAAAGTTCTCTTCTAAGCAATTGTCCCTTTGGCAGCTTCTAGAGCTCTGCCAAGCTTGAGATCTTTTTTTTTTTTTTTAAGATTTTATTTATTTATTCATGAGAGACAGAGAGAGAAAGAGGCAGTGGCAGGAGAAGCAGGCTCCCCCCTTGGAGCAGGAAGCCTGATGCGGGACTCAATCCCAGGACCCTGGGATCAGGACCTGAGCTGAAGGCAGATGCTTAACTGACTGAGTCACCCAGGCACCCCAAGCTTGAGATCTTTAATACTAAAATATCCCATAAACTTTTGGCAACATCAGGTACAACTGTTAATGGTAAAATTAAGAAAAACTACATTGAAAAAATTTTTTTAACTACATCACTTCAAAACTGCATGAACTGCACACCACATGATTTGCCAAAATTATGAGACTTCCATTAGAGCAATCCCCTCTTTATAAAAGAAGAAAACCTCCACATTTGAATAAAGAACCTATCAAAGGTTTGCAAGAAAATATCTTCAACATTTCCTGAGACTTCTCTTGAAATGGAGAAAGCAAAATCAAATGTCAAAATTTAGTTTTATCTTGCTACTAGAGGAGTCTGTAACAGAAAGATCCATGTCCAAAACCTAAAGGAGCTTAAAGAAAAAGGAAGAGCCATTTCACTCTCCAGATCTTTTGTGCTTTATAGCAACAGCTAACAGAATTCATCAAGTTCACAATACCACAAAAGTAAGGGCTATGAGAGCTGCAGTTTCACAGTAAGGGGACTGCTGTGAAGGGAATTTAGTCATTCTGGACAAGAAGGGGGAAAAAACCTGAAATTTTTAAATACAAAGGAACACCACAAAGATTATTAATCTTTTTCCTGTACTCAACATCTTCCAGATCCCATAAATTAATGAAAATATTAAACAGCTAAAGGTTCAAAAATGAAAATGGTATAAAGTAAGTTCAACTGTTTCTTGCCTCAGTTAGTTAAATCTGAGAGAATAAAGGAGAACAACCAAATGTGACAAGGTGGATAACCTGGAAGAAAAAAAAAATAAAAACCTACCTTTTTTGTTGAAGGAGGTTTCACACACCAGCATCTCTCCTGGACCCCAGTCAAAACACATTTGCTTCTTCTTTGAATTCACTCCCGGAATCAACTAGTTAAAAAAAATTTAAGAAAAGGGGAGGGGGGCACAGACACTGTTATTTTTACTAAAGGCTTTGCTTTCAAATGATTTCCAAGTAGAACGCTAGAAATAAGTGGCCATGAAAATTAAGTGCTAATCTATGTATACAGCTCACCGTGTGGTTGAGGTCAGCCCAGTCTGTTAAACCCTGAATAAGCAAGTGAGCTTTCCTGGGCACCTCAACTCAGCCTGCCACTTTGCAAGTGTTGATAAAAAGGAAAGCTATCCCTAATCAACTGCTATGTTGTAATTTAATGATCTATAGTTCAGAAAAATGGAATTTTAAAAAAACAGAAAAGAAATCAAACTGTCTGGGGTGCCTGGTTGGCTTAGTTGGTTAAGCGTCTGCCTTCAGCTCAGGCTGTGATCCCAGGGTCCTGGAATCGAGTTCCATCGCATCAGTTCTTTCTCTGCCTCTGCCTCTCTCTCACGAATAAATAAATATATCTTTAAAAAAATGAACTGTTGGGGTGCCTGGGTGGCTCAGTCATTAAGCGTCTGCCTTTGGCTCAGGTCATGATCCCAGGGTCCTGGGATCGAGCCCCGCATCGGGTTCCCTGCTTGGCGGGAAGTCTGCTTCTCCCTCTCCCACTCCCCCTGCTTGTGTTCCCTCTCTCGCTGTGTCTGTCAAATAAATAAAATCTTTAAAAAAATAAATAAAAAATAAAATGAACTGTTACTTACTAAAAGGAGCCCTCCAATACCATGGCTTCTGAGCCATCTCTTTGATGAGGACTCTCAATTTTTCTCTCCAACTCAGATCAACCCCTTTGAGCCTCAGCCTCATATATCCAAATACCTAATCCACACCTTTATAGGTTACCTAATCTCTAGAGCTATATCCATAACATCAGAACCAAAAAAGAACTCTTGATGCTCATCTCCAAGTCTCATTCCATTCCCCCACTGGGAGAAAGCCTTCCCCAACTGTTAGGAGTAATCTTTTGATTATTCTCTTTCCCTTACCACATCTGTCCAATCAGTAAATCCTGTTTACTCTTTTTTTTTTTTTTTAAGATTTATTTATTTGAGAGAGAGAGAGAGAGAGAGGGAAACAGCATGAGAGGGGATAGGGTCAGAGGGAGAAGCAGGCTCCCCACTGAGCTGGGAGCCCAATGTGGGATTCGATCCCAGGATTCCAGGATCATGACCTGAGCCGAAGGCAGTCGCCTAACCAACTGAGCCACCCAGGCACCCAACCCTGTTCTGCTCTTAAATAAGCCTGAATCCAACTACTTACATGTCTACCAGTCTAACCCAAGCCACCATCAACTCTCATATAACTGCAACAGCACTTCTCAGTGCCTGAAATGACTCTCCTACATGGTTATTACCTCACAAGGGGAGGGGATTCCGGGATTCTCATTCACTGCCTAGAAGAGACCCTGGCACAAAGTTGGCACTCCATAAATATTTTTGGCAGAGAATAAATTTGGCTGGCAATAATCTGGTCTCAAGACAAGTGCAGTCAGTTCTTAGGAAGGGCTAATGCAGTCATTTAACTACTAAGCAATGTCTAGTAAGCCTTTTTCTGTACTGTGCTCTAGAAATACAACAATGTATAATACAGTTTCTGCCCTCCAAAAGTTAGCAGTCTACTGAGGAAGTCCAATAAAAAAAGGCAGTAAGAAAAGTGGAGGGGCGCCTGGGTGGCTCAGTCGTTGGGCATCTGCCTTCAGCTCAGGTCATGAGGGATCGAGGCCCACATCGGGCTCCCTGCTCAGCGGGAGGCCTGCTTCTCCCTCTCCCTCTCTCCCTGCTTGTGTTCCTGCTCTCGCTATCTCTCTCTGTCAAATAAATAAATAAAATCTTAAAAAAAAAAAAAAGAAAAATGGAGAAATGTTAAGGCAGAGATAAACACAAAAGAGGATGTTTTAGCAGACTCTTAATGGATGAATAGGCCACGCAAGGGGGAAGTGTTATACACAGTGGTACTGAAGCAAATGGGTATCCATAGCAGAAAATAAACTTCACACCATAGACAATATAAAACTTAGACACAAATGTAGAGAAAAATCTGTAAAATTTGAAAAGCATAGCAGAAAATCTTTTTGATCTTAAAGTAAGCAAAGATAGGACACAAAAAGCGCAAACTACAGAACAATTTATAAATTGGGACTTTATCAAAATTAAACTTGTTCTTCAAAAGATTTTTTTTAATTTTTTAATTTTTTTAAAGATTTTATTTATTCATTTAACAGAGAGAGACACAGCGAGAGAGGGAACACAAGCAGGGCGAGAGGGAGAGGGAGAAGCAGGCCCCCCCACGGAGCAGGGAGCCCGATGCGGGGCTAGATCCCAGGACCCTGAGACCATGACCCAAGCCGAAGGCAGACGCCTAACGACTGAGCCACCCAGGTGCCCCTTCAAAAGATATTATTAAGAAAATGAAAAGGCAAGCCACAGATTGGGAAAATATCTGCAAAACACGTATTTGATATCTAGACTATATAAAGAACTCTTACAATTCATTCATAATAAATAACCCAATAACAAAATGGACAAAAGATTTTAACAGCCATATCACCAAAGAAAATATATACATATAACATATAAGCACATAAAAAGATGCTCAGTATCTTTCATCATTAGGGAAATACAAATCAAAGTGATAATGAGCTATCACTATATACCCACCAGAATGGCAACGGCTAAAACTTAAAAAGACTGACCATACAAAGAGCTGATGAAGATATGGAACAAATGGAACTCTCACACTTGGCCGGTGCATAAATGGAATCTGGACAAATGACAGTTTATTTTATTTTTTTTAATATTTTATTTATTCATTCATGAGAGCCAGAGGGGGAGAGAGAGAGAAGCAGAGGGAGAAGCAGGCTCCCAAGGACCAGGGAGCCTGATGCGGCACTCGATCCCAGAACCCTGGGATCATGACCTGAGCCGAAGGCAGACGCTTAACCATCTGAGCCACCCAGGCGTCCGACAGTTTATTTTAAATATGAATCTGTCCTATAACCCAGCAAATCTACTTCTAGGTATTTATCTTAGAAGAAACAAAACAAAACAGGCAACAAAAACTATAACTTAGGGGTACCTGGGTGGCTCAGTCAGTTAAGTGGCTGCCTTTGCTCAGGTCATGATCCCACGGTTCTAGGGTTGAGCCATTTGTCAGGCTCCCTGCTCAGTGGGGAGCCTGCTTCTCCCTCCCCCTCTGCCAGCTGCTTCCCCTGCTTGTGCTCTCTCTGTCAAATAAATAAAATCTTTTATAAAAAAAATTTTTTTAGAGGCACCTGGGTGGCTCAGTCGTTAAGCGTCTGCCTTTGGCTTGGGTCATGATCCCAGGGTCCTGGGATCGAGCCCCGCATCGGGCTCCCTGCTCGGCGGGAGGCCTGCTTCTCCCTCTCCCACTCCCCCTGCTTGTGTTCCCTCTCTCGCTGTGTCTCTCTGTCAAATAAATAAAATCTTTTTAAAAAATTATTTTTTTAGGGGCGCCTGGGTGGCTCAGTTGGTTAAGCGACTGCCTTCGGCTCAGGTCATGATCCTGGAGTCCCGGGATCGAGTCCCACATCGGGCTTCCTGCTCAACAGGGAGTCTGCTTCTCCCTCTGACCCTCTTCCCTCTCGTGCTTTCTCTCATTCTCTCTCTCTCAAATAAATAAATAAAATCTTTAAAAAAAAAATTATTTTTTTAATTAAAAAAGATTATTCTACCCTCTACTTTGAATCTATATGTAAACATCCTTAAATCTGATTACTAACTGGCTTTTGTGTGCCTTAATGATAGGAAAAAATTGTGTAAGAGCAGACACAGCTGCCATAAAAGGCGACTCGATGATATCAATCTCCTGAGGGTGTGCTTAGAGTAAGCTCAAAGAACACATTACCTCTCAAATACAGACATGACTGAGTTTGAACTTGCATAGTTGAGGTTTAGACACTAGGCTGCAGTTCTATCAAGAAAACACCTCTCTGTAAGGCTGTGTCAACAAAGTCAATCAGTTTCCTACCTGGTCTCCCCAACACCAACGTGGAGCTGAGCTATCAAAAGTCCATCACCACTACTGGTGTTAAAAATATGCTTAGATCATCTTCACTCAATTTGTAAAAGCAAGGCTAATTATCATGGCTCAATATCAAAGTAGTGACTCCCCAGGGTTGTGCAGGTTACTGGAAAGATGCCCCCATCGAAAGATTCTGACATAAATGGAGGAAGGAAAGGCAAGATGATGTGTAGTTTGAAAAAGCTCCAGTGATTCTGATATTCTAATTTTTCTTGTCACTGACACTGACACAGTCCTTGAAACATAATATTTAAAGTAATTTATATAGGTCTTAAAAAATTAACACTCTACAGCAGTAAGTTTTATAGAGTAACAACCCACATTAACTGCTATTTACGATCTCATGTCTCATTTTGTCCAGTTGGCTTTGAAATGACCCTCATGTTTATTTTTTTTTAAAAGATTTTATTTACTTGTTAGAGAGACAGAGCGTGGGCGAGAGAGAGAGTGAGCAAGGGTACAAGCAGGCTCCCTGCTGAGCAAGGAGCCTGATGCAGGACTCGATCCCAGGGCACTAGGATCATGACCTGAGCCGAAGGCAGACACCTAACCGACTGAGCCACCCAGGCGTCCCTGACCCTCATCTTTAATCTCTGGTTTTGCCAAACACTGCTTTTCCATCTGATGGCTTTAGCTGAAAACTGCAGGCATCTCAACTTTCTCAAAAGCAATAAATATACGATCAGGCAACCTGCAGTTTAGTGAAGCTTACAACTTACCAAGAGCTAAGAGGTGCAGAACAAGCCAATAATGGACAGAAATATTTGCCCTAGTCAGGGAGGTAAGGGAAGGCTTTCCTGAGAAAGAGGGTGCTGGTTCTTGCATTTGAAAAACGAGGAGATAAACCCGAGAGAAAAAGAAAGTGTTCCAGGCAGGAGGATCGGTAGGTATCTCATATCTAAAAGCCACGAATCTCTTTACGAACATTATGGATCATTCATATTTGACACTCGAAAGTCCAGACAGAACTGAAAGCAAACAGAGCGATAAGAACAAGAAGTCTCCGAGAATAAGTACTTTTAGTAAATCTTGGGCCAGCACGGCACAAGCAGCAGAACCCAAGCTCACGGTGTTGCGATATGAAGCTTAGATCTGCGGAAGACAAAAGCTCCTTCGACCTCTGCTTGGTCGGAGCCCGCTCACTAGAGCACTAGTCCAACAGGAAAAGCGAGGGAAGTGGGATGGGAAAGTCGGGAAGACAAGAGAGGGTGAGGGATGGAGTGAGGAGTGAGGCCTCCGAGCCAGGCATTTCTGAATATACAAAAAAGAGTAGAAAGCTAGCGACCCACTACTGCGACCCAAACACGAGCACCTAGCTAATGGGACCTCCGAACCGTGGCAACTGAGCTAGGGAGGGAGACAAGCCTACAGTGACTAAGCAGACACAATCATCGGACCGTGAAGGCAAGACTGTTGCGGGTGCCCTTACCGTGACGGTCGGCTCGCCGTCGAGTTCCTCCATACCGCCTCGCCTCAGCGCCCTGGAACTTGCACTGCCGCCAATACTCCCGGCTCAGGCCTCCCGCTCACAGCCGGCTGCGAGAGAGAGGACCCCCTCCGGAGCGCCTCCTGCACTGCCTGCAGGCCCAAACGCCCATCGCTACAGGGTCCTCTCCTCTCGGCCACGATCCTCCCTCTGCGACACTCTACACATGTCCCTCCTTCCTGGCCGGCGACAACACGACAGGGAAAACAGAGCCAGAGCAGCCTGTCCTCACAATAACCCTTCAACCAGGTCAGGCGCCGCCGCGGACAACTCCGCGCCGGCCAGGGAAAAGGCCCCCGGAGACGGCGGGAGCCGCGGCGGTGCGGTTGCGCGTGCGCGGGATGGGGCGGCTGCTCTGAGGCGAGTGCAGGCCCTGGCCCCGGGTTGAGCGAGCTCATGGTATCTCTGGACTCTGGCAGTTCTCGCTCCTGTGTGGTCTGCAAGTTAACGTCGTCGCAGCTGCTTCTCTGAACGGTATCCAGGCTTTGCCCAATCCCCGTCGGTCTACCGGGCTTGTTTATGAAGGCGGTCGCTGCTCCGCCCACCCCAAAACGCTCAAAAGGCACGCAGACTAAAGCGGCGGAAACAACTGTGAAATCGAGACAGCTGGGCTTGCTTAATTAAATACAAATACTAGTTTGTTATCTCACCAAAGCAAAGCAGAAAAGGGGACTTAAATCAGGGAATCCCAGACCTTGTTATGTAAAACTGAGAAGTGTTCCAATAACTTAAAGGAGTAATTTATTTTGTAAATGCCATACTTGCAAATACATACGCATACAGGGAAGAAAATAACGACTGTTTCTAAATTAACGAATAAGCAACTTTTCGAACGAATTGAAGATAATTCGAAATTTAAAGATAAGTCTTAGGAAATACTGCCTGGAAGTGTAGCAGCTGCTTTTATTTAGAAAAGAAATTTAATCTGAAAACAAGACATAATCTCAAAACTCTCCCTTCCCTGAGGTTCTTCTGAACGGCCTATTTGAATTGGTAGAAAAAGATGACTTGGAGTGGTTAGGAAAATCCTGTCACCCCAATAGTTCGTTCTTTTGAGGTACAGAATCTGTTAAGCAAAGGAAGAAAAATTCTTGTGGCTATCACAATTTCATCCAAATCTTTGTCTCTGAAGACAGCTATCCATAGGATGAACTTTAATGCAGTTTTGCACAAAATTCCACACTGTTCTACCATCTGTGTCTTAATGCATTTTCCAAATGTTTCACAGTTTCACTGATCTGAATGTTTCTAACACGAGTGGTGTGACTATGAAGTATGAGGAAGCATTCATGTCCATGCCTAATCTTTTCTGAAAGTAAAATGAACATTCGGGGTGCCTGGCTAAGTCAGTAAAGCATGCAACCCTTTGTTTTTTGTTTTTTGTTTTTTGTTTTTTGTTTTTTTGAGCATGTGACTCTTGATCACATTGGGTATAGAGATTACTTAAAATCTTGGGGCGCCTGGGTGGCAGTGGGTTAAGTGCCGGACTCTTGATTTTGGCTCAGGTCATGATCTAGGTCTTGAGATCAAGTCCCAAGTGGGGCTCTGCACTTAGCATGGAGCCTACTTAAGATTCTCTCCCTCTCCCTCTGTCTCGCCCCCCCCACTCTCTCTCAAAAAATAAAATTAATTAAAAATAATAATAAAGGGGCGCCTGGGTGGCTCAGTTAAGTGTCTGCCTTCGGCTTGGGTCATGATCCCAGGGTCCTGAGATCGAGCCCTAAGTCAGGCTCCCTGCTCAGCTGGGAGTCTGCTTGTCCCTCTTCCTCTGTCCTTCCCCCCCACACTGCTGATGCTCTCTCTCTCTGTGTCTCTCTCTGTCTCAAATAAATAAAATCTTAAAAAAAAAAAAAAAAACAGGATTAAAGACCAAAAAGAAAAACCACCTTTCTCAAAGGGAGACCTGAGAAAAAACTATTTGAATGACAAAGACCTTGGAAAATTTTAGTACTACAGTTTCTTGATTTTTTTTTTAAAGAACATACTTTTTTTAAAGATTTTATTTATTTATTTGATAGAGACAGAGATAGCGAGAGCAGGAGCACAAGCAGGGGGAGTGGGAGAGGGAGAAGCAGGCTTCCCGAAGAGCAGGAAGCCCAATGCAGGGCTCAATTCCAGGACCCTGGGATCATGACCCAAGCCGAAGGCAGACACCCAACGACTGAGCCACCCAGGCGCCCCAGTTTCTTGATATTTTAAAACTCATTTGAAGGGCGCCTGGCTGGCTTAGTCAGTAAAGCATGTGGCTCTTGATCTTGGGGCTGTGAGTTCAAGCCCCATGTTGGGTGTAGTGATTACTTAAAGATTAAAAAAAAAAAAGACCCTCATTTGAAGAAGCATTGAAATTGTCTGACCTTGGACTAGGTAATACTAGGTCTGGGAATAAGTATTCTGGGAATACTAGGAAAAAGTATTAGAAACATATTTTGAGGGCGCCTGGGTGGCTCAGTTAGTTGGGTGTCTGCTTTCAGCTCAGATCATGATCTCAGGGTCCTGGGATCCAGCCCCATGTCAGGCTCCCTGCTTGGCAGGGAGTCTGCTTCTCTCTATCTCTCCCTCTGCCCCTCCCCCTGCTCTTGAGTGCTCTCTCTCTCTAATGAATAAATAAAATCTTAAAAAAAAAGAAACATACTTTGGTCTAAGAGCACTACACACCAGCAACTTTACATAATCGTTCAAATACGTTTACTTTTTTTTTAAAGGAAACTAAAGCTAATAGAGTTATTATTCTATCTATGGACCTTTTTCTTCCTTCTAGTCCCTCGATATACTTCCAAGAATGAGGTTTCAATTACATAGTTTATAAATCCTCTTTTTCTTACGTATAATCATAAATGAATACTTTTGGAAAAACAATCATTATACAAATCTTTTTGTCTTGTCTTCCATAGGCTCCTCCTCTCCTTATATTGGTTGGTTTAACTCCTGAATTCCTGTATCTATACTGAAGAGTATTCAATCATGCAAGAGAAATTTCAACCTGAGGTATATCAGAACCCAAGGAAGACAGAATAAAATACTTCTGGAATCAAATAAAAATCTCCTAAAACGAAACATAATTATTGCCCAAAAGTCAAACCAGAAATCACTTTCAGTCACTCCAAAGTCAAACTAAGAATCATTCTCAGATCAAGCCAGAAGAATTGTGCTCTAGCACATCTCTAGATGTGGCCCATATAAAGTGCTAAGGGGATGCATTTAATGCATCCTAGTAAATTCAAATCTCCCTAGCCTGCAGAGAAATAAATACATATATCAAGCAACGTAACTATTTTGGAAACAAAGTAGAAATCTATAATCAAGAGGGGCGCCTGGGTGGCTCAGTCGTTAAGCGTCTGCCTTTGGCTCAGGTCATGATCCCAGAGTCCTGGGATTGAGGCCCGCATCGGGATCTCTGCTCAGCAGGCGGCTGCTTCTCCCTCTCCCTGCCACTCTGCCTACTTGTACTCTCTCTCTCTGTTAAATAAATAAATAGAATCTTGAAAAGGAAAGAAAGAAAGAAATCTATTATCAAGAAACATAGAGGGGTGCCTGGGTGGCTCAGTTGGTTGAGCACCCAGCTCTTGATTTCAGCTCAGGTCATGATCTCCTGGAGCATGGAGCCTGCTTAACATTCTCCCTCTGCCCTTCCCCCCACTTGAGCACACACTCTTTCTCCCTAAAAAAAAAAAGAGAGAGAGAGAGAGAGAAGCATACAAATATTTATGTACTTTGACCCTGTAAGTCCTCTCTTGAAAATTTACTTCAGGGGCGCCTGAGTGGCTCAGTCATTTAAGTGTCTGCCTTTGGCTCAGGTCATGATCCCAGGGTCCTGGGATCCAGCCCCACTCCATGCTCAGCAGGGAGTCTGCTTCTGCAACTCCCCCTGCCTGTGCTCTCACTCTCACTCTGCCCTCTCTCAAATAAATAAATTTATTAAAATCTTAAAAAAAAGAAAATTTATTTCAAATAACTTCAAAACAAAAATGGTATATTTTGGTATGTGCTATATATAACACAACAACAAAAATTTATCAATCTCCACACTATTGACATTTTGGACCAGAAAATTCTATGTTGTGAGAGCTGTCCTGTACGTTGCAGGATGTTTAGCAGAATCCCTGGCTTCTACCCACTAGATGCCAATAATACCCCTCAACAATTTTAACAACTGAAAATGTCTCTAAATATTCCCCATATTCCTTAGGGGACAAAATCACCTCTGTTAAGAATTGCTGGTATCAATGTTCAACCTTAGAGGAACAGAGGAATAACTAAGTAAATATAACAGCAATGAGATTGCCCGGCTATTTCGAAGAACTATGAAGAACATGGAAAAGACTCTCAAGATGTTTTAAAATGTTCACCTTTTTTTGTCCCCATAATTGTTTTTTTTTTTTTAATGGAAAGGGTTACACTTTTTTATTTTATTTTTTTAATTTAATTTATTTATTTGACAGAGAGAGAGACAGCGAGAGAGGGAACACAAGCAGGGGGAGTGGGAGAGGGAGAGGCAGGCTTCCCACTAAACAGGGAGCCTGATGTGGAACTCCATCTCAGGACCCTGGGATCATGACCTGAGCCTAAGGCAGACACTTAACAACTGAGCCACCCAGGCGCCCTATATGGAACTTTTGAATTACTATATAGTACACATGAAACTAATATAACACTAACTGGAATTAAAATAAAAACTTTAGAAAGAAGAAAAAGTCATCTTTTAGCATGTTTACCAGATAATTTTAAAATCAAAAATTGGGGTGCCTGGGTGGCTCAGTCGTTAAGTGTCTGCCTTCGGCTCAGGTAATGATCCCAGGGTCCTGGGATCAAGCCCCTCATTGAGCCCCTCCTGGAGCCCCTCCTGGAGCCCCTCCTGGAGCCCCACATCCAGCCCTGCATCTAGCCCCGCAGGGGGCTCCCTGCTCAGCCAGAGGCTTACTTCTCCCTCTCCCACTCCCCCTGCTTGTGTTCCCTCTCTCACTGTCTCTCTCTGTCAAATAAATAAATAAACTTAAAAAAATAAATAAAAATAAATTCAAAAGTAAACCAAAAATTTTTCTACAATTAAATTACAAATAATATTTCTAAAATTATATAAAGATATTTACATGTGCATAAAGACCAAATTAAAATTTGAGAGATAAGGAACACCTGGGTGGCGAGTTGGTTAAGTGCCAGACTCTTGATTTCAGCTCAGGTCCTGATCTCAGGGTTCTGAGATCAGGCCCCAAATAGGGCTCCGCACTGAGCACAGAGTGAGCTTCAGATTCTCCTTTTCCCTCCCCTCTGCTCCTTCCTCCAACTCACAGGTGTGCAGGCTCTCTCTCTCTCTCAAATAAATAAAAGCTTTAAAAATAAATAAAATAAAATTGAGAGATAAGTGTTGTATTATGGGAATGGGAATGAATTAAAATCTTTTATTCTTTATTTTATTTATTTATTTAAGTAATCTCCACACCCAATGTGAAGCTTGAACTCACAACCCCAAGATCATGAGTTGCATGCTCTACCAACTGAGCCAGCCAGGTGCCCCCAAAATTTTTATTCTTTTAAAAATAATTCCTGGGGGCGCCTGGTTGGCTCAGTTGGTTGAGCGACTGCCTTCGGCTCAGGTCATGATCCTGGAGTCCCGGGATCGAGTCCCACATCGGGCTCCCTGCTGGGCAGGGAGTCTGCTTCTCCCTCTGACCCTCTTCCCTCTCGTGCTCTCTCATTCTCTCTCTCTCAAAAAATAAATAAAATCTTTAAAAAAAAAATAATAATTCCTGGTAGGGCGCTTGGGTGGCTCAGATGGTTAAGCATCTGCCTTCGGCTCAGGTCATGATCCCAGGGTCCTGGGAGCGAGTCCCGCATCGGGCTCCCTGCTTCTTGGGAGCCTGCTTCTCCCTCTGCTTCTCTCTCTCTCTCTGTCTCTGTCTCTCATGAATAAATAAATAAAATCTTTAAACATAAATAAATAAATAAATAAATAATAAAAATAATTCCTGGTATTCGTGGGTGGCTCAGTGGGTTAAGTATCTGCCTTCAGCTCAGGTCATGATCCCAGGGTCTTGGGATCGAGCCCTGTGTCAGGCTCCCTGCTCAATGGAGAGCCTGCTTCTCTCTTTCCCTCTGCTGCTCTCCCTGCTTGTGTGCTTGCTCTCTCTCTCTGTCTCTGTCAAATAAATAAAAAAATCTTTTTAAAAAAATAAAAATAGGGCGCCTGGGTGGCTCAGTTGGTTGGGCGACTGCCTTCGGCTCAGGTCATGATCCTGGAGTCCCGGGATCGAGTCCCGCATCGGGCTCCCTGCTCGGCGTGGAGTCTGCTTCTCTCTCTGACCCTCCCCCCTCTCGTGTGCTCTCTCTCTCTCATTCCCTCTCTCTCAAATAAATAAATAAAATCTTTAAAAAAAATAAAAATTAAAAAATAAAATTAAAAAAATAAAAAAATAAAAATAATTTCCTGATGTTTTAAACACATACAAATACACATATTGATACATACATATGTACACATACACAAATAAGGCCTTATTTGTGAAAACTTGCTCTATGGCCCCATGTAAGACTTCAAGTTGAGAAATAAAATTATAAATGTGACAAGTTCTCTATTGGAGGAGTAAAAGCTGTTCTAGCCCTGTGGCTCTCAAATTTCAGTGAGCTTCAGAATTATCTAGAGTGCTTGTTAAACCACTGACTCATGGACCCTATCACCAGAGTTTCTTATTCAGTGGGTCTAGGGTGCCGCCCAGGTATTTGCACTTCTACCAGATTCACAAGTACAGGTGATGTAGTTGCCCAGGGGACCACTTTTTGAGAACCGTTCTCCCAGTTCTGTTCTCCAGCTCAGGGTGAGAGTAATCACTCACAAACAGGAGCTTGAAGTGTATAGATATTATCTATATTTGGCACAACTGTGAAATATGAGATTTGCTCAATATCGGTTCATTTTTTTTTTTAAGATTTTATTTATTTGACAGAGAGACACAGCTAAAGAGGGAACACGAGCAGGGGGAGTGGAAGAAGGAGAAGAAGGCCCCCGGCGGAGCAAGGAGCCCGATGCGGGGCTCAATCCCAGGACCCCAGGACCATGACCGGAGCCGAAGGCAGACGCCTAACAACTGAGCCACCCAGGCGCCCTGATATCTGTTCATTTTATGAGACAAACAGCCTCAAATCACTGGCCCTGCTTGAGTCCAGTAATGGACAGAGAAGTAGGACTGGAGTGTTAATGGGATTAGAAGAAACTGTCATTCCAGTGTAGAAGCTGCATTCAGGAAACCCACTGTAGGCATTTTTGGTATTCTCATGATGAGAACTATGTTACTATTGCTATGTCAGTAAATTTCTTTTTTAAGGTTTTATTTATTTATTTGACGGAGAGAGACACAGCGCGAGAGGGAACACAAGGCACAGGGAGTGGGAGAGGGAGAAGCAGACTCCCCACTGAGCAGGGAGCCCGATGTGGGGCTCGATCCCAGGACCCTGGGACCATGACCTGAGCCGAAGGCAGATGCTTAACTGACTGAGCCACCCAGGTACCCCGCTATGTCAGTAAATATTTATTGATCACTGGGTCTCAGGACTTTGTTACTTGCAGAGACTACAAAGGTAAATAGCAATGATACCCACCCTCAAAAAGGCCCTTATAGGGCCATCCTCTAAGTTATGTGTGTGTGCAGTATGTATATTACTAGACAGTGATGTATGGTATTGTGATTTGGGACAATATTTCCCTATAGTTATACCCCAGCTGACACATTTAAAGTGCAATATAGCAGGTTCTTGGCTTTGACTGTTGGCACTTTCTCAAGTCCTATCTTTGCCATGACACAAAGATAGAAAGCTGGAAGTTTTCTATAATATCACCATTCCAGAAATCCTCCAGATTTCCTGCAGTATTTAGGCATTCAGTATTCAATGTTCTTACAATGTTCACAGAGATAGCTCAAGTGCTCAACTAACCTTTGTTAGAATGTGAAGGAAATTTGATGTTATAAACTACACGCTTTAGTTGTCTGTGTTATAAATTCAGTTATGTGTTTCTTGGAGTTTTTGGCAAAGACTTAAAGCTCTAAACAAGACTCTGTGATTCTTGTTTTCCTACTACTTGTAGGAATATTGTTTTTTCTTTGGCAGCTGGCCCTGAAGAGTACCTTCTGGCAGGTTCACCCTACCCTTATTACCTTCTTATGCCAATTATTGATATTTAACTAGATTTCCAGAGGAATGAGGCCTTTCTTGCCCAAGTTCCTACTCACCACACAGCTCCCTCCTCACTTACCACTTCTCTCATCCTTCAGCATCCAGGAACTATGCAAGGTGTTGGGGATAAAACTGCAAACGAGACAGACAGGTCTCTGCTTTCATGGAACTTTCATTCTGCTGAGAGACAACCAAACAAAAATGTAAGTCAAAACAACTTAACTGGTGCTCCTGGCACTATTCTAGGATTTTTTTCTGCCTGTTTCTTCTCTTCCTTCCATATGGATCTATATGCGGTCCTACAGTAACTAAGCGCTGGGCTCTGAGTTGGAAAGCCTGAATTGCACAGGATTCTGGCTCTGCTACTTCCAGCCAGGTGACCAAGTTGCCCAACCATTCTGTCTCATTTTCTTCATCTGTAAAATGGGGAAAATAATAGAGGTTTTGTGAGGATCAAAGGCTTAGTATAGAATCCCCAGATAATAATCACTCGATGAACATCTGCCATTGTTCTTTTCTGTATTTGTTACCCCTTCTACTTTCTTATTCTAAAGCACCCTCTTCCAGTGCCCAGCCACTCCCTTCCCACCCCTATAAAAATGATGAAGGGAGAAATTTTATGTTGGGAAATTTCTATCTTTTCACATATTTCCCCCTTGGAAATTGGAAAGGGACTCCTAGTATACAACTTCAGTAGATTCCCTAGGTTCAACTCACAGAATTCCGGTCTGCCATTGGAAAATATTTTTTCTTTTTTTTTTAAGATTGTATTTATTTATCTGAGAGGGAGGGAGAGAGAAAGAGAGCACACAAGCAGGGGGAGCAGGAGAGAGAGAAGCAGACTCCCCGCTGAGCAGGGAGCCTGATGCAGGGTTCAATCCCAGTTCCCTGGGATCATGACCTGAGCTGAAAGCAGACGCTTAACCAACTGAGCCACCCAGGCACCCGTGCCATTGGAATATATATGCTCACACATTTGAATATGCTTAACTACTTTTTATAGGAGCTCCTCCTTTGCCTGAAGGTGATTTTGTAATTTAGCATAACTTTGAAGAGGAAGGACATTGTAAGACACACCTGTCGCCCAAAAGCTAACGACTAAACAACCATTTGATTATTGGAGGCCCTCATATATTAATAAGAGTAAGTTTAACATGACATATTCCTTTTTGATGGTTCTCCAGTCTTATCAGGCTGGGAAGGTACGTGATGGCAAAAGAAGACCTAGGTTCAGGAGAGCAAGGATAGCATCTCTCTTTCTCTATAGTACCTGGCATAGCACCCAGCTTGTTCATTCTCTGGCATACAGTAGAAGCTCAATCAACACTACTTGCCAGCTGTGTGATATTGGGCAAGTTACTTAACTCCTTTGACCCTCAGTAGCAAATAAATAGTACACCTACTTGGAAGGGTTTGTTTAAGGAGAAAATGAGCTAATATTAGTAACGCCCCACTCAGTGCCTGAGCAGGGCAGTTGGTTCTCTTCCCCTTTCACTTCTTGTGTATGGCCTGATTATACCCACCCCCGGCCTGATTATAAGTTATTTGAGTCAGGGACTTTGCCCAGTGCCTAGCATATGACCTTACACATAGGGATAGCTTCAATTTATTTACTCATTCAGTGAATCTTTGAGTATCTACAATGGACAAAAGCTTGGAGTTGATAGAGAGCTGGCACATTCAGGAACCCCACGTAATTGAATATGACTGAAGCAGAGACTTCCAGGAGGAAATGATGAGAAAGAGCTAGAATGGTTAGCCTGGATTAGCTCTCAAAGGGCTCTGTAGGTCTTATAAGAATTTTGGACTTTACCCTTCAAGGCAGAGGATTGCCACTGAACCAAGGAGTGGCAAAAACTTTTGTTTTTACTTTATTTTTTTAATTATTATTATTTTTTAAAGATTTTATTTATTGGGGTGCCTGGGTGGCTTAGTCGTTAAGCGTTTGCCTTTGCCTCAGGTCATGATCCCAGGGTACTGGGATCAAGCGCCGCATTGGGCTCCCTGCTCTGAGGGAAGCCTGCTTCTCCCTCTCCCACTCCCCCTGCTTGTGTTCCCTCTCTCGCTGTGTCTCTCTCTGTCAAATAAATAAATAAATAAATAAAAATCTTTTAAAAAATAAATTAAAAATTATTTAAAATTAAAAAAATAGTTTATTTATTTGAGAGAGAGAATGAGAGAGAGCATGAGGGGGGGAGGGTCAGAGGGAGAAGGTGACTCCCTGCTGAGCAGGGAGCTGGATGCGGGACTCCGTCCTGGGACTCCAGGATCATGACCTGAACTGAAGGCAGTGGCTCAGTCGGTTAAGTGACTTCAGCTCAGGTCATGATCCCAGGACCCTGGGATCGAACCCCACACGTGGCTCCTTGCTCATCGGGGAGCCTGCTTCTCCCTCTCCTTCTACCTGCTACTCCTCTGCTTGTGCTCTCTCTCTCTCTGTCAAATAAATAAAAATTCTAAAAAAAAAAAAAAAATGGTTTACGGTTCTCAGACAAGTGTGTGTAAGAATCACCAGGCAAGCTTGTTAAAAATGGGGGATTCCAGGGGCACCTGGGTGGCTCAGTCATTAAGCATCTGCCTTTGGCTCAGGTCATGATCCCAGGGTCCTGGGATCGAGCCCCACATCCGGCTCTCTGCTCAGCAGGAAGCGTGCTTCTCAGTCTCTCCCTCTGGCTTGTGTTCCCTCTCTCGCTGTCTCTCTCTCTCTGTCAAATAAATAAAATCTTAAAAAAAAATGGGGGATTCAAGAGCCACATTGCCCAAGAATATGCATTTACTTAATTTTATTTTTCTAAGAATATGCATTTAAACTGGTACCCTAGGGGCCCCCATCTGCCTCAGGTGGTAGAGCATGCACCTCTTGATCTCAGGGAGGTGAGTTCAAGCTCCAAGTTGGGAGTAGAGCTTGCTTAAAACAAAACAAAACAAAACAAACAAAAACAAACAAAAAATGGTACCCCAGATGATTCTGATCCACTCAAATATATAGGCACAAGAGAGACATACCTTACAAAAATAATAAAAAAACAGGAGGCTATTGCAGTAGCCTTGGGGTAAGCAGACTTGAATTCAGGCTTCACCTGCCTGCCCTGATCAATTTGCTTTCCTTGGCCTGTCTTACACCTAGCACCTTAAGCCTCCTCTTCCCCATGGAGGATCAGCTGGAAGCCCAGCAAATGAGACTAGCCCAGAGACCAGACAGAGGCTGAAGAGAAGTAGCTAGATTTGGTAGGTATTTAGAAGGTGGAATAGACTAGACTCAAAGATCCTTTGGATGGGGACCGGCGAGGGTGAAGAAGAGCAGGAAGTCAAGGACGCCCCCTGGCTCTCCGGCTTGGAGGAGCAATAGTTGTAATGGTGTGCCATTCAGTGAACCAAGAACTCAAAGGAGAAGGGCAGTTCCCGGAAGGTGAAGTGAGGAATTTTAGTTGAGATTTGCTGAGTTTGTGGTGTCTCTGGGACACCCAAGTGAAGATGTTCACAGGTCAGCTGGATTTATGGGTTGGAAGATCAGAACAAGATCTAGTTTAGAAATACATATTTGAGAATCAGCTAATAGGTGGTAATAGAAGGTGGGTGAAATCATCCCAGGAGAGGGAATAGAATGATAAGAGAAGAGGATCTAAAACAAAATGCAAGGAACATTTAAGGGAAGGAATGACGAGGAAAAGAATTGCAAAGGGATCAAGGACCGGCCTGAGTCAACAGCCCAAAGTCACAGGGAGGGAGTTGAGAGGAGTGAGGAACGGGGAGGCACACTGGATTCAGCACAGAAGCCGGTGGTGACCTTGCAGAGAGCAGTTTTAGCAGAGCTCCAGGGACAGCACCAGATTGCCGTGGATTGAGGAGTGAGTGGGAGGTGAGGGAGTGGAGGCAGCTGGCATGGACAGTTTTTCAAGACGTTTGGCCAAGAATGGAGTGAGATGGAAGAAGGAAACAGAATCAAGAGAGTCTTTTTCTATGCTAAGGGAGGAGTGGAAGAAAGCACAGGATGAAGGAAATAATAAAACCTACCGAGAGTAGCGGGAGGAATCCACTGCCCTGAAGTCAGGATTGTTCCTAAGAGGGACCTACTTCTGTTTTTTAACCTGACCGATTGGTTTGGAATCTGGATATTGAGCGGTTCACTCTTACAGATCCTGTTTCCTCTTGGAGGTTGGGAGCCAGGCCATGAGTAAGGAGTTTGTAGGATGAAAATTTTTCCTCAGCTAGCAAAGTACGGGTTTACCAGCAAGAAGCAAGTAGGCACCGCACTGAAGCAAGAGCCCGGTGGGAAGCGGGTTGAGGCTGAAGCTTTAAAATTCAAAGGATGAGAGGCTGAGTGAGTGTGATGTTCCTCCAACCGTGGGGAAAGCTGCATTTGGGTCACCAAACAAGATGGTTTTTTCCCAGAACCTCCTGCTGGGGCTTTTACTTAGGCTTCCCCTTTCTCCTCTACTCAGTCTGCCTTCCCCGGCCTGAGTCTCACGTCTAGGCCTCAAGCCTCCTCGTCCCCACCGAGGACCAGCTGGAAGCCATTTTGATTAAGCTCCACCACAGAAGGAGGACAATACAGCCCCGCCCAGAGCCAGGCGCGCCCCCGCGGCGGGCCGGGTGCGCGTGTCCGCGCCTCTTCCCGCCGGCCTGGCGGGCGCCGGGCCCAGGCCAGGGCGGTGCGAGGCGGGGGGTGGGGGTGGTTATGTAAGCGTTGCGCGCTCCCGCGAAGCGGCAACCAATGGGAAGCCCCGGCGGCTCGTGCTCGCGCACGCAGGGTGGGGGGAGGGAGCGCACG
The DNA here is from genome assembly GCF_037043125.1 of Eumetopias jubatus. Lineage (NCBI taxonomy): Eukaryota > Metazoa > Chordata > Mammalia > Carnivora > Otariidae > Eumetopias > Eumetopias jubatus. The sequence continues at coordinate 86,798,095 of NW_028274816.1, forward strand.
ACGTGCGCGCGCCCTCTCCCTCCTCCACCGCTGCCGCCTCCTTCTTCTGCCGCTCCTGGTGCTGCTTGTGTGCTCGTTCGGTGCGGACCTGGTACCTCTTTTGTGAAGCGGCAGCTGAGGAGACTCCGGCGCTCGCTATGGCCGACGAAAAGCCCAAGGTGAGCTCGGCGCTGGCTTCCTCGGCTCGCCGCGCGGTCGGGGTCACGGCGCTGGCCGGGGTCCGGCCCGAGCCCGCCGCGGGCTCCCCGCGCCTTCCTGGGCCCCCCACGGGGCCGGCCGCGGTTCAGGCCCGGGCGCTCCGCGCCATTTTCCTCCCTCCCCTCTTCCTCCCTCCCGCGCCGGAGGAGGCCCCGCCGCCCTCCCCCGCCCCCGACCGCCTCGGAGTGCGCGCCGGGCGCGAGTAGGGCGGGCGAATCGCGGACGCCCGCGGGCCCACCGGCCGCGAGCGGAGCTCCTCCGGCCCGGCCGGCTGGGCGCGCGTGCGGAGGGGCGTTAGGGCGCGCGGTGTCCCCACCCTCCGCGGACCCCGCGCCGGGGCGGGTGTTGCCGCCTCCGCGGTGGCGGGGAGTTCCCTCCACCCCGGGCCTCCCCCTCAGGGATGGGGGGCTGCGGGCATCTGGGGACCCCTGCCCCGCGCCGCGCTGGCCTGGCCAGGGCTCGAGGAGAATCAATGGGCTGCCGATGGGTTCCCCATCGGGCCGTCGTGAGGGCCCGGGGTTCGGGGATTCCCGGGGAGTATTTCCCACTTTCCTGGCTTCGGGGTCCCCAGGGGGCTGGGCAGGGGCTTTTCCCTGGGTGCCAGATCACCCCTAACCTGCGGAGACCATGCGGTTTCGAGAAGTTGGAGGCAGAGGTGCGAGCAGAAAGACTTGGTAGGGCTTAACTTTTTTAACGCGGGTTTTGAGGCACCGGGAGGCTCTTCCCGTGAGGAGTAAGGCACACACTTCTTCCTGGCACACGGGACTTTCGTAGGGTTTGTTCTGTGACACCCCCTCCCCTTTCCTTTCTGAAGTGACTTGGGGGCTACGGAATTACATCAGCCCTTGATTTTGGTGAACTTCAGGTTGGGTGGAAATCTACAAGGAAGATTTGGAAGAAAACTGCATTTGACCCATGACAACAAAGGGGAGGGGAGAATAAGCTCTTAACTGAAAATAAAAGTGAGGCTGCTAATAGAGGCAAACATGAATAGTGGTTCTAAGTTACTACCGCTGCTTCAGAGAGAATCGAGGGATATTCCTCAGTTAGTTTTTTTTTTTTAATGTAGTTGAGATACAAGTTATTAAATTGAGTTTAGTAACTTTTTAACAAGACAGTTGTAATGAGTTTCAGTTGCAAGTTTTAGATTTTTATCCTTGTACTTATTCTGTACTTAAAGCGCTTTATAAAGAGGATGGTTATTTTTAATCTTTTTAAGGGAAATGACATATTCTGCAGGTTAAAATATGCCATTTTAGAAAATTCAGATGCAGGAGCGCCTTTCAGTGAATTGAGTGGGACCCATCGATAAAAGTCAATGGTTTTCGCTGATGGTATTGCATGTAGGCTACTCTTCCGTTTCTGTGACAGCTATTTAATATCATTGCTCCAAGATTTTTCATCTTTCAGATTGATTTCAGCAGCTGAAAACAGCTGTATACTCTTTTATCATACAGAATGAGAAACCTGTTGATTTCTGAAGCAAGTTGGGCTGCTGCTACTTTAAAAGGTGTTTGTTTTTCACATTTTCCAAATTATACTTTTATTTTTCTTTCAACAGGAAGGAGTCAAGACTGAGAACAACGATCATATTAATTTGAAGGTGGCGGGGCAGGATGGTTCTGTGGTGCAGTTTAAGATTAAGAGGCATACACCACTTAGTAAACTAATGAAAGCCTATTGTGAACGACAGGTGAGGAACTGACATACGCACTTCCAATAAAACTTATTAAGAAAAAACAAACCTTATTTTTTTGAAGAATAGAAAGTAGACTGGCATAATATTATCTTTCAGTTGAATGAATGCACTTATATACTTGACATATCAGTTCTGTCCTACCCTTGGTATGCTGATGCTTCATGAAAGTCCTTAGGATGGTTTGGTTAATATTCTATATGATACTAGTCCTATGCCAGAATTCATCAAATCATAGCCACAACACAAAATTTGTTCCTCAGGGGATGAGATTTTACTTTTATAAGAGAATAAGAAGGATCTTGATAAAATTTCTTGTTAGGCTCTTTTTTTCTTAATCCATTTAAAATTTGTGTCACATCAAAACATTTTATTTTGAGCATTTAAGCAAATTTGGAAATTAAATTGTGAGTTTAACAACACTGCAATTTTCCTGAAGCATGTAAAATTGTAATATTTTCTTAAATAATGGTAGATGTCAAGAAATTTAACCTCCTGAGTCAGGCAGAAACATTCCTATGTTATAGGGACATTTGCATTTTACTCAGAAATTAGTAAATGGACAGCAAGAAGAGGAAGTAGAGATGAATAGATGCTGGGAGGTGAGTGCAGAGTTTAAGACAAAGAAGCTTCCTTTTGTGAGGTTGAATCTGTAACAATACGGAGGCAACTTTAAAGATGACTTTTGCAAGTATAACAAAAACTCTGGTACCTATATTCAATAATAACCTGGCAGAAGTATTTTTTTTTAATTCAACTTTGAATGTATAACATAAAAGTTGGGAAAGTCATTCTTTTAGACAAAAACAAGTTGTCTGCATTGCAAATTGTCCTAAAAATAGGCTCCAGATAGAGTAAGACTTAAACGTGTAGAAGTTGGGAGATTGAGTTTGAGCTGTATTTGGACTTCCTGCATGAGCTCTAAGGGCATTTGGAAGAAACTGAGGATAAACTTTGTTTTGAGATTGAAACTTTGTTTTATGCCTAATTTATTTATAATAGAATACTGTGCTTATGATTCTTTTATCTTCATACATAAACTAATCTTAAAGTTTTTTTTTTTTTTTAAGATTTCATTTATTTTTTTGACAGAGAGATAGTGAGAGCAGGAACACAAGCAGGGGGAGTGGGAGAGGGAGAAGCAGGCTTCCCGCCGAGCAGGGAACCGGATGTGGGGCTCCATCCCAGGGCCCTGGGACCATGACCCGAGCCAAAGGCAGATGCTTAATGACTGAGCCACCCAGGCACCCCTATAGTTCTTTAAAAGATAATGATTTTCAGTGTACTCTTATTTGAAGAATTTTGGCGAAATCCCTCCACATACTAATAAATATGTACTTCCTACTTGTGCTAAAGAATTTTTGCTCTAGCGTCTTCCATATTTGAACACTAGTGCCCCTTCAGGTTACAGGGGAATTTTAAAAGGTAATCTTGTAGAACTTTTACACAGCATACCATTTACAAAGTAGAAACTCATGCTTAGATTTAGTGGTTTTCTTTCTTTTTTTTTTTTTTAATATTTTATTTATTTGACAGAGACACAGCAAGAGCAGGAACACAAGCAGGGGGAATGGGAGAGGGAGAAGCAGGCTTCCTGGGGAGCAGGGAGCCCGATGTGGGGCTTGATCCCAGGACCCCGGGATCATGACCCGAGCTGAAGGCAGATGCTCAACAACTGAGCCACCCAGGCGCCCTAGATTTGGTGGTTTTCAATAAAATTCTCTGCCTATCTTTTCTTGTTACTAAATTTTAGATTTTAAATGGTCATACATTTTTTAAACGGTCCTGTTTTTCAAAACTTAATATGGAAACTCAACTGTAATGCAAAGTTGGAAAAACTTTTCATTGAATACCTATGTACTTACCACCTAGCTTAACCATTAACATTTTATTATACGTATCTATTGATAATCTCTATTAATCCTAGACTGTTAATATTTAAGACTTCCTGTATTTCTTGTAGGGGCCCCAAAGGAACTTCTTACTTATCTGATATTTATCAGATGCCTACCATGTGCTGGGGCTTATACCGTATACCAGAAAAACAGACACATAGCACATCCCATATTGCAGATGTCTTTATATGAGATTGTTCTGTAAGATTGAGTTAGTGGGTCAATCAAGAATTTGGCGATTTTCCTGGTATGTTAAAATTTAGTGTATTGGGGCGCCTGGGTGGCTCAGTCGTTGAGTGTCTGCCTTTGGCTCGGGTCATGATCCCAGGGTCCTGGGATGGAGCCCTGCATCGGGTTCCCTGCTTGGCAGGTGGCCTGCTTCTCCCTCTCCCACTCCCCCTACTTGTTGTTCCTGCTCTCACTGTTTCACTGTCAAAAAAAAATTTTTTTTAGTGCATTACTCACGTAAATAAAGTGAAAATTTTTCAGTTAGGTTTAAGTTGACTAAACTTGGGGCCACTTTTAATTTGCACTAGGGTAAAAAGAAGCATGGTAATCCATTAAAAAATACAATTCTGCATATCAATTGGAATGCAAATATAATTTGAAGATAAGATTCAGGAAAATTTGGAAAGATTAGTTCCCATTTTCTTTTTAAATTAGGAATAACCTCAGAGTTTTGATTAAACAAGATCCCTGTTTACTTTTCAAATGTTTACTTCTCTCATTCTAAGGAAGAGGGAGTTGAAGTGTCACATAATTGGGCTGATCCCTGCTTTTTAAGTGTAGGTATAGCCTTTCAAAGGTCTAAATTTTTTTTTTTTAAGACTTTCTTTATTTGACAGAGAGAGACACAGCGAGAGAGGGAACACAAGCAGGGAGAGTGGGAGAGGGAGAAGCAGGCCTCCCGCCGAGCAGGGAGCCCAATGCGGGGCTCGATCCCAGGACCCTGGGATCATGACCTGAGCCGAAGGCAGACGCTTAACGACTGAGCCACCCAGGCGTCCCAAAAGTCTAAAATATTTACCCAATCTAATTTGCATAGCTAAAGGTGGCTTTTTGTTTTTTTGTTTTGACAGTTGAGGATTCTTGACTAAGGATTTCTTATCAAGATTAATTGAATGCTCATATTTACTTTCTAATGAACTTAGTTGGCATTGGATCTTTGGAGGAGTTCCAGTAGATGTCTAATAGGCATCTCAAATTGAATGTGCAAAAGAAGACTTTTGATTCTACTCGTACAAATCTTTTTCTCTGGTGTCCCCTCTCAATAAATAGCACTGTTACATTTAGTTGGGAGGTCAAAATCTTGGGATCATCCTTGATGTTTTATAACTCCTATAAAATCCATCAACAAATTCTGTTCTCTACTTAAACCTGTACTGTTCAAAACAGTAGTCACAAGCCACGTGTGACTGTTTACCTCCTGAAACATGGCTAGTCCAAATTAATATGTGCTGGAAAGTGTACAATATATGCCAGATTTTGAAAACTCATAGTGGGAAAAGTAAAATATCTTAATTTTTCAAATGTCAATTACATGTTAAAAGGATTTTTTATTTGCAAGAGAGAATGAGAGAGAGGGAGGAGGGTCAGAGAGAGAAGCAGACTCCCCGCCCAGCAGGGAGCCCAATGTGGGACTTGATCCCGGCACTCCAGGATCATGACCTGAGCTGAAGGCAGTTGCTTAACCAACTGAGCCACCCAGGCGCCTAAAACAAAAGGATTTTTTTTTTTTTTAAAAAACAATGTGGTGAAAGTCTTTTTTTTTTTTCCTTTTTTAAAGATTATTTATTTGAGAGAGAGAGAGAGAGTACATGAGAGGGGGTAGGGTCAGAGGGAGAAGCAGGCTCCTTTGCTGAGCAGGGAGCCTGATGTTGGGACTCGATCCCAGGACTCCGGGATCATGACCTGAGCCGAAGGCAGTCGCTTAACCAACTGAGCCACCCAGGCGCCCAAACAAAAGGATTTTTAACATTGATTTACAACATTTAAAATTTTACCTGCTTGGGGCGCCTAGGTGGTCAGATGGTTAAGCCTTTGCCTTCGGCTCAGGTCATGATCCCAGGGTCCTGGGATCGAGCCCTGCAACAGGCTCCCTGCTCAGCGGAGAGCCTGCTTCTCCCTCTCTCTCTCTGCAACTCCCTCTGCTCGTGCTCTCTCTCTCTGTATCTCTCTGTCTCAAATGAGTAAATAAATAAATCTAAAATTTTACCTGCTTTTTAATGTGGCAATTAGAAAAATTAAAAATTACATATATAACTCACATATTTCTCTTGGATAGTGCTGAGCCCTCAACCATTTTATTCCACTATTGGTTGATTACTAACTTCGGAGACTTTCCTGATTAATTCAGAGTGTTTCTGCTCCCATTACTCGGTCCTCTCACTGTTTTTGTTTTTTGTATTGATCACTGTCTGTATTTGTCTCTCCATTAAAATGTAAGCTACATGGGGCGCCTGGGTGGCTCAGTCATTAAGCATCTGCCTTCGGCTCAGGTCATGATCCCAGGATCCTGGGATCGAGCCCCGCAACAGGCTCCCTGCTCAGCGGGAAGCCTGCTTCTCCCTCTCCCACTCCCCCTGCTTGTGTTCCTGCTCTCGCTGTCTCTCTCTCTGTCAAATAAATAAATAAAATCTTTTAAAAAAAAATGTAAGCTACCTGAGCATAGGGCCTTTTTGTTTACTATTTCTCTAGAACTTAAACCACTACCTACATATAGAGTGTGTTCAATAAATGCTTACAAAATGATAGAGAAAATTCAGACTGCCTCCAGAGGTTGGTTTGTAAATAAATTTTCTTTTCACATGTAGAATTGAGTTTGCCCACTTTGTCAGCTGTATAGCTTTTGGCTGAGAGCATACTCTTCCACTCTAGTGTGCATATACTATAACAGATTCTTTCATGGAATGTTAAGTGGCTTCAGAGAGCCCAGGCTGATTGATTGGTTTAGTCCTGTCCATTTTTGTGAAATGAAGAAATAGGGATCCAAAGAGATAACCTCACAGAGCTCTTCCGTGGTACAACTCTGAAGCTAAAGCTCAGAGATAAAATTTGCTCAGAAGTGGAACCCAAATACGGGTTTAATGTAAATTCATTGTTTGAATTTACAGGATTCATGGAATCTGAAAGGCAAGTCTCTGAATTTTGGACTTTTGATCTGTAGCAAAATAAAACATTTTATTGTTAAGGAAAAGCATGCAAACAGGTAGTAAGAAAGGAATATGTTGCGTGTTCTGGATTTGTGTTTTTTTCCCCTCTTGTTTTGAACAGCCATGCCATTGACCTTAGGACCTTCCACTGGATATAGTAGAGGAAGAACCCAGCATATGGCTTAGTATTTTGTTAAAGCAGTGGGTCTTCAATGGAGTGTTTGCAAATGTATAGTTAGTACTTAATGGCTTGGCATTTAATTCATGGTTGCTTTGCATAATCACAAATTAAATTTGGATGTCCTGAGGACTGAATTAAGGTTGTGGATGTCCCCTATCTGGTCTGGGAATTGCTTTATTCCTCAAGACAAAGGCTAGTCTGAAAGTGTTACGTGTCACAGACTAGAGTTTTAAAGGAAGGTAATAGGATCTTCATGTTGTAGTTTTATTTATTTATTTATTTTTTTAAAGATTTTATTTATTTATTTGAGAGAGAGAATGAGAGACAGAGAGCACGAGAGGGAGGAGGGTGAGAAGGAGAAGCAGACTCTGCTGAGCAGGGAGCCCGATGTGGGACTCGATCCCGGGACTCCAGGATCATGACCTGAGCCGAAGGCAGTCGCTTAACCAACTGAGCCACCCAGGTGCCCAGAGGTAGTTTTAAAGACAGACTTAATGAATCCATGTTAAGTAAAGGAATACAGGTGTCATATAAGTCTTGAGCACTTTGTTTCAATATTCTAGTCCTAGGAACTCAGTTAAGTTGAAGCAGGGATTTGTGTAACAATTATAGTTTGTGATTTGAGTATGATACAGGACTGATTTTTTTTGTAGGATGCTTCCTTCAAAGCTCTTTTCATATTCACAGCATATCTCCAAAGATACTTTATTTTCCTCTAGTATAGTATAGAGTATAGTATAAAGGAAAATCCTTATGTAGTATATGGAAAGTATAGTATAAAGAGTATAAGATACTCTTATATTTCCTCTCTTGTCTTCATTTGGCTGCAGTTACCAGCTTTGCTACTTTGTTCCTTTCCCCTTTTCCCCACTCCTGCCTCAGGTAGGTAATGATTAGTAAAACTTTGGAATCTGTTTTGCAGAAGGGGCTCATTTATCTCCTTAAATATAAAAAATTTCTTGAAGCTAAACTCTATTAATATAATTTTAAAATTCCCTTTTTGTAATAAAGCTGCTCCTCAATTTAATAGCTTTAGATTTATTTTTAAATAAAATGAAGCATGGTAAGGTAGATATTGCTTTTCATCCATTTTATTCCATCAGTAACCTACCCGTGAGCACCTACTGTGTGCAAGGAATGCAATATAACCACGACAGTCTTAGGTTCTTGTCCCTCCTGGAGCTTACTTTTTAGTGAGAGGTTGACAAATTATCATTGCTGGTCTGGGTAAATACTGAGAAGGAATATAAAAAGCAGGTGGTTCTTTTGAGGTATTCCACAGTTTTAAGCTTATGTGCTTATGGATGGTTTTAGGACAGTTATGGTGGAAATGTTGATTACCCCCCAAGGGTAAGAACTTGTTGAATTCTTGTGGTGTGCCTAACATTGTGCTGGGTTTTGACATAGGTTACTCTTGCTTGGTGATAGGAATTGTTTGGATACAAATGAAGGTTAAGTAGCTTTAAGGCAAAATTTTAATCATTACATTTATTTAGGTGACTTCCAGTTTTCATTATTAAGGGTGGGGTTTTTTCCCCCTTTTCGGAGAGCTCTTTAAATGCATATATGTTGCTGTGCAAATATGTTACTTTAAATTTCAGTATCTTTCTAACTCATTTAAAAGCAGTTTGGGGCGCCTGGCTCAGTCGTTAAGCGTCTGCCTTTCGCTCAGGTCATGATCCCAGGGTCCTGGGATCAAGTCCTGTATCGGGCTCTCTTGCTCTGCGGAAAGCCTGCTTCTCCCTCTGCCTCTGTCTCTCATGAATAAATAAAATCTTAAAAAAAAAAGTAGTTTGAAGCTATAATCTATTCAAGCTTGGAGTAGCTGTGGTCTCCAAAGTAATACAGCTTTTTTGAACGACCTTTTTTTTAAGATTTATTTATTTGAGAGAGTGAGAGTGTGAGTTGAGGGAGGGGCACAGGGAGAGGGAGAGAGAATCTCAAGTAGACTCTGTGCTGAGCACAGAGCCTGACTTGGGGCTCCATCTCACAATCCTGAGATCGTGATCTGAGCCAAAATCAAGAGTTGGCTACTTAACCAACTGAGCCACCCAGGTGCCCCTAAAAAGACCTTTTTTAAAAAATCATTTTGGGGGCACCCAGGTGGTCAGTCGTTTCAGCATCTGCCTTCGGCTTAGGTCATGATCCTGGAATCCCAGGATCAAGCCCCAAGTCAGCCTGCTCAGTGGGGAGTCTGCTTTTCTCTCTCCCTCTGCTCCTCCCCCAGCTTGTTCTCTCTCTCTCTCTCAATTAAATAAACAAAATCTTTTTAAAAAATCATTTTTCCTAAGAAGTTCAAACATAGTTCAGAGAAAGTGTGAAAGTCATGCCAAATCTTTTTATCCACACAGAAATGTTAACATGTTGATGATTGTTTATTTAGGTTTCTCTTTTAATATATTTATGGCTAAGTATGCATATAATTTTAGTTCTTACTGTTTCTTTGCATTCTTACTGCTTTTAAACTCTCTTGTAGGGTTTGTCAATGAGGCAGATCAGATTCCGATTTGATGGGCAGCCAATCAATGAAACAGACACACCTGCACAGGTAAAAATCTCTTTGTGCTAACTAGAAAAGTCAGTGTTTTGTAATTTTCTCAACAGCCTTGTTTTTATTTGTAAACTTTTAGACATTGGAATATAGTTTTTCACCAGAGTGCAAAACTCTAAAATATCATGAATATTAGTATTTCCTCAGGATATGTCAGTGGTTTCTAAATATCCAGTTACCATTTTGTAAAGCTGACAGGTCATTTAATTTAATCCATTCTTTCCTATTGCCAGCATTATTTGGAGAAAATAATTCAGAATGCTGTTTTTGTTGCTATAGCTCTTGATCATACTCCGGGTTCCCGCACAGGTGATTGGTTGGCTGTTGATCCTGAGCCTTTTTTACTTCTCATGCTGAAATCTCTTTTAGCTGTCCTAGTGAACTAAAGGGATCTTGGGGCTCTAACTGGAAGTGTATCTTGATGGTTTAGCTTGATCAGTAGGGTTCTTGATAGTAGGTGGCTTTCCAAAGCCTCTGCAAAAGGTGACGCTGTCTGATCCCTTTCTCTCTTCACATGTCACTTTGTAAGATATCAGCTGGGTGGTCTTCTATGGCAGAAGCTCTTTGTCTTTGTTTTTACCCTCTCGGGTTCCACTCAAGACTTACAGTTTAGGGAAAAAATATTTTGATAGAAGTTTAAATTGGAGCCCTTCTACTTTTAAATTTATCAGTCCATAAAAACTAGAAAGTGGTAAATATGGTAGGAGTGAAGCAGCCTACCCTGGTTGTGGTTTTGTTGATAACCTTCAAAAATTTGAAATGTTGGGGCACCTGGGTGGCTCAGCCGTTAAGCGTCTGCCTTTGGCTCAGGTCATGATCCCCGGGTCCTGGGATCGAGCCCCGCATTGGGCTCCCTGCTCTGCGGGAGGCCTGCTTCTCCTCTCTCACTCCCCCTGCTTGTGTTCCCTCTCTCGCTGTGTCTCTCTCTGTCAAATAAATAAAATCTTTAAAAAAAAATTTTTTTAATGTCTAGTTTGTAATTGAGGGAAGAATATTTTCAAGTAATTTCGTGTGATGAGTCTCTAAGAAGCAGTTATAGTAGGTAGCCACAAGGAGGAGCTGAATTCTCTTGGTGAATGAGAGACAGGAAAAACTCTTCTATCCTTTGAAGGCATTTCAACTTTTACTATAAATGTAACATCCTGGGGGTTTTATTTTAGTAGATAGGCTGAAGACATGTTTTGATGGTTTAAAAAGAATAAAAACCTATTATGCTAAACTTGAATGTTTAGAATGTATTTGCTGTCTTTTGATGTTCTCACCCACCACCAAAAACAAGTTCTTGTCTCTACATTGCTGGCTGCAAATATTAAACTGTGAGGAGGATTTGTTCAGAACTGCATTATAAAATCCTTACATTGAATGTGGAATCGAACTCCTTTGAGTATTTGAAATTGAATTTAACTGTAGAATGAAATTGATTCATTTTAGAATTATTCTCCCAGTGTTTATTAAATAGAAGTATAAATTAGAACATCTTAATGACCAGTTTTAATAGTAATATAATTATGTGCTCACTGTTCTTTAAATATTCTCTTCGACTCATTTAATTCTCATAACTGAATGCTATTCCAATTTACAAAAGAGGGAATTGAGACTTAGTCATTAACATTTTAAAGCCATAGTCCTACTTTTAGTGTATTTGAACTTTGTTAGAAATGATTCCCTTTCTTGTCTTTAGGTATCCAGGGTTCTTGATTTTTGTTTTTGTTTTTCTCCCCCCAAATTACCAGTTTTTAGAATGTATTTTTTTGAGGGTAATTATGAGCATAATAAACTTTTTTTTTAAAGATTTTATTTATTTATTTGACAGAGACACAGCAAGAGAGGGAACACAAGCAGGGGGAGTGGGAGAGGGAGAAGCAGGCTTCCCATGGAGTAGGGAGCCTGATGCGGGGCTCGATCCCAGGACTCTGGGATCATGACCTGAGCCGAAGGCAGACGCTTAACAACTGAGCCACCCAGGCGCCCTCAGCATAATAAACTGTTACAAAGGTTATTTACTTCATAGCATTGCCATATGTACCAAGATTTTTCTACTGTGGTAGAAAGGATGGTTCTTTTATGTGTAATGTGTGGGTAGTGAGCCTTGCAATCTTAGGTTGTGAGTTGCAGTTTAAAATTTAAAGTAGTTTTTTAGTAAGTTTGTCCTTACACATATTCCTTCCCTTACTGCACATAGCTGACCGTAATGCTTCCTGCACATGCCAGGATGCATTCATGCTATGCCTGCATGCGCACACACAAACACACACTTTTAGAAATACAAATATAGTCATTTTGTAACCACTTTTTTTTTTAGATTTTATTTATTTGACAGAGAGAGACACAGCGAGAGAGGGAACACAAGCAGGGGTAGCGGGAGAGGGAGAAGCAGGCTTCCCGCTGAGCAGGGAGCCCGATGCGGGGCTTGATCCCAGGACCCGGGGATCATGACCTGAGCCAAAGGCAGACGCCTAACGACTGAGCCACCCAGGCGCCCCTATTGTAACCACTTTTGCCATCTTTTTTTTTTTTTTAAGATTTTATATATTTATTGAGCATGAGCAAAGGGAGGTGGAGAGGGAAAGGGGGGACAGAGGATCCCAGGCAGACTGTGCTTAGCCTGGAGCCCAACTCAGGGCTGGATCTCACCACCCTGAGATCATGACCAAGCTGAAATCGAGAGTCGGACGCCCAACTGACTGAGCCACTCAGACACTCTGCTATCTAGTTTTTAAGTTTGTTTTTATTTTTTATTTTTTTTTAAAGATTTTATTTATTTGACAGAGAGAGAATGAGAGACAGAGAGCACGAGAGGGAAGAGGGTCAGAGGGAGAAGCAGACTCCCTGCTGAGCAGGGAGCCCAACATGGGACTCAATCCCAGGACTCCAGGATCATGACCTGAGCCGAAGGCAGTCGCTCAACCAACTGAGCCACCCAGGCGCCCCTTAAGTTTGTTTTTAGCCTAATGTTATATGTTAGGGATAGTTCCATTTCTGCACATGTAAATCTGTGTGGTATTTCATGTTAAGAGTGTACCACATTTCTTTGAGTTTTTATTGATAATTTAGGTTATTTCCAGTCTTTTGCTCATCTAAACATTGCAGTGAGACCCTTTACACATATTCTTATTTCCATTTATTTTTTATGTCTTTTTTTTTAAGATTTTATTTATTTATTTGACAGACAGCGAGAGCAGGAACACAAGCAGGGGGAGTGGGGGAGAGGGAGAAGCAGACTTCTCGCTTGAGCAGGGCTCAATCCCAGGACCCTGGGATCATGACCTGAGCCTAAGGCAGACGCTTAATGACTGAGCCACCCAGGCGCCCTTTTATATCATTTTTTATTTTTATCATTATGATAAGTGATAAATTTATTTTGTCATTTTTATAACATTTTTATTTTTAATTAAAAAGTGAGGCAATTTAACTTGTGCACATATTCAGCTTTTTCACTTAAAATTCTTATTTTTTAAGATTTTATTTATTTGAGGGCGGGCACAAGCAGGGAAGAGGGGCAGAAGGAGAGGGAGAAGCAGACTCCCCGCTGAGCAGAGAGCCAGATGTGGACCTTGATCCCAGGACCCTGGGATCATGACCCGAGCCGAAGGCAGATGCTTAACCAACTGAGCCACCCAGGTGCTCCCCAGCTTTTTCACTTAAAAACTAAGTTTTCTATAATCTTCATATAAGGAAGACCAAGTGAAAAATTAATTTGACTGATGCTACATTAATCTATGGGATGTCCACAATAATGAACACTGAAATTGGGTGGAACTTACGCAGTTTTTGGGGTACTTGAGAGTTACAAATCTTAAGAGCTGATAATCAGTGGCCTTCCATTTGTTTTTCTTCTCTCGTATGCCAGTTGGAAATGGAGGATGAAGATACAATTGATGTGTTCCAGCAGCAGACAGGAGGTATCTACTAAAAAGGGAACCTGCTACTTTACTCCAGAACTCTGTTCCTCCAGACCAAGAAGACATTCTCAATTAGAAGGCCGCAATTTGGTTCCACCACATCCTGACTACTACAGTATAGTTTTCTCTATTCTTTCATTTTCCCCTTCCCCATTCCTTTATTGTACATAAAGTAACTGTGTATGTGCACAAGCATATTGCATTTTTTTTTTTTTTAACTAAATGGCCAATGGTATGTTTTGATCGACATCAAATGGAGATGGGATGGGGGAAAATACTGCTTCTGTGAAAATACCCTCTCTCTCCATTAGTGGCATGCTCAGTCAGCTCTTATCTTTATATTCCAGTAAGTTATTTTGCTCTCACTGTTTAACAAAAAAAGAACAACATAAAAATCCTTGCATACCTTGTTCGATTGGAGAATTTTAATGTTTTTCATTTATCATTGTAAAACCAAGGACAATTTTATAACTTTTTTGTACGTAGCTGTTACATGTAGGGCAATCTGTCTTTAAGTAGGGATAAATTACTCTAAAAGAAATGAATCCTAGATAGTTTTCCCTTCAAGTCAAGCGTCTTGTTGTTTAAATAAACTTCTTGTTTAAAATGAGCTGTTTTCTTTATTCTGAAGAATATTGAGAAGCTTAGAAAAAACCATGAAGTGAGTAGGCTGCTAGAAGTAACATTTCAAGGAAGAAATAAAGCTACAGTGCATTCCTGACAGACTGATACAAAACAAAGAATAACAAAGTTTATAAATGACTAGCAACTGATGTTTCAGCCTCTTTGTTTAAAAAGCTTAGGTTGTTTCAAATATGCAACTTTGCTAGCAAAAAAAATTGGGTCATAATGTTGTGGATTTGCTCCCAAGTATTCTCTGTAACCACTACCTGGCAGAATGAGTCAGTTCTCTCAGCTAAGAGAAAGTCCAGTTTGCTAAGTCTGCTGATAAATCACTCAACCATTCTGGCCTCCTTTGATGAATAAATATTCCCTAACCCAAAATAGAGTCTTTGTTCCTTGAGGATGTTGAAGGACAGAAAATATTTATCCACATCTATCCACTCTTAACAGCCTTAAATATGCAGGGCACCATAGTTTTTAAGTTCAAATGTATGGGGAAGGGTAACAGCTCTAGAACTGGTAAACTATTTTAGCTGGAAAGATTTAGATTACCTAATTTTAACCCGTTTTAGAGATGAGGAAGCTGAGTTCCTGAGGGTTGTTACTTGTCACACAGCTGGAGGATTATGAAACTAGGACTAGAGAATAGGTCTGATCCCTGTTAATTCAGTTCTTCCATATTGGTTCTCAAGAAACTGAATTTCCACTCCTTTTATTCACCAATGTGGCCTTTTGGAATCAAGTCCCCATGTACTATCATGCCTTGTCATTCACTTAGTTCGTTCTGTTGCAATATGGTCTTTTTCTTTACATCCCCCATTTTTATGGTGAACGAGCTTCCCCAGACAGCAGGTTTTCTGTAGGTTTTTTAAGTTTTATTTAATCTCTGCACCCAATGTGGGGCTTGAACTCATGACCTAAGATCAAGAGTCGCATGCTCTTCTGACAGCCAACCAGGCACGCCTGTTTCATAGTTTTTTCAGTCTGTATATATGAGTTAATATTGAACCAACTTTTATTCCTGTATGTTACCAATCTCCGTTTACAATTTATATTGTGAAACTGTGGGAAGCCTGCCCCCAAAAAATCTTAGGTAAGTGTGTATCTCGAGTTGTTGCAGTAGGTACTGTTGAATGGTGGAATTTGGTGGTGCCCTAAAAATTAGGATGAAATTCAAGCCAGAGAATTTTATTATGTAAAGGATCTTGAATTGGGTTCTTGTTTAATTAGGAATTACTAATGTCTGAGCTTTTGCCATGTTGGGGGGAATATAAACTTGATAGCAGAAAAACCGGATGGAATTTTAAAAGCCAGAGGGAAAAGCTTGGAAAGGGCACTGTTTGGTAATATGGTGTGTTGTAGCTTATTGATAGTTGGGTCAGTGTATAACTACCACTGTTAAACTGTTCTTCATTGTTCTCCCCCTATTTCACATATGTTGCTATCATAAAGACCTTTTCTATGCAAAAATTTATGGAGTTTTTTTTTAAGTTATCTCTATACCCAACGTGGGCTTGAACTTATGACCCCAAGATCAAGAATTGCCCCCTCCCAACTGAGCCAGCCAGGCATCCCTAAGGAGCACTTTATTTACTTATTTAAAAATATTTTTAAAGATTTTATTTGACAGCACAAGCAGGGGGAGCGGGAGCAGGAGAGGGAGAAGCCGCGTCCCTGCTGAGCAGTAAGCCCTATGCGGGGGCTCCATCCCAGGACCCTGGGATCATCACCTGAGTCAAAGGCAAAGGCTTAATGACCTGAGCCGGAGGCAGAGCCTTAACCAACTGAGCCACCCAGGCGCCCCTAAGGCGCACTTTTTTTTTTTTTTTAATGATTTTATTTATTTGACAGAGACACAGTGAGAGAGGGAACACAAGCAGGGAGAGTGGGAGAGGGAGAAAAGCAGGCTTCCCGAGGAGCAAGGAGCCCGATGTGGGGCTCGATCCCAGGACCCTGGGATCACGACCTGAGAAGGCAGACGCTTAACGACTGAGCCACCCAGGTGCCTAAGGCGCACTCTTAAAGAACACTTTGAAAATAAGTGAATTGTTGAAAATACTGAAAGTAATCTTTGCATTTTAATTTTTTTGCCTTTGGAGGGGAGGTTCAAATGATGGGAGTTATACTGCCATTTTGAGTAATTGGAACAATTTAGCTAAACTCTTTCTGGCTGCTTTCACATTAATACCCCACATATTTATATCCTGAAAGCAGCAAATAGTATCTAAGTGAACATTGTTTTGTACAAGGAAATGAGAGAATTTTTACTCCAAAGCACCCCTCCTATTCACGCACACTGCTTGAGGCCAAAACAAAAGGTATTAGCAGCTTTTCAGAAATAGGAGTGTCAAGTCGTTTGGTTCATTTTTTTGCTTGTTCATGTTTTTGTGGAAATTATTTTAACCTGATGATCAGTTTATTTTTTTATTTTGTATTTATTTAAATTCGATTAGCCAACATACAGTACATCATTAGTTTTTGATGTAGTGTTCAGTGATTCATTAGTTGCGCTATAACACCCAGTTTATATTCTCCCGAAAGGGGATGATGTGGAATGGAAGATATCTTGGTGAGGAGTAGCATAGTTTGAGGAGAAATGGGAGACTTTGGTCATAGTGTGTAGTTCTGTAGGAGACTGTGCCAGCAGGAGGTCAATAGAAGGTGGAATCCCTGGATATGAGGGAAGCCTGCTGGAGAGTCTTCCCAACGTCCTTGTGGGGGTTACGGTGTATCGGAGAGGGCCAGCTGTGCTGCTGAGGGTTATTTTTGAGTTAAGATACTGCTGCTTTTAAATATGACTAACAGTGATTCTGGATTGTGGTTTTGCATTAGAATCCCCTGGTGAGCTTTTAAAAACATACCAATGCCTGAGTCCTACCCCTAGAAATGTATTTTCTTCTTTTTTTTTTTTTAAAGATTTTATTTATTTATTAGAGAGAAACAGCATGAGATGGGAGAGAGTCAGAGGGAGAAGCAGGCTCCCCGCTGAGCTGGGAGCCCCATGGACTCGATCCCAGGACTCCGGGATCATGACCTGAGCCGAAGGCAGTCGCTTAACCAACTGAGCCACCCAGGTGCCCTAGAAATGTATTTTCAAAGCAATGGAATGAGAAGCAATTCTGGGATGCATCATCACAACTCTTAAGAGTTAATAAGCACCTTATGGATGGTGAAGATTACATGAAATAAATGTTTCAGCCACCTAGCACAATGCCTCCCACGTACTGAACTCTTTAAATAAAAGTTATTATTTTCAGCATGCAGTAAAGGCTCTGCCATAGGATGCTGAGGCTTCAACAGAATTCCATAATCTGTGACGATGCCTTGTACTTAACATATATGAAAAAGGCCAAGAATTTTCTATTCGTTTCTAAAACAATTCAATCTTTGTCTCGTTAGTAGGCTTTCTAATAAATGCTTAATGTAAAATTGTGCCCTAATGAGTCTTTAAGGAAAAACAGTCCTCAGGATTTTAATGATTCTCCAATATTCTAAAAACTAGAAGACCCATCCACAACATACTTCAACATTCTGATTATGTAGGTGGTGATTTGAGGGGTGATCCTCCATGTAGTAGGACACACATGTGCTTTACAGTGAGACTTTAGTCTGTAAAGTGGTTAGCTAAAGAAAGTTCCTCAGAGTGGAACATAATTAGAATAGAGCATATAAACAGGTTAGGAATTTAATCTATTTGGAATGTGGAGTGTCATTTCCCTGTAAGCAGTGACTTGTGACTAGGTATGAGATCATTTTAGGATTTCCAATACCTCTGGGGCCTTTATGAAACCGTTTAAAGTCTCAGAATTGTCATGTAGTGTTTGCTTTCTTGCAATTCGTATTTTTAAGGCATATTATGTGGCTAACTTTGCCACAAGTTACAGAACTTGGAATATTAAGGGAAGAATTTTCTCACATTTTTCAGGGCATGCTGTTTAAAATTATTTGATGTTTGTAATTTTAGCAATTATTTTTGCAAAAGAGGCCAAATTCATCTCTAGGAGAGCAGGACAGGTGGGTTAGGGGAGTTTTTTGCTTGTTTATTAAATATAGAAATAGCATGGGATTGGGGAAAGCAAACAAACTTAATCCACATCATTTTATTCAGCTCAGTCTGAGAGAAGGGGAAAAGAATGGAGAGATAGGAATCATGCTCTCCCTCCACAATCCAGTGATTAAAAAGGGTGTGAGAGTGGCATGTCAGACCTAGTAGGGAGTATGTGCCATTTTGTTTACCTTCGACAAAGAAGGCAAAACATGACCACCATTTTCCTTATCTCAGGTGGTTTGTTTGTTATATGGCAAATGAGTTTCAAGAGAAAATAAATGCCTTCAGTTGTCTCTCTGTGCCATTGATTTGCCTTTCTTTGTGTGAGGATACAGCTAAGAAAAGAATGGACAGATGCATACTAAATTTGGCTTAGGAGTTGATGGATACAGAATGTATGTGTAAATATGTATGGTTAAGTCACACAGAAGTGACATGGGGCACCCTGCAATCCTGGGGTTGAAAACTTGTTAGAAATACTTGTCAGTGAGTCATTTATTAATTCGGTTACTTAGTGAAGTTCAAAAGCACAAGAGCAGCATTTTAACAGTAGAAGGAATAGAAAATATTAAAATGTATTGGGGCGCCTCGCTGGCTCAATCTGTGGATCTCAGGGTCATGAGTTCGAGCCTCACGTTGGGCATAGAGATTATGTAAGAAAACAAAAAAGAAAGAAAATGCATTAAACTATGGTTGAACATAAACAATTACTGTTCTTATAGATTAGAAATAGTCAAATGCCTGCAATTTCATATGGGTTCAGCCTAGTATGTGTGTTCTGGATCAGAGTGAGAGACATTAAGAAATTGGTTCAAACCCGATTGCATAATCCAGGTAGAGTAAATCCCAATAATAAGGCCCTGGAGATTGCCCATTACCTCTGGCATTCTGGAATAAATTGGGGCCCTTGAAATTATGGGAGATGCAGAAAAAAGTTGGTAATATTCAAGGCAAAAAACAGATGCTTGAGAGCTAAGAGACGCTATGTCAGTGCATATTTTTGTGTTTCATTTAAATTTAGTTATTACCTTAGTAGGCTTCAAGAGATGAACAACTTCCAGATTATTCTGAGTAAGTTGTACATTGAATTCTTGAATAAAACTCTCCATATACCCAGCAACAAATTTAAAAACCAACAGAATTTCTGTCCATGTTAAAGGAAAATTATTAAGGCTTTAAACATTTTTTGACCTCTTTTAAATAGTAATTTCTTGCCACCTGCTTCAGAACAATACATTGTGTTCTGAGGAAATTCTGACAATACTGGGTTTACAAAAGTAAAGGGGGGCACTTACTGCTTAAAGACATGAGAAGTTATGCAGAGTATGGAGAACTGCTCATGCTCCCCTTCACTGTATTTAAAAAGCAGGTGAAAAATGGAACATACATATAGGGCAGTGGTTTTGAAATTGCCTGGAACCATGGGGTTGTGCAAGAGGACAGTAGAGAGATGGCCAGCCAGGGACAGAGAAGCGGAAAGGGCCAGGATTCCGGACCCTCTGCTCGATTTCACTCACAGCTGCTCTGTTCATCTAGTTTATATATTTGGATCCTGCTTCCTAAACGTTTGAAAAACATTGCTATAGTCATGAAATAGCTGTTGGACCATTCCTTGTCATAAGATTTCATCTGTCTAATATTTCATTAGGTTTTTAGGTCAACCTAAGGGTTCAGAACAAATTTTGTATCGATTTAGAGTCCTCAATATGTATTTTACAAATCAATGATGGACCTTCATGATTTTGAGAGCAGCCATCCTTTTGAATCTTTTGATCCTGATCTGATCTGTGTTTATCTTTTGAACAGACTGTAATTTTATTTTAATGTCCCATTTTCAGTTGAGTTGGTCATCTGGAGCAAAGGTCATTATCATATCTGTTTTACCCCAAATCTCCAACTTGTAGCAAAAAGTGGAGTACAGTGATTTTAGTCAAAACTGTTGTAGGACATGAACAAGTAAACAAGAAGGCTTGTTATTCTGGAAATTTCTGGCAATTTTACTTTAAGGCAGGATTCTTTTTTATTTTATTTTTTAAAAGATTTTATTTATTAGAGAGAGAGCGCGCGCATGAGCACGAGTTGGGGGAGGGGCAGAGGAGACTTCCCACTGAGCAGGGAGCCCGATGTAGGACTTCCATCCCAGGACCCTGGGATCATGACCTGAGCCACGAAGGCAGACACCCAAGTGACTGAGCCACCCAGGCACCCCTATTTTATTTTTAAGTAAGCTCTATGTGGAGCTTGAACTCATGACCCTGAGATCCAGAATCACAAGCCATACCGACTGAGTCAGCCAGACAGCCCTGGCAATTTTACATTAAAATACAACGCTCCGCGGGGGCACCTGGGTGGCTCAGTTGGTTAAGCGACTGCCTTCGGCTCCGGTCATGATCCTGGGGTCCCGGGATCAAGTCCCACATCGGACTCCCTGCTCAGCGGGGAGTCTACTTCTCCCTTTGGCCCTCTTTCCTCTCGTGCTCTCTATCTCTCATTCTCTCTCTCTCAAATAAATAAATAAAATCTTAAAAAAAAAATACAATGCTCCGAAACAGGCCTGCCTAAAATGGCCTTAATCAGGTATCTGTTTTACATAATTTATTCTTCTTTACAAATCATTAGATTAAAAGGGTTGTTCCCTGGGACTGATCCTTTACCTTTGAAGCAAAGGTTCTCAGCCCAAGCCACATGTGACCTGTTTAGCTTCTTAAAGATACCCATGGTTAGACTCTACGCGCCCTGCCCCCTCAACAGAAATTCCAATTCAGTGTATCTCAGATAGGGCTGGCATTCATTTGTATTCCTTATAAGCTCATAGGTTATTCTGATGTGCAGCCAGGATGGGGCAGCTCTAATAGAAAGCTTTAGTTTACCAAGTACAACTTTTTTTCTTAAGATTTTATTTTTTTAAGTAATCACGCCCAATATGGGGCTGGAACTCAACCCTGAGATCAAGGGTCACATGCTGTACTGACTGAGCCAGCCAGGTGCCCCTACCAAGTACAACATTCTTAAAATTATTTCATTTCAACCAACTTAAAAAATAGGTGTTGTTAACCCCATTTACAGATAAGGAAACTGGGCTCAAGAGCATAAGTGAAAAAAACAAAAAAAAGCATAAATGACCCAGATGTGTTTTTTATGGGAGCAGAACCAGAACCCAGGCTTTTCGATTTCCAGTTCAGTGCTGTATTGCCACACCAACCCGTCTTATAATACAGGGGAGGGAGGAAATCGGGCAAGTCAAGTATGGACTCAAAAGTTTAGGCCAAAAGGGACCTGCCTTGGGGTGCCTGGTTGGCTCAGTCCATAGAGCAACGGACTCTCGATCTCAGGGTTGTAAGTTCAAGCCCCATGTTGGGTGTGGAGCCTACTTAGGGACCCATTGGAAGATTTGTCCAAACCCCTCATTTAACACATAAAAGACAATTTCAGATTATTAAAACTTTTTTTTAAATTTATTTGACAGAGAGACAGCGAGCGCATAAGCAGGGGGAGTGACAGGCAGAGGGAGAGGGAGAAGCAGGCTTCCCGCCCAGGTGCCCCCAGATTAAAACGTTTGTGATAGGGGCGCCTGGGCAGTTCAGTCGGTTAAGCGTCTGCCTTCAGCTCAGGTCATGATCCCAGGCTCCTGGGATCGAGCCCCGCGTCGGGCTCCCTGCTCTGCGGTGGGCCTGCTTCTCCCTCTCCCACTCCCCCTGCTTGTGTTCCCTCTCTCACTGTGTCTCTCTCTGTCAAATAAAATCCTTAAAAAAAAAAGTTTGTGATTACTTTCCAAGTATGTCTAGTAATAAGCATCACTGTCACTTTGACCTCTTACATGTAGAACCAAGCACTTTCCAACCATTATCTCATTCAGTCCTCAGAACTCTGTGCAATTGAAATACTATCTTGTCCTTATTTTACAAATGGGAAACTAGCGCTCAGAAAAAAGTCCAGATTCAAGCCCTGATTTCTCCTATAGGAGCCTGAGATAGCAACCACCGTGCTCTGCTTTACCTCCTAGTCGATAATTATATGACTTTCAAGGAGGGCATGTCTGCTCATCGGCTATCTTGGTCTGAAGGGTTTTTTGTTTTATAAGTTTTGGGAAAAAATAAATCATTAAAAATAAAAGTTTTGGAAATTTAGGCCCAGCCTGTAAGAATGGGAAGACGTTAATCCAAACAAGTGGTCAGCACATAAAGAGATGATCCATGCCTTCTAGAAGAGAACTTCTCTCTGGCTTTTCATGAAAACCCAGGAGGGTGGTTAACCAAGGATACAAGCTTCCAACTGCCAGGAAAGAGGAGGCTACACAAGGAGGAATGTTGATTAATTTTTATGGAAATATTGAAAAAGGTCTGCCTTGAGGAAACATGCACGATATGGGAAGACCTCCATCCTTGTTTGCTCAAGACTTTCCCGTTAGGATCTTGTAAACAGCCATTCTTGAGCCCTCCAAGTGTTGTCTGCATTTGTTGCAGGGATAGATTTACCCAGACAGGTGGAAGAGTCATGACTTAAGGGTTATAAACAGCTGCAGAGGCCAGGGCTGCTCCATAGTCTTGGTAGCACGGGATGTGACTGTTCCCCACCACCGAGCATTAACCAGCCTTAGAACAGGCCCTCAAATCGGAACGACTGTAATTTTGGTCTAGTACATGCACCACCCATGACAGCCAAATAATATTAAAATGTGAAGAATTTCGGCTCGTTTTAAAAGGGATCATCTTGGCTTGCTTTCTGTTGCTGACTCATAGTGCTGCTGTTTTGAGACGGTCATATTTCCAAATGGGACACACAGTAGGTATTCAATGAATGTCAATTTGTGGCAGTAATTTTCATCCCTTGAGGAGCATGCCTTACTCTATCTCTCCATGAGTAAGGCAAGTAAGTGAATGGTAAAGACAAGTCTGTCCTCGGCTTGTGGGTTCCAACTCGCCCAGGGCGAGCTTTTCCCTCGGTCAGGTAACTTTCTCAAGTGACAGCGAGCACAACTTGTGCCCAGTGCGGGGCCGGTTTGTCCTTTGTCCAATCATCACCGAGATTTGGGAGTGGGGGAGGGGGAACTTCCAAAGACCTACCGTGACCAGGAAGGGGGCGGGTTTAGGCTGAGCTGGGGCCACCGCAGCCCATCAAGGTGCCCGCACGATGCTTGGCACTCCAGGGAGCCAATAGGAACAAAAAAGCTATTTGAATTGACCAATACCGGCAGGGTGGGGGCGGGTGTTTTTCGAGCCTTATAAAGGCTGCGGCCGGTGAAGCAGGCGGTGGCGGAGGCTCCTGCAGCGGTCGCTGGCGGTCGGGTGGGGAGCACTTGTGCGCCCCTCGGACCTGACCCTTTCAGCGCTCTGCTCCCGCTCCAGCCTACCTCGCTCTTCGACACCATGACCACCACCACCACCTTCAAGGGAGTCGATCCCAACAGCAGGAATAGCTCCCGGTGAGGCTGCGGGGCCGCACCCGCCCCGCGCGGAGCTCGGGAGGGTGGGGGCGGGAGAGCCGCTGCCCGGCGGCGCCACGGGGGCCGGGCGGCCGGTCGTTGGCGGCAATGTGCCCGGGGCGCCGCGCTCGTGCCCGGCCGGGCGGCGGGGCTCGGCAGTCGGCTCCGTCTTTGTGCCGTCCCGCAAGCCCGGCGCGCCGGCCCCGCCCGATTCCCGCTCCTCTCCCATTCATTGCTGCCCCGGAACGAGGGGTCGGCCGGGGAGGGCCGGGGCCGCTCGCCTTCGCAGTGCGGCGGGCTTTCGGTAGTCGGGCCATGCGGAGAGGGTTCGCTTCCTTCCCTTTGCGGCGCGGCTGGCCCGGCCGCAGGGCGGTGGTCTTGGCCCCCAGGTGCCCGGGCAGTCCCCGGGGCGCCCTGGTCAGGCCCCATTGTCCCACCCCCGGCCACGCGCTCCTGCCTCTGGCCCGGGGCAGGTGGCGGCCCCGCGCCCGGCGCGGCAGTCACCTCCTGCGGCCGCAGCAATCGAGTCTTGCGGGCTCCTACCCACTGGGGCCCGCCCGGCAGGTGTTATTTGTGGTCGTTCGGGGCTGGTCATCGCGACCCCCACGCCCGTCAGGACCAGCCGTCAGCCCTCTGCGAAGTGCTTCCCCTCTGCTAACAAAGGAAAGACCCCTACTCCTTCCCCTCCCGCGCCCACCTCCGAACACGAAAAGGGGCTGAACCAGTCCGAGTGGGTTTTCTGCGCTCAAACCTTCGGACCTTGGTCTTTGCTTCCCACCTCTTCCCTTTCCCCCTTTGACGTTTGCCAAACGAGTTCTTCGCTGGCCCGCGTTCCGGAGCTGGAGGAGGGTTCCTGTTCTTGGGCGGGGCCGGAGACATCCATTGTCTCTTCCGTACTATCTCTACCTGGGAAGCCGGGGCCTTTCTGGCCAGTCTGGCTACTGCATTTGGGGAAGAGGGCACTGGGTGTTTGGACTGGAACCCTTTTCCAAGCCCTTGCCTGACTTGGTGGAAGGGTTTGTAACCGGTGGAAGGTGTCCACATTGTCTCGGCTAATTGCATACTGTTCTTTTAAGGTGCATACAGGCATTTCTGGGATCCTGCTCAAGGCTTGTAGGAAGCTTAGGTCCACTTTTTCTGGGCATCTATTCTTCACTGATCAAGATCTGCTGTCGTGTGCGGCCAGCCTTGGGGTCCTGGGCGAGTGGCACAAAGGGAGCCATTTTGTGGGGCTAAGAAGACGGCTGTGAAATAGTGCCTCACGGGGGTTGGAGAACTTGGGGACAAAAAGCTGGCCTCAGCAGTGAGTCTTAGGCGGGAGGTTGGACATGACATCCCTTTTCAACTCATTCCTTTCCCTTACACAATGTAGAAAAGAGTGGGAAAGATTTATAAAACTAAATTGGTGGGTCCTGGCAGGTTGGGGACCTTGAGTAGGACAGACCTATGAAAATACTGGTCACTCCCTCTTCTGTTGTCATCCTTGCAATGAGATCATTTTTTTCAGAGGACACTGGAACACACTGAACCTTGGTTTTTCTTTTTGTGCCATGCGGTCAACTTTCTGCTGGTTAGACTGTAGTGATTGGAATGTGAAAATTGACACATTATGTAAAAAATCAGGTTTTATCTTTTGGGGTTAAGTGCTGTTTAGTGCTTCATAAAGAATTTCAGTAACGGGGTCAAATGAATTCCTCATGCTGGTTTTTTGATATGTGTATTGGAAATGTGAGACTGGAATGGTTTTTGGTTCTGCACAATAAGTGTTTTCATTCACCTTTTGTCATCAATTTCCCTCCAATATTGTGATCTCAGGACTGGAGCTTTGTCCTTGTGTTTACTTCTTACCTCTCCTTCCTCTGTAAGCTCACCTGAATTCTTCACTTGTTTCTGCAGTAACATTCTTCTGGCTCCATAAGCACATTATACATTTAGTCTGGTAGGGGATGATCTGCAAAGATCACATGCGAACTCTGGGGTTTAAAGAAAGAAGAAAGAAAAAGAGTAATTTTTAAAAAATTGCTATCCGTAGTACTTGGGCACATTTTTGTTGAGTCTCAAATATGTAATCCTGGTTTAGTTCAGAAAGAATAGGAGGATCTTAAAAAATAAAACTGAAATAATTTCTGTCTTATGATCCAAATCCTTTGTTTGGGGATGTCTCACTGTTACAAATGGGCTTTACAACACTGACGTCATCGGAGTAGGTATTCCCTGGTATTGAGGGAGGAACACAGACCTTTAAAAAAGTTGGGTGCTCAGAGCTTTGACTTTCTTTTTAAGCTGGTGTTTGGGTGGTAGTATCTCCCCCCCCAACCTTTTTTTAATACCAAAAAATACTTCCCAGCCTGCTAGGGTTCTGGAGATTTTCATCTTGCTAAAATAATTCATGAGGGTTTAATTATGATGGAAAGGAAAATCATTCTAATCTCTAAGGAGTGAAGGGGATGACAATGAAGCAAGTTAATTTTGATTTTATTTCAGGTGTCTTTGTTGATTTGGGGAACGAGGGATAAAAACCTGGTTGCTTCAGACTTTAACATGAAAGAAAGCCTATTAAGAATTTATAACACACCTTTAATTATGATTTAAACAGTTTAATTAAGCAAACCTACAATTAATCATCTTCATAAAATGCCTGGACACACTTTTTTTTTTAAGATTTATTTATTTGAGAGAGAGCGAGAGAGTGAGTGGGAGGAGGGGCAGACGGAGAGGGAGAGAGAGAATCTCAAGCCGACTCCCTGCTGAGCATGGAGCCAGATATGGGGCTCAATCCCACAACGATTGTGGGAGAGCATGATCTGAGCTGAAACAAAGAGTCAGAGTCGGACGCTTAACCAGCTGAGCCATTAAAAGTGAGGCTGTTGAACCAGATAGAACAGAGCCCAGCAAACTATCACCCAAGGGCCAAATGCAGTGGGTGCCTGATTTTTATATTCATAAATGGTTGTAAAAAAAATTCATTTCTTGACTTGTGGAAATTACATGAAAATCAAATGCAGTGTCTGTAAATAAAGTTTTATTTGAACAGAGCTGTGCTCATTCGTTTTCATGTTGTCTGGGGCTGCCTTTGTGCTACACAGCAGAGCCGGATAACTGCAAAAGACCGCATGACCCACAGTCCAAAAGCATTTGCTCTGGGCACTTTACACCAGAAGGAGAGGATCCTTTCCTCCATGTACTGCCTGATATTCTTTGAGCCTCTGGAGGGTTCTGTACTTACTGATAGACTTTATGGAGGAGGTGGAGGTTTAAGAGATAGGCTAGGTTTTGAAGAGCCCTTGAGGAAAGGGTAGAGAGTGCTCTAGGCCTGAGTAAGAATGGGAGTAAAGACCCCAAAGTGGAGATGAACCAACTATTCAGGGAAAGGTGAAGAAAGTGGCTAGACTGGATTGATGAAGAAGGTAAGAACTAGATAAGGTGGAGAGGCCCGTTGATAGTTGGTCAAGTTTCCTTCAGCCCTGCCTGGGCTTAACTAAGGCTTGCTTCTGCTGACTTGTGGGCAGCAGGGACAAGGTAGGAAGGGGCGGTGGTAGGGAGCCCAGGCCAGGGTGTCAGCTGCACCCGAGGGAACAGAGAATCAGGATTTCTGTTGCAAGATGCAAGGGGACATGGGTACCCACGAACGATCACATGCCATGGCCAGTGGGAAAACTAGAATTGTCAAAAGAAACATTGTCAGGGAATTCTGGGTCCCAGAAGCTGCCTTTACAAGAATTTTAGATTGGGGCACCTGGCTGGCTCAGTTGGTGGAGTATGTGACTCCTGATCTCGGGGTTGTGAGTTCAAGCCCCATGTTGGGTGTAGAGATTACTTTTTAAAAAATCTTTAAAAAGGGTGCCTGGGTGGCTCAGTTGGTTAAGCAACTGCCTTCGGCTCAGGTCATGATCCTGGAGTCCCAGGATCGAGTCCCGCATCGGGCTCCCTGCTGAGCGGGGAGTCTGCTTCTCCCTCTGACCCTCCTCCCCCCTCTCATGCTCTCTCTATCTCATTCTCTCTCTCAAATAAAAAAAAAAAATTTTTTTTTAAAAATAAAAGAATTTTGGATTAATGGCAATATAGAAAAATATGAAGTATGAAAAAGGACATTGAAATTCACCTGAAACCCCATCTGAGAGCACAAACCCTGGATAACATTGTGTGTATGTATTCTCAGGCATTTATGTCTAGTTCAGATGATAGTAGCTAGTAGCTATGATGGCTATGTTCTAGGTTCTGTTCTGAGCACAGTCTATAGGATATCCTTAGAATAGTCTTACAAGACAACTGCCATGAACCTCTTCTTCTAGAAGAGAAAACCAAAGCATAGAGAGAGGTGAAGCAGTTTTCCCAAGGTCACACAACTAGGTAAGTGTATCTCTCTATATACACAGCATTTTATGTAAAACGTAATTGGCCTTACGTTTGTTTTCCAACATTTTTCATTTGTTGTGTTTTGAATAACTTCTCACATCTACTAATGAAGGTAAATCTGACCCTAATGTATCCAGTTTTCTGTTGTACGGACATGCTTTGATAACTAAGCCCCTATTAAGGGCCAGTTAGGGTATTCCCAATTTTATTAACAGATTAACATTTTTATAGGAATACCCTTGTACATATATCTGGTTATCTGATTAGGATAATTTCTGGAAGTAGAAATGCCGGTTCATATAAAAAGCAAACAGTTGACACATACTATCAAAATATCCTTGAGAAAGTCTGTACAAGGAGCGCCTGGGTGGCTCAGTGGTTAAGTGTCTGCCTTCGGCTCAGGTCATGATTCCAGGGTCCTGGAATTGAGACCCACATCGGGCTCCCTGCTCTGCGGGAAACCTGCTTCTTCCTCTCATACTCCCCCTGCTTGTGTTCCTGCGCTTGCTGTGTCTCTCTCTGTCAAATAAGTAAATAAAATCTAAAAAAAAAAAGTTTGTACAAATTTGGGGTGCCTGGGTGGCTCAGATGGTTAAGTGTCTGCCTTCAGCTCAGGTCATGATCTCCAGGTCCTGGGATCGAGCCCTGTGTTGGGCTCCAACTCAGCGGAGTCTGCTTCTCCCTCTCCCTCTGCCTTTCCCCCTGCTTGTGCTCTCTGTCTCTATCTCTCTCTCTCCAATAAAAATCTTCTTAAAAAATTTAATTTATTTTTTAAAAATTTTATTTATTTATTTGACAGAGAGAGACACAGCAAGAGAGGGAACACAAGTGGGGGAGTGGGAGAGGGAGAAGCAGGCTTCCCGCCGAGCAGGGAGCCCGATGTGGGTCTCGATCCCAGGACCCTGGGATCACGACCTGAGCCGAGGGCAGACGCTTAACAACTGAGCCACCCAGGCGCCCCCAAAAATCTTTTTTTTAAAGAAAGTTTGTACAAATTTATACTCTCATACTTTAATTGTGCTGGCAATTGGCATTTTTTTCATATTTACCAGTCTGATAAGCAAAATATATATGCTTTTGTTTTAAATTTCATTTATTTGCTAGTGGGATTGAATTTTTAATGTTTAGAGGCTATCCATATTTTTATTTTTTTATAGATTTTTTATTTATTCATTTGAGACACAGAGATAGAGAGAGCATGAGCAGGGGAAGAGGCAGAAGGAGAGGGAGAAGCAAGCTCCCCGCTGAGCCAGGAGTCGGACGCTGGGCTTGATCCCAGGACCCCCGGATCATGACCTGAGTTGAAGGCAGATGCCTAACCATCTGAGCCACCCAGGTGCCCCGAGGCTATGCATATTTTTATTTTTATTTTATTGTTTTGATTTTATTTATTTATTTGACAGAGAGAAAGACACAGCAAGAGAGGGAACACAGCAGGGGGAGTGGGAGACAGAGAAGCAGGCTTCCCACGGAGCAGGGAGCCTGATGCTGGGCTCGATCCCAGGACCCTGGGATCATGACCTGAGCCGAAGGCAGACGCATAACGACTGAGCCACCCAGGCGTTCTGCTATCCATATTTTTAAATTGCCTGTTAGTACCTTTTGTCCATTTTTGTCTTGTGATTCTTTTTTTTTTTAAAGATTTTATTTATTTATTTGACAGAGAGAGACACAGCGAGAGAGGGAACACAAGCAGGGAGAGTGGGAGAGGGAGAAGCAGGCCTCCCACTGAGCGGGGAGCCTGATGTGGGGCTCGATCCCAGGACCCTGGGATCATGACCCGAGCCGAAGGCAGACGCCTAACGACTGAGCCACGCAGGTGCCCTTGTCTTGTGATTCTTATACTTTTTTTAAGTAATCTCTACACCCAATGTGGGGCTTGAACTCATGACCCCGAGATTGACAGTTGCAGGATCTACTGACTGAGACAAACAGGCACCCCTCTTCTCCTTTTTTTTTTTTTTTTGGTTTAAAGATTTATTTTAGAAGGAGAAAGTGTGTGTGTGGTTGTGGGGAGGGGCAGAGGGAGAGGGTTAGAATCCTCCAGCAGACTCTTTGCTGAGCAGATCCCAGGACCCTGAGATCATGGCCTGAGCTGAAGTCAAGAGTCAGACACTTAACCGTTGGAGCTGCCCAGGTGTCCCCAGTGGCAGTCTTTTTGAGAGAAAACTCAGAATTCTGAGGAGAAACTGACAAAACTCTTCATTGTAGTAGGAATTGTTAATAGATTCCCTCATTAAGTGAAAAAACATACTTAAAAATCAGTAGATTTGAACAACTCACATTTAGTAGGCTTGATCCTAGTAGACCAATAGAACATTGGCAAATACACATTCTTTTCAAACATATATAGATTTATTAAGTTGACCAAAGATTAGGCCTTAAAAACACCTTTCCTCAAATTTCAGAGGATTCATGTCATACAGGCAGTTGTCTGTGTTATAATTAAAAAGCTAGAAATTAATAAACCAAAAAGACCCCTATGTTTGGAAACTTATAAATGTACTTTTAAATAATGTGTGGGCCAAAGAAGAAAATAATGGAAGTGAGAAAATATTTAAAATGCAACAATAGATTTGGGGCTCCTGGGTGGCTCAGTTGTTAAACATCTGCCTTCGGCTCAGGTCATGATCCCAGGGTCCTGGGATCAAGCCCCGCATCGGGGTCCCTGCTCGGCGGGAAGCCTGCTTCTCCCTCTGCCTCTCCCCCTGCTTGTGTTCCCTCTCTCGCTATGTCTCTCTCTGTCAAATAAATAAATAAAATCTAAAAAAAAAAAGCAACAATAGATTTATTTTTTTTTTTTAAGATTATTTATTTATTTATTTGACAGAGAGATGCACTAGTAGGCAGAGAGGCAGGCAGAGGGAGAAGTGGGCTTCCCGCTGATGCGGGGCTCGATCCCAGGACCCTGGGATCATGACCTGAGCCGAAGGCAGCCGCTCAACCGACTGAGCCACCCAGGCGCCCCAAAATGCAACAATAGATTAAAAAAAATCAAGACTTGGAATGCCCTTAGAAGGGCACTTAGAAGGGAATTTATGCCATAAATGTTTTGATTTTTCCTTTCTAATGTAAGGAGCATCATTTGCAAATGACAATTGTTATTTATTTGGGAACTTGGATGAGATGGACATCCTTCTGGAAAAATATTTCTCAAACTGATTCAAGAAGAAGTAGAAGACCAGACTGACTACTCCTGTCCCCAATAACGGAATAGAATTAGTAGTTAGAAAATCTTCCTGTAACACCATGTCCATTTTCTCTTTCCGAGCAGTGACAGGACAAGTTAAATTGAGTTTTTCCAGGGAGGGAACACATTGATCAACCCGAGGCAGGAAGCTCTGGAAATGTGCCAGTGCTGGGTTTCCTTGCTGAACCGAAAGCTATAGAGGGTGTCCAGTGGTGCCTGGTTATCGAACATGCTGGGAGTCTTCCACCAATGTCTCGTCTGGACTTCCTCCTTGTGGTTAGTCCCTCATGTTTGCTAGTGAGAACGCAGCGTGCTTTAGAGGTGTATAAACAGGGCTCGCTGGTGACGCCCAGACAGGAGGAGAGTATCATAAGCTTTCCTTGGTTTTCCAAATTGATCAACTTAACTTTTACATGTTTATTCTCCCACTTTTAGTTTTGTTGGAAATAAAAATGGAAATGCCTTCTGAATACATAAATAACAAGATGCACTTCTAAACTTCTTTGCAAATATATCCAGCTAAGCCCATTAGGCAAGGTCTGTTAGGTCTTTTGCTGTCTCCTAAAAGGGGACATCAACCAGGTTTTTTCAGCTGCCTTGTGCGTCAGACAACCTTACTACAAATATTCAGTTTTTTTTATTGAGAATAGTTGACATACAATATTATATTAGTCTCAGGTGCACAACATATAATATTGGACAATTCTATACATTGTGAGATGCCCACCACGATAAGTGTTGTCCATGTGTCACCATACAAATTTATTCAATATTATTATTTTCCCTTTGCTGTACTTTTCAGTCCTGTGACTTACTTATTTTATAACTGGAAATTGGTACCTCTTAATCCCCTTCACCTGGTTTACCCATCCCCCTGCCCCCCCTCCCTTCTGGCCACCACCAGTTTGTTCTCTGTGTTTGTGAGTCTATTTCTGGGTTTTTTGTTTGTTCATTTGGTTTGTTTTTTGGGTTTCATGTAGAAGTGAAATCATGTATTTGTTTCTGTCTGACTTATTTCATTTAGCCTCATACTCTCTACATCCATCCATGTTGTCTCAAATGGCAAGGTTTCATTCTTGTTTATGGCTGAGTAATATCCCATTGTATCCATACACCACATCTTCTTTATCTGTTCCTTTATCAGTGGACACTTGGGCTGCTTCCATATCTTGCCTGTTGTAAATAATGCTGCAGTAAACTTAGGGGTGCATATATCTTTCCAAATTAGTGTTTTTGTTTTCTTCGGGTAGATGTCCAGAGTGGAATTACTGAGTCATATGATACTTCTATTATTAATTTTTTCAGGACCCTCCATACTGTTTTCCACAGTGGCTGCACCAATTTCCATTCCCACAAACAATGTACAGGGTTCCTTTCTCCACATTCTCGTCAACACTTGTTGTTTCGGGGCGCCTGGGTGGCTCAGTCGTTAAGCGTCCGCCTTCGGCTCAGGTCATAATCCCAGGGTCCTGGGATCGAGCCCCGCATCGGGCTCCCTGCTTGGCGGGGAACCTGCTTCTCCCTCTCCCTCTACTGTTCCCCCTGCTTGTGCTCTCTCGCTCTCTCCATCAAATAAATAAATAAAATCTTTAAAAAAACAACAACAACAAAAAAAACAAACAAAAACACTTGTTGTTTCTTGTCTGTCTGCCACTAGCCCTTCTGACTGGTGTGATCCAGTGTAGAATTTATACCATGGTGAATCAATTCCTTTTTCCCATTAGCAGCTCTCACTTGTGGGGGGTGGGGTAGGAGGAACGAATGGGTGAGGGAAATGAAATGAAAGTTATTTGAAAACATTTATGCCTAGAAATGTTTTGGTATGATCTGAAATGGATGTTTTGCCATTATGCCAAGGGTTTTGCGGCCTCCAGGCGGTGGATCCAATTTTTCATTAGGCTTTGATGAACCAGCAGAACAGCCTGTGAGGAGGAACAAAATGGCATCTAGCATCTTTGGGACACCTGAGGAAAATCCTCCTTCATGGGCCAAGTCGGCAGGTACTGCTTATATCTGTGATCACTGGTAAAAGGGACAGACCCAGCATGAATAACTAAAGTTGGTTTTGTGTGATGAGCAAAATCCAGCTCAACCGTAATGAGATCAACAACAGTTAAAGCTTGTCAGTGGAGGAAAGACTGGGACCAAGAAGTGGGAACTGCTGAGTCTTGAGGGGTCAGAATAAGGACTGAGGTCAAATTGGGTTATTTGGTAGAATTTTTAAGCTCTCAGTTAACCCTCCTAACCCTGTTTGCTCATTTTGTAATATGAGACTACCACGAACATCACTCACGAAAGAATTGTTTTTGCTTTAGTTCTTTCTGTTGTGTTCCTCACGAAAGTATGTTTTAATTCAGGTGCCAAGTCTAGTGGTGGCAGAGAGGATTCTGAGTCATCTGGACCCCAGAGAAGGAACTCTTCTGAAGCGAACGCTGGAGACTTCTTAGATCTGAAGGTCAGTGTGACAACATGGGGGGGAAAAGGGCTTTGAGGTTAATACAGTTTAGAAATTCACTTCTCTCCTATTGTACGAAGAGCTTCAGTTCCACCACTGGAGTCTCACATAGAGATAATTAGGAAAGGGACTGAGGCCATATTGGGAATGGAAGATCAATAAAGAATAAAGTCAGAAAAGTGAGGTGACATATCTGGGTTTGTTCAGATGTCTCTTCTACCAGTAGGATTAGTCTCTCTCCTTCACTGTTGATTTTGGGAACTTCTGGATCACACTTATTTCCTGTGTAACTCATATGTAATAGCATTTGTGAGTTCAGACTGTTTTCGTTGTTGGCAAACATTGCCCAATTGTTTTGAGCCGAACTCCAGGAGAACTGCAGCCTGGGCGTTACCCTTAGGTGTCTGCAGAGGAGCATGGTCCCATGCCCCCAGGGATGTGTCTAGAAGCCTGTGAGCAGGGACCTCCGAGCACACAGAGGCATTAGCTGTGCAAATGTGGAGAGACCTCTGTGGGGCTTTGGAATTTATAGAGCCCCTTCAGCAACTGGATAAGGAGAGGGAGAATGGAAGGATAAATTTACCAGTTTCCCATTCTGATAAAAGATCCTCTGAAATGCTCATTGAATTAGGCCATTGATGGAAATGTTCATGTTTTTTGGTGTGTTGGATATTGCTGGCACTGGGGCAACTTGTCCTGCAGCATTTTTGTTCAGCCTCGTCCCGAAGTAAGTAAAGGTCGTAATGTAATTGTTTTGTGTCCTGACCCTGGACTTGACTGCATCAAAATGAAATTTCACATTTGGTTTCAAATAGATAGTAGCCTGTCAGAACTGTGACTGCTTTATTTGTTTGTTATAAAATTAAAATCTGGCATAAGTTTTGAGGGGCACCTGGCCGGCTCAGTCAGAGGAGCATGTGACTCGATCTCAGGGTTGTGAGTTTGAGCCCCATGTTGGGTGTAGAGATTACTGAAAAAAATTAACTTAAAAAAAAGAAAAATAAAAACTGAAGTAAATTTTAAATTTCTTTTCTTTTCTAGGGAGAAGGCGACATTCATGGTGAGTCCTTCTGAAGCCCAAATTTCTGGTTCTGTAAATGGTTTTAGCATAGATTGGAATTTTTACTGAAATCATGTCTTGGAGAAAGAGACTGGGGAGTGAAACCTGGCTTTGCCCCAAGTGCCGGCACACACTGAGTTGGGAGGAAAGAAAAATGAAACTGGGAAGTTAGCAAACATGGCCACGTTTGCATCTGCCACAGTGAGAGCAACGTCAGAAATGCACCAGAAAGGAAAAACAGAGAGTCTTTCACAAATATGTGTACAGTAGTCAGGCTGGTGTCTGTTGTTCTTAATGAGAGCTTTTTAGTAATAAGGTGCTGGCATTTCAAGCTTGGCCCACAGCATTTAATTTGCCAAGTTTGTTTGATTTTATGCTGAGGTGCTTATTCAGCAAGACATCGGTCGGTACCTCTGTGATCTTGTAGATGATGATTTAGGGGGCAGATGTAAATTCTCAGCATCCATGTTACCAGTTAGATGTGGAAATGAGCTATAATCATTTATTTAATGATGTTCAATCTTTGAAGTATTTATTGGAACTTCCTTAACAAGTGCCAGAGAATTACTTCTGCATGTAATGAAAGGCTCGTGCGTGTCAGGCAGTAGGAATCAGGTGAAAGTTGACTCAGTGAAATGCAGCCGTCCGAAGGCCGTCTGGTCCAGAAGGAAGAGGCTGCTTCCTCAGGGCCTCTTTCTACTATTACATTTTGTGAGGCAGTTGTCCTGTGAAATAGGTTTAAGAACCAGATTCCTCTTCTGCCCTCTCAGACGACGTTTCTTTTCTTTTTTAAAGATTTTTTTGGGGGCGCCTGGGTGGCTCAGTCGTTAAGCGTCTGCCTTCAGCTCAGGTCATGATCTCAGGGTCCTGGGATCGATCGAGCCCCACATCGGGCTCCCTGCTTGGCAGGAAGCCTGCTTCTCCCTCTCCCACTCCCCCTGCTTGTGTTCCCTCTCTCGCTGTGTCTCTCTCTGTCAAATAAATAAAATCTTTAAAAAAAAAATAAAGATTTTTTTTAAGAGAGAGAGTAAGTAAGAGAGCACGAGCGGGAGGAGGGGCAGAGGGAGAGGGAGAAGCAGATGCCCTGCTGAGCAGGAAGCCTGACCCAGGGCCTGATCCCAGGACCCTGAGATCATGACCTGAGCCAGAGGAAGAGGCTTCACCGACTGAGCCACCCAGGCGCCCCTCAGACAGTGCTTCTTGATGGGCATGGTGGGAGGAGAGTCTCCTGAACCTTTGTGAGCATTACCTGGGTTCCTCCTCGGTGCCCAAGTCACTGTCTCACTGGACTGAAGATGAATTCGTTATTGTTTGTGTCCAGTGTGTTCTGTTTGCAAAGACTCTTCTGGAGGTAAAGAAATCTTCAGGGCTTTTCAGTTTTGCTGCTTTTCATCTTCTGAAATACTTCCACATCAGACCTTACTTAGCAAGAATCAGCTAATCCTTAGTCACTACTTTTGGACAGTGGATATAGTTAGAAGTCTGGGGAGCCTGGAGAAATATGTGAGAGCCCCTGATGAAATTAGGAAAAAAATGTGTCATTATTCCTGCTAATAATAATTCTCCCCCAGTTCAGTTTGTTATAGATTGTTCAGGTGAACAGCACCCTGCGCTGAGTAGTATGACAAGCCTTTACTTTTAGTTCATTTGTCGTGAAGTGACAAGGGGCATAAGAATTCAAGATCCATCTGGTGGCGTAGAGTCCTGCTGCCAAGCTACTTTGAAGTCAAGCTACTCTACTCAGTTTATTTTTTATTTTTCTTCTTTCTACTCAGTTTAAGTAACACAGATTTTGTTTGGACATAAGGAAAATTGCCTTCCTCTTTTGGGGAATGAAATACAGGAATGGCTAAAGGAAGCATGTGGGAAATCTGTAGCAGAGGGAGAAGGTCCACGGGATTTAGGTCGAAGTCTTTCCCGCCTTTAGGCAAGTTGGACAGTCGGCTGCACTTCTTGATGTTCTAATTCTTTCATTCTTATAATAAACCACTATATCATTTATTCTGATGTAAGTGTCTGTTCAGTGACCTCATTGATGTGCCAAGGAAGAAAGACAAGTCAGGAGTATTTAAGATAGGTATTATAGTAGAAGTGTTTGTGTTTATTTTTTTATTATTTTTTAAAGATTTTATTTATTTATTTATTTATATGAAAGAGAGAGAGAGATAGGGAGTAGGAACACAAGCAGGGGGAGTGTGAGAGGGAGAAGCAGGCCTCCCGCTGAGCGGGAAGCCCGATGCAGGGCTCAATCCCAGGACACCGGGACCATGACCCGAGCCGAAGGCAGACGCTCAATGACTGAGCCACCCAGGCGCCCCAAAGATTTTATTTATTTGAGAGAGAGTGAGCATGGGAGGGAGGGGCAGAAGGAGAAGCAGACTCCCTGCTGAGCAGGGAGCACGATGTGGGGCTCAATCCCAGAACCCTGGGATCATGACCTGAGCCAAAGGCAGACGCTTAACTGACAGAGCCACCCAGGCGCCCCAGTGTTTAAAGTCCCATTTTTCAGTTATTAGATTCAACAGACAAAAGCTTTCTCTGTCAGGTCCTGTGTAAGTTTCTAAAGCCTTACTCTCAGTGCCTGTACTTGCCTCATTATAGACTAAAGGGATGGAGTAACAGACTAGCTTCCATTCTTTCCGGCTGGAGTATTTCTGACTAGACAAAGGAGCATTTAAATTAAGGCCTGCTCTTGTTTATTCTCCATATGTGCCTTTTTTTTTCTTTCACATGTTATCTAGTCGTGAAAGACAAAACTGTTTTGTTTTTTTTTTAAAGATTTTATTTATTTATTTGACAGAGACACAGTGAGAGAGGGAACACAAGCAGGGGGAGTGGGAGAGGGAGAAGCAGGGACTCGATCCCAGGACCCTGGGATCATGACCTGAGCCGAAGGCAGACGCTTAACGACTGAGCCACCCAGGCGCCTGAGACTCCTGATTTCGAGGTCATGAGTTTGAGCTCCATGTTGGGCATGGAACCTACTTAAAATAAAAAAAAAATGATAAGGATGTGAGGGCAATCTGGCTGCAACATCTGTCACCCCATTGATCGGCTGATCTGGCTAGCAAGGCGGGTGTCCCCTTCCTCCCTCACCACTCCATGTGCGTCCCTCCCGAAGCTGCACGCTCGGTCGAAGAGGACGACCTTCCCCGACAGAGGAGGACTGTTCTTCGGTCAAAGGTATACGAGTAGTTGTGCTCCCCTGCTAGACCCTCCAAACAAGCTCTCAAGGTCCATTTGTTGGGAGAACGTAGGGTAGTCAAGCTTTGAAGACTCTAGACACATCCAACTGAGGCGCTGCACGTGGCAGTCAGTCTTTCTAAAAAATATAAAAATTTAAAAAAAGATAATAAAATAAAAATCACTTTATTGGAGGGGCACCTGGCTGGCTCAGTCCATGAAGCAGACAATTCTTGATCTCGGGGTTGTGAGTTCAAGCCCCACGTTGGGTGTGGACATTACTTGAAAAAAAAAAAAAGTCTTAAAAAAATAAAAATCATTTTATGGAAATTTTATGGAAATAAATGACCACAGTAGAGGTGCAAGGTAATGTTGTGTCCTTTAGTAGTACTCCTATAACTGCCTGATCCAGACAGACAATGGGGAACTGTTAGAGCATGTGTAGTGGTGAGGCCAAGTCCTAGCAGCAGCAGCAAAACTGTTTAAATCAATAGGCTGGTTCAGGTGGAGTTCATGCTCTGTATTTGACCATCTTGGATTGTTTCAGGATGTCAGTTTTTGGGTTTTGTTTGTATTTACAGTAAATGGGACATATTTAAGTCCTTATCAGAGGACTTGGGTAGTTAATTTTGATGCATTTGATCCTGCTTCTTGTGCAACAAGAATGTGGCAATGGGAAACGGCGGGGGGGGGGCGGGAATGACCCTTTCTTGCTACACTGTTGTTTATAACTACACGGCTGTCATTTTGGAAAGCTTCATACTGATTTTTACTTGCAGTTGGTAATAGTATAGAACATTGTATGTGTTATGTTACCTCTATAGAATGTTCCAAATTTTCATAAAAGGTCAGAAGCAGAAGTAGCATATTTCTGAGTTTTTTTTTTTTTAAGATTTTATTTATTTATTTGAGAAAGAGAAAGCACGAGCAGGGGAGAGGGGGAGAGGGAGGAGCAGGCTCCCTGCTGAGCAGACCTGAGCCAAAGGCCCACGCTTAACCCGTTGAGCCACCCAGGAACCCCTATTTCTGAGTTTTTTGTTGAGTTTCTGATCTTAAACCTCTTCCCCCTTGGACTTCTCAGTATTGAAGTCGGCTAAACCAAAAACTTGGTACAAGTGGTTTTAGGAATATGAACTTTTAACGGTTAGTCTTTGAGGGACTTAAAGTACATTTTTTCAACATCAGAACAGTACATTTTTTCAACATCAGAACTTTTTCACTGGTGTCCAGTATGAGTCCATGTGACGTTCTTAGATTATAACTAGTTATTTCTCTTCTATTGCTTCCAGGGTTTTGGAACTCCTAAATCTAGGGGAGGGAATAAATGTCTTTAAACCTTAAGGTAGTTTTCTTTCAGGTTTTATGAATTAGTATTTGGTTTCTTACACTAAAGGTGCCTTTGTGTGTATGTGTAAGAAAGAATGAGAGAGAGAGAGAGATTTTATTCTAGAGCAGGTGTTAGAATATGCAACTGAATTGAATTTGGTAGTTTAACACTGAAATGAGACCTGGCCTTTTGCAGGCACTTTTGACTTGGAACAAAGACTTTTCCATGTTTGGAAACTGCCTCATGAAGAATATATGTTTGGGGGTGCCTGGGTGGCTCAGTCGTTAAGCGTCTGCCTTCGGCTCAGGTCATGATCCCAGGGTCCTGGGATCGAACCCCGCATCGGGCTCCCTGCTCAGCGGGAAGCCTGTTTCTCCCTCTCCCACTCCTCCTGCTTGTGTTCCCTCTCTCGCTGTCTGTCAAATAAATAAATAAAATTTTTTTTAAAGATTTTATTTATTTATTTGAGAGAGAGAGAATGAGAGACAGAGAGCATGAGAGGGAAGAGGGTCAGAGGGAGAAGCAGACTCCCCGCTGAGCGGGGAGCCTGATGTGGGACTTGATCCCGGGACTCCAGGATCATGACCCGAGCCGAAGGCAGTTGCTTAACCAACTGAGCCACCCAGGCGCCCCTAAATAAATAAAATCTTAAAAAAAAAAAGAGAATATTATGTTTTGTTGGGAATTTCACAGATTAGTGGATCATCAAGCAAAGTCTAGGATGTTGGTAATAATGCACTAATTCTCAAGACTTTGACATGGAAAGTACCCAGTTAATATAAATGGGAATGACCTGATTAGTGGAGATATTATAAGTCAGTAGGGGAAAGGTAGATCTTTAATAAATGATGTCAGTACAGTGGATTATCTTTGTGGTTAGAAAAAGAAATCAAGGGGCGCCTGGGTGGCTCAGTTAAATGTCCAACTCTTTCTTTTTTTTGTTTTGTTAGAGAGAGCACACGCAGGCGACTCCAGATCTCAGCTCAGGTCTTGATCTCAGAGTCAGGAGTTCCAGCTCCGCATTGGGCTCCGCTCTGGGCGTGGAGCCTACTTGAAAAGAAAGATCAAGCTCACCTAGTAATCATGGAAATGTAACACCAAACAGGAATGAAATAACATCACCCATTAGTTTGTCAAATTTTATTTATTTT
Source organism: Eumetopias jubatus (assembly GCF_037043125.1). NCBI lineage: Eukaryota > Metazoa > Chordata > Mammalia > Carnivora > Otariidae > Eumetopias > Eumetopias jubatus. Next base: position 86,838,486 of record NW_028274816.1, read on the forward strand.
TTAAGTGGTATTTTTTTTTAAACATTTTATTATTTGACACAGAGAGAGAAAGCACAAGTAGGCAGAGTGGCAGGCAGAGAGAGAGGGAGAAGCAGGCTCTCCACTGAGCAGGGAGCCGGACGTGGGGCTCGATCCCAGGACCCCAGGGATCATGACCTGAGCTGAAGGCAGCCGCTTAACTGACTGAGCCACCCAGGCGCCCCAGTTTGGCAAATTTTAAAGTGAGGTGGTTATCAAATGGTGGGTGCGCAAAGCTGTACAGTGTACTCTGACGCAGGTTGGGGGTAGAGCACAGGACAGCCTCTTGGGAGATGATGTGCAGTGTCTATTCATATTGAAGATGGGAGCCCTTGTATCCCTGTGGGCACCTGCTCTAGACTATCTACGTTACAGCTTTGTTTGGAATGATTGGGTTGGTTCCAATTTTTTGCTATCAATAGAGCAAATACAATACTATATTATGTCAAACATATGGATAGACTCTGTGATACAATACCATAAAGCAATTAAGGTGAATTATGACTATGCGTATAAATGGGTAAATTTCTAAGAGTGTAAATAAAGGAAGTTTGTATCATTTTTGTCAAATAAAACAAAAACAAAAAACAGGAGTATGTATTATCTGTTGGGAATAAAATATAAATATTCATTAAACAAAGGGACTAGACACAACTCCACAGTAGGCACTCTGGGAGTTGAGAGAAGAGACACATGTGGAGGTATATTGGGGGGTCAGGGGCCTACAGCTTATCTGTAATGTTCTTTTATTTTAGAGAAAGAGAGTGCAGTGGGGAGGGGCAGAGGGAGAGAGAATCTCAAGCAGACTCCCTGCTGAGCACGGAGCCCCATGTGAGGCTTGATTTCAAGACCCTGAGATCACAACCTGAGCCAAAATCCAGAGTCAGACGCTTAACCGACTGAGCCACCCAGGTGCCCCACTTATCTGTAATGTTCTAATTTAAAATACTTACATCTTCAGGACACCTGTCCCTCCCCCTGCACTCTCTCTCTAATAAACCTATAAAAAAAAAATAAAATACATCTTCATATATGTGTATAATTTAGAAAACATACACAGAAAAAGGCCTGGGGACAAATATGACAAAAGACCTAACAGTGGTTAGTTTTGGGTTGTGGGAACATGGTTGAATGACTGTTGCCTTCTTTAGGTATGATTTGGTATCTCCAGGTATGATTTGAACCATCATCTAAGAAAATCTTAAGACTTTTTGTCTTACCTGGGAATAGTTGTTAGCCTTAACTTCCTTCTGTTTTCCTAGAAAACGTGGACACAGACTTGCAGGCCAACCTGGGGCAGAGTGAGGAGAAGCCCGTGCCCGCTGCCCCTGTGCCCAGCCCAGTGGCTCCGGCCCCGGTGCCATCCCGAAGAAACCCCCCTGGTGGCAAGTCCAGCCTCGTCCTGGGTTAGCTCCGATTCTCTTGAACTCTGTCGTTTTGTTTGTTTGTTTTCTCCATGCTTGTGAACTGCACAACTTGAGCCTGACTGTACATCTTTTGGATTTGTTTTCATTAAAAAAGAAGCACTTTATGTACTGCTGTCTTTTTTTTTTTTTTTTTTTTCAAAGAACAGGTTTCTCTTTATCTGTCCTGATTCCTCTGGGTCTGTAGGCCATGGCATGAGTGTTTTCTAGTAGTAGATTGGAGGGAAAGTTTTGTGACACTTAGTACAGTGTTTTTAAGAACAATTTGGTTCCAAATGTGTTAGAGGATCTTTTGTACTGAGGTTTTTAAAACCCTTTTCTTGTCAGCTTTACTTGGGTTTACCAAGCCTTGACTGGACAGACCAGTAAACAGTCCACAGGCACCGATCCTTCCGACCCCCAAACACAGGGTTGTCTTTATTGCCAAACCTACTTGTTGTTGGCCTATCTTGCCAGTGCCCTTTGCTAAAAGCATCTTCCTGTGCCATATGGAACAGTAGAGGCCGGCGCCTCATGCCTTGCTGCCTGCAAAGCAAAAAACTGCCTTTTAAATTTTTGAACCTTAAGAAATAAGCCAGATACTAACTCGACTAGCTGATGAGCTAAGCCCGCTGCTCTCATGCAGAGGAAGGCTTCGATATGCGCTCAAATGACAAATTCCAAGTGGTAAGCAAGCAAGGGCGGTGGCCACATGGAAGTGGGTCTTCGTGGCGAACAGACCCCAAGGGGGCAGTGCTCTTCTTAGGTAACTTGAAGCTGTGTGCATGATGCTGGTGCTTGACCATGAACTGAAGTCTCATCCTTAAAATGTGTGTTGTACTTCACAATCCTGGACTGTTGCTTCAAGTAAACGATGTACAAATTTTGAAACATTGTGTCCTGTGTCATCTTTTTGAGACTGTTTCAGTGTTCTACCTGTTCAGTTGCTTTTTTTTTTTCTGTTACCCTAAATCCTATTGCCCAAGGATTGATGAGTCATTCAAGTGCAACAAACTGGGCGCCTGGGTGGCTCAGATGGTTGGGCGTCTGCCTTCGGCTCAGGTCATGGTCCCAGGGTCCTGGGATCGAGTCCCGTATCGGGCTCCCTGCTCGGCGGGGAGTCTGCTTCTCCCTCTCCCTCTGCCTCTCCCACTGCTTGTGCTCTCTCTGTCTCTCTCACAAATGAATAAATAAAAAATCTTAAAAAAAAAAAAAAGTGCAACAAACTTAAACTTTTAAAGTTTAAAGTTACAGCAGGTGTTCAAAACACCAAAATGATATCTGTGGTAATAAAATACATGAGTAGTATGGATAAATGATAGGCAAAATAATTATTAGCCAATATATTTTAGATTCTCCACCTACCCTTTGTGCTGGGCAGTAGTAACATGTAAGATTTTAAGTCCTCTCATCTTGCAAGGTGTCTCTCAACGGTGAGAGGTTACAGAAGAGGACTCCAAAGGAAGGGGCATGAGGACCTGAGGAGACAGAAGATAAGGAAAAAGCTCTTTAGGTTCTAGGCAGAAAGTTCTAGATCAACATGCTATATTAACTGTCCAAATTGGGCATGGAGACTTGGCTTTTAGGTCTAGCTACACTACTAAACTGTGTTCTTTGGCTTGTCATTTAGGGACCAATTTCCTATCTTAAAAAGTGAGACCTCTGAGATGATGAGCATAACCACTGGTTCATTTGAACTATTGGACATTTCCTTGGGAAGAATAAGGGGATTTATAGGTTCTGGGGGGTGTAAAGTCTTTCTCCCTTATGATGCAACGCATTTGGAAAATGAAGTCAGCAGCTTTATTACAGAATCTGTCCAATTTCACTAAAACAGGTTAGCCCTACAAATACTAGCCTGAGTTATGGTTTCTATTAGGACTTTTAGGAAGTAGGAACCCTGTCTGTGCCCTTCTCTCTAATGGTCGGGATCCTGGAAAAGAGATGTCCCTGATTTGTGTCACAACTTGTAACTTCAGTGTTTTGTTTTTTAATAAATTTTATGAAGAGAAGTGCCTAATCAAATTTCAAGTATTGTGAAGGAGGGACAGTGCTGTCAGTCCTTATGATATTATCAGAACAGATTTTAAGAAATTCTATGTAAACATGTTTGCTCAGGGTGTTACATTGTCTACTTAGAAAGCTTAGGGTCTAGAAAGTGGAGTTGAATGATACTAAGATAATGATGGCAGAACCACCAGTATTTCATTGAGTTTGGACTTTACACTCAGGTTGTGTGATGTGAGTGGGAAGGGGGGGGGCGACCGTGGAGGACTGTTGCCGATTATACCTCTTCAAGGCTTTTTAATGAGATCACTTTAGAACAAGACACTAGTCTCCCCTTTGTAATGCTCCTGTTAACATTGGTTTTGGAAGTACCGGGGTGTTCAGATGGGGAACTACAGGAAGATGGGTCACTTAACCAAATCTGAGTTTACAGTTTGTAGGCAAATCTGTTTGGATGTGGTCATAAAATGGCGTAAAGTCTACAAAGGAGCATCAACGAAACTTAGTGTTCCGCGTGTTCTAGACGGGGCTGTAACTGCCAATTCTAGAGCAGACGTCAGTTCCACAGAAAGAACATTGCCGATTACCTGAGCTGGGTGGAAATCGTCTCGGGGTGGAACTAGATGTTCAAAGCGGACGCTCCCAGCCCCAACTCTGGTTTAGGAGTTCGTCTCCTAGGAGCTCGACTCACGCGAGCCAGGGGTCTTCAACAGTCTTTCACTTCAAAGTTACTGGGCGCCTCCATGAGTCGGGCCCTGGGGCCTTTGGTCCGGGGTCCGGCGTCCGGCGTGTTCCTGCGTCCCGCCCCACAAGCAGGGAGGGCGGTGGCCCCGGGACTCGAGGTCGGGATTCTAGGGGTCGCGCCAGCCCCACAAGTTTAAGGAGCCCTGAGGCCTTCGCAGGATTTGGGGTCGTCCTCTGCGGAGTGGGGGAGGGGGAGCGGACGTGCACGCGGGCGCACTCTCAGGCCGCCTCGCGCCGCCGCCTTGGGAAGGCCGCGCGCTCCCGCAGGGCCGCGTTCCCGGGCGCCCCATGCAAATGAGACCCGGAGCGCCCTCCCACCCCGCGCCTCCGGAAGTTGCGGGCCGGGCGCCCGCTCTCCCCACCCCCACCCCCCGACCCTCGGCAACCTCGTCCTTCCGCTGCCCGGCGGCCGCAGCGATGGCGGCGGCGATGGCGGCGCGGCGCGCGCGCCCCGTGCGGGTGCTGGTGGACATGGACGGCGTGCTGGCCGACTTCGAGGCGGGCCTCCTGCGGGGCTTCCGCCGCCGCTTCCCTGGGGAACCGCACGTGACGCTGGAAGAGCGCCGCGGCTTCCTCGCCCGCGAGCAGTACCGAGCCCTGCGGCCGGACCTGGCGGTAGGTAGGGAGAGAGCGGGAGGGGAGCTCCTACCCCACAGTGACCCTGGGAGCAGAAGCCCCGACCCCACAGGGCGCCCGGAAGCCGGGCGTCCCCACCCACAGAGAGCCGGCGAGCCAGGTGCCCCGACCACACAGTGTACCCGGGAGCGGGAGCCTGGACCCCACGTTGTCGCCAGGGCCAAGTGCCCCGACCATACAATGTCCCCGGGAGCGGGAGCCCCGACCCCACAGAGAGCCGGGGAGCCAGGTGCCCCGACCACACAGTGTCTCCAGGAGCGGGAGCCTGGACCCCACGTTGTCGCCAGGGCCAAGTGCCCCGACCATACAATGTCCCCGGGAGCGGGAGCCCCGACCCCACAGAGAGCCGGGGAGCCAGGTGCCCCGACCACACAGTGTCTCCAGGAGCGGGAGCCTGGACCCCACATTGTCGCCAGGGCCAAGTGCCCCGACCATACAATGTCCCCGGGAGCGGGAGCCCCGACCCCACAGAGAGCCGGGGAGCCAGGTGCCCCGACCACACAGTGTCTCCAGGAGCGGGAGCCTGGACCCCACATTGTCGCCAGGAGCGGGAGCCCCGACCGCACAGTTTCCCCGGGAGCCAGGTGCCCCGACCCCACAGTGTCCCCGGAAGCAGGGAGCCCGACCGCACAGGGCTTCTAGGAATGGGAGCCCTCCCCTTGGGCAAGACTGCCTCTGCTCCGTTTCCAGAGACACCCCCTTTCTGTTTAACAGAATCCTCACTTCAGAATCCTTTGTTCACCCTGGACAAGAAAGTCTGGAAGAATGCTTCCCCCTATGTAAAATCCTTTCCCTGTGGCTCTGATTCGGGAACAGGTCCCCCAGGAATCTTACTTTGAGAGTCCTCCCTGGGGCTAGATCTGCTGGAGGCAGAAGCTGGGACAAGAACACGGTTTCTTTCAGGACAAAGTTGCCAGTGTGTATGAAGCCCCAGGCTTTTTCCTAGACTTGGAGCCTATCCCTGGAGCCTTGGAAGCCATGCAGGAGATGAACAACATGCAGGAGTGAGGAAGGGCAGAGAGGGAGGGGCGGTGGAGTAAGGGCCCGTACCACCCTAACTAACCCGTGCCCCTTCCACGCAGCACGGAGGTCTTCATCTGCTCCAGCCCTCTGCTGAAGTATGAACACTGTGTGGGTGAGAAGGTGCGGTTACCCCAGTCCTTCATAGCAAACGGCTTCCTAAGTTCTGATGCTTAAAATAAACCAGCAGAACTTAAAACACAGGAAGTGTGTGTGGGGGGGGGAGGGGAGCAGCATCTCTCAAAGGCTGGAGACCCTATTCCCACCTATTTACTCACTGGCCCTACTGACAGACCTGTGTCCTCACTGCAGTACCGCTGGGTGGAGAATCACCTGGGGCCCCAGTTTGTGGAGCGCATTATCCTGACGAGGGACAAGACGATGGTCTTGGGGGACCTGCTCATTGATGACAAGGACACCATTCGAGGTTAGACCTGTTTTTCTGGCAACCTTCCAGGCATCTGGCCTGCTGGGATTAGGGAGAGGGAGTAAAATAGATTACTGACTGCATCTCACTGCCTTTCTCCCATGTCCTGCCCCAGGCCAAGAGGAGACCCCAAGCTGGGAGCACATCTTGTTCACCTGCTGCCACAACCAGCACCTAGCCCTATGCCCAACAAGGAGACGGCTGCTCTCTTGGAGTGACAACTGGAGGGAGATCATAGAAAGCAAGCGGGGGGCCAGAATAGTGGATAGTAGCTGAAGGAAGGGAAGGCAGGCCAGCAGGGAACCCCAGCAGAGCTGAATGGCAGGTCAGTGTCGTGGAGGTGGCCCCCAGCACCGTGGAACAGGGAGACACAGTAACCTCCATTCTCAAAAGCCAGCCACCTGGAACCCAACAAGATGGCTGGCAAGGAAACATGGTGGGAAAATCACTCAGGAACCTTTTTAATAAAACACTTTGACTCACCACTCTTTAAAGGCCCTTTATTCAGGAAAGTAAAGGGCCAGGAGCCCTAGAAGGGGCAGTCGGAATACAGGCTGATAGGCTTTCTCCTCCCTCATGTCCTTAGTCCAGTGGCTCCAGAACCTGCCCCACCTCCACATCTCAGACACCATCTCTCTTGCGTCTGCTTTTCCTTGGCCGTGTTAGAGGTCAACCTTGAGGGAGTGCAGAAGGGAGGCCAGGAAGCTCCCCATTGCTCCTGAACCTCAACTTTCCATGGGGATCCCATACTGCCTCCCCCGTGCTGACCAGTGTACACTGTGGACTCCAAGCCACACACTTCTGTTTCTGGTCCTGTCTCCCTTGAGCACCACTCTTGCATTCCTGAAGCCCTTTTGTCTGAGATTCACTTCTAGGGGCAGGGATAACCCCCTCACTAACCCAACCCTGATGGCAGAGGACCAGGACTTTCAGGCTGGGGCCATGGGGTGATGAGGGAAGAGTACACAGCTTCAAGGGTTTATGCCTGTATTCTGACGTATCCTCACCCTCATGTCTGAATGCCTGATGGCTACCTTAAGTCAGTGGGCTGTACCACTAAAGAGCAGGGGCACCTGTGTGGCTCAGTTGGTTGGGTGTCTGGCTCCTGGTTTCCGCTCAGGTCGTGATCTTGGGGTCGTGGGATAAGGCCCTGCGTCGGGCTCTCTGCTGGGTGCAGATTCTGACTGTCCCTCTCCCTCTGCTCCTCCCCACACTCTCATTCACTCTATCTCTAAATTTAAGAGGCGCGGTTACCTGGGTGGCTCAGTTGGTTAAGCGTCTGCCTTCAGCTCAGGTCATGATCCTGGAGTCCCAGAATCGAGTCCTGCATCGGGCTCCCTGCTCAGCAGGGAGTCTGCCTCTCCCCCTGACCTTCTTCCCTCTCATGCTCTCTACCATTCTCTCAATAAATAAATAAAAAATCTTAAAAAAAAATTAAGAGGCATCTGGGTGGCTCAGTTAAGTGTCGGCCTTCGGCTCAGGTCATGATCTTGGGGTCCTGGGATCGGCCCCGCATCGGGCTCCCTGCTCAGCGGGAAGCCTGCTTCTCCCTCTCCCACTGCTTGTGTTCCTGCTCTTGCTGTGTCTCTGTCAAATAAAATGTTTTAAAAAAATTAATTAAAAAAAAAAACGGGATGCCTGGGTGGCTCAGTCAGTTAAGCGTCTGCCTTCTGTTCAAGTCATGATCCCAGGGTCCTAGGATTGAGTCCCACACTGGGCTCCCTGCTCAGCGGGGAGCCTGCTTCTCCTGCTGCCAGCCCCACCTGCTTGTGCGTCTCTCTGACAAATAAAATCTTAAAAAAAAAAAAAGAGTAGAGACCACATCTTCGTCTTTGAAACGCCATGGTGTCTGGCAGATAGGCCTGTGTGGATAAACTGTGGGCCACAGAGTTCTTCAAGCCGGCATCAAGCACACCTAGCACCCAGCCTGGGGAGCTGGCAGTGCAGGTACCCAGCCTCCGTAGCCCTGGAGTGGGCATGACACCTTCCCAGAGCCCTGAGCTGGCTTCTCGTTTCTGTTCAAGATTATTTCAGATATTTCTGTTAAAGAATTCCTGTTTCCTCAAGCACAAGCAAGTCTAATCCCAGGCCCAGCTGTTCCTCATGAAAAGCCCCTTCTGTAAAGCCTCTGAATCTAGGGTCCCAGCTGCTTCTCACAGGAGGTTGACAGCCTGGCAGTGGGGCGCTGGGGGTGGGGGCAGGAGGCAGGAGTTTGACCTTCAGCTGGTTGAGAGTGCCAACCTATGGAAATGGCATTGCCTTTGCTCTCCTCCGTGTGTCTCAAAGTCTGGCCTCTTCTCTCAATGCCCCTCACCACAGTGTAAATACCTGTCATGCTGAGAAAACTCACCTTTAAAAAAACTGAAAGGACACCTTTTGGGGAGAACATGCTCAGTGGCAACCAGACTGCTCCTGCTCCCTGAGCCCCAACTAGGATTGTGGCCTCCTCTCTAACAGTCAGGGTATCATGGCTATGAGGTCTCCCTGGATCAGGGCTGCTGTGGGGCCTCAGTCCTTGGCAGTGGGATACCCAGGGCAGAGTGAGCCCTCCAGGTGCGGGCTTCTGCCACCTGGCTTGGGGAACAGAAGTCTTCCAGGAAGATCTGGGCCAGGTTCCGGAGCCTCGTGTTGGCCGAGAGAGAGAAGCGCAGCATGCACTGGACCACGGGCATGGCGGTCAGCTCAGGGTGGGAGCCAGAGCCTGGTGAGCTCAGGTACATGATCGTGGTGACAGCAGATAGCACGGTCTCCTCATTGGGACTGGACAGACAGTTGATGATGAGCGGGATGCCCCCTGTCTGCAGGATGTGCTCCCTGTTGGCCCTGTCTGGGCACAGGTTGCAGAGGCCTCCTGGGGAAGAACAAAGAGAGACTGAGTGCCTCAGGCCTGCGTATCCTCCCACCTCCCCTCCCAGCTCCTCTCTGCCCAACTTTGTCCCAGGAACAAGGGATCCAAAGTCCATTCTGGTATCCACCCCTTCAAGGCTCCTGAAGGCCTGCCTGCCTGCCACAGCCTAGCCTTGAGGAAGTGGATACCAATCCCTTTCCTCCTTGGGTCAGCCAGTTCAATGGTTGATATGCTTTCCTTTTTTAAAGCAAAACCAACAAACTAAATTAAAAAAACCCCAAACAAAAAATAAAACCCATGATATATCACTTTACAGAATTAAAAAACAGGGGCACCTGGGTGGCTCAGTTGTTAAGCATCTGCCTTCGGCTCAGGTCATGATCTCAGGGTCCTGGGATCGAGCCCCCGCATCGGGCTCCCTGCTCAGTGGGAAGCCTGCTTCTCCCTCTCCCAATCCCCCTGCTTGTGTTCACTCTCTCACTGTCTCTATCAAATTAATATATAAAATCTTAAAAAAAAAATTAAAAAGCACAGGTCAGGTGATGATTTCACAGATGTATACATGCCAAAACTTATCAAACTGCATCCTTGAAAGATGTACAGCTTATTATATATCAATTATCTCAATAAAGCTGTTAGAAATACTAGAAGCCAAATTATAAACCAACTTAATCCTACCATCCAACATTTGCTTTTCCTTCCTCAACTTCAAAATATGTGAATATATATAAACATTTAATAAAAATGTGATCCTTTCCTGTTTTGTAAGCCAGCTTTTTTCACTCAGCAATAGATTGTGAACATCTTTCCATGCCAACATATCTACAACCATGGCATCATTTAATGGCTGTGCAGAGCACTACCTTATGGATGCAGTGTAATTTACTAAAATGCTAGAGCAAGGGGGGACAGGTGGGGGCTGGCAGGGACATGCCTCTTCCAGGGGCAGGAGTCTGCCCGGGGCTGGCACTACCACCCCCTCCCTCACAGTACCTGGGTCAGTTTGAGTCCTGCTGTAGGGAAATATATATATATTTTTTTAAGTAAATGGTGGTGGTGGTGGTGGTGGTTTAAGATTTTTTATTTATTTGACAGAGAGACAGCAAGAGAGGGAACACAAGCAGGGGGAGTGGGAGAGGGAGAAGCAGGCTTCCTGCTGAGCAGAGAGCCCAATGCGGGGCCCGATCCCAAGACCCTGGGGATCATGACCCGAGCCGAAGGCAGATGCTTAATGACTGAGCCACCCAGGCACCCCTATAGGGAAATATTTTTAAAAGTTTTATCCATTCAGCCTCTACAGACTTGGCCCTGTGTTCAGAATAAAATCCAAATTCCCCTTTGAGGTCTTCATGGCCCTGCACCATCTGGTCTGGTCCTTCTCTGTCACTCACAGCCTCAGCCCTTGGACCTTCTGGCCCCAGATTTTCACATGCTGCCTCCCTTTTGCTGGTAACCAACACCTCACTGCTCCCTCACCAGTAAGGTTCCCCTGGAATTCCCCACTCCCCACCACGTCCAAGGCACTCCCTTCATCCCTCCATGCCATTTTCTTCATATGCTTAGAACCCCAAGAAACCACCCTGGCAGATTTGTTTTCTTGCTCACTAGCTGCCAAGCCCCACAAGAAGGCAGGTGCCTTGTGGTCAAGACCGTGGCCGTCTTACTCCCACCTGGTCCTTGGTGCCTGGTGCAAAAAGAGCTCCACAAATACCTGCTGAAAGGGCTGTAGAGCAGTGAGCTGGGGAAAGGGTTGAACTGCAGAGGCCTGGGGTCTGGATGGTCGGCTCCCTGAGATGTCACCTACCATGGGCTTCTGCAGTTCTGGGATCCGAGTTGTGGCTCAGAACACCTCTGAGGGAAGGAAGGAGCTGAGGGGCACTCCTGGAATCACGAGGCAAGGGAGATAAGGCACTCTGACAGAGAGGTCCCTCCCTATGGGACATGCAGAGGGCTGACCTGCTGATACCACCTCAGCACCCATTCACCCCCGTGGAGTCCTCAGCACATCCTGGGGCATCCTGTTGACTGCCTTCCCTACTTGCTCTGTCCCTGTCACTGGACATCATAAGGCAAGGCCCTGCTCTCTGGTTTACCTCCGTATCCCAGGCACCTGCAACTGTGGACACTCACTGGACACATGCTGGGAACATGACTGAACTCCAGGAAGTGTTACGATCACCCCGATTTTAGTGGAAGTTGAGGCGGTTGAGTAAGTCGCCCAAAGTCCCAGAAGATGGGAAGCCCTATGCCACAGTCATGGGACAGGTGGCAATGCTCTGGCAGGCCTCTGGCTTCCTGGACACATCTACACCATCTCTTCTGAACTACTGGCAGTGAACCAGCCTTCTACCCACACTGTAGGTTAATTGGGGGCAAGGGATGGGATTTATCTCTGCTGTAAAGTATGATAAGATGAAGTCTGAGTCACCCTTGGCCAGTGAGTCATCATCACACAGGGATGTGCCTGGGCGGAACACAGTCACCCCGGCCAGGGGATAATCAGATGGCATCTGCTGGAGGGTGAAGGCAGGAGGAGGCTTCCAGACAGCTGGCCCCATCTGCTCCCCATTTGTAGACCTAGGAAGTCTCCAAGGATGGATCCTGTGCCTGCCACAGCTTGCCACTGCCTGGGACCCAACCACAGGGCATTCTTGAAGCCCCTCTGCCTTGCTGGCAGCGATCCTCAGAGTGGGAAACAAGAGTGAGTGCTTGGGGGCGCCTGGGTGGCTCGGTTGGTTGGGCGACTGCCTTCGGCTCAGGTCATGATCCCGGAGTCCCGGGATCGGGTCCCACATCGGGCTCCCTGCTCGGCGGGGAGTCTGCTTCTCTCTCTGACTCTACTCCCTCTTGGGCTCTCTCTCTCTCTCACAAATAAATAAAATCTTAAAAAAGAAAAAAAAAAAAAAAAAGGAGCGCTTGGAAAGAGAAGGGCTTCAGGGGGTAAGGAGCCTGAATGGAAGCACCCAAAATGGATCCAGGGGACCCATGAGAAGCCGAGGCCACAGCTATTGAGCTCTCCCTCCCGAGTCTACCTCTGTGAGCTTGCCCTGAAGAACGAAGGAGGGTTGTAGGAAAAGAGGAACACAAAAACTGGAAGCTTCCTAAATAATGTCCAGCAAGAGCAAGCTGGTTGAATGCAGTTCAGTATGTCTGCATGATGGGAAATTCTATAATTCTTAAAAATCATGTTTTCAAAGAGTATTTAATATGGGAAAATGCTTGTAACATAAGGCTGAGGAGGAAAAAACGTCATCAAATTGTATATACAATAAAACTGCAATGAACAAGTAAGTCCGGCAAGATGTCACCTCTTCCGAGAGCCTTCCGCAACTGCCCTCACAGCCCCTTTCCCCAGCGCCCTCTCCTCACCTCTTTTGTGTCTCCTCTTCACACCTAAGGTACTTACTTGTCAGGTTAACTGAAGGTCCCCCACTAAACCACAACTCCCACCAGAGGGGGAGTTTGTCTTATCTCAATTGGTCACCTCAGCCTGGCATACAGCAGATGCTCAATAAATGGACAGACAAGTTAACAAAAGACAAGCTGGAAACACAGCAAAAGGTTAATAATGCTTATCTCTGTGCAGCAGGGTTAGGAGTCATTTTTATTTCCTTTATTTTCTAAGTTTACCTCCACAAAAATGTTGTTTGTTCTGTTTTGTTTTTTTGTTTTCTGTGGAGAGGAAACAGGGTAGAAAATGTTATTTTTAGGGACACCTGGGTGGCTCAGTTGGTTGGGCGGCTGCCTTCGGCCCGGGTCATGATTTAAAAAAAAAAAAAAAAAAAAAGTGTTATTTTTATAAGCAGGAAAAGGATTTTTTTATTTTATTTTTTTATTTTTATTTTTTAAAGATTTTGACAGAGAGAGACACGGTGAGAGAGGGAACACAAGCAGCTGGTAGTGGAAGAGGGAGAAGAAGCAGGCTTCCTGCTGAGCAGGGAGCCCGAAGTGGGGCTCGATCCCAGGACCCTGGGATCATGACCTGAGCTGAAGGCAGACACTTAATGACTGAGCCACCCAGGTGCCCCAGGAAAAGGATTTTTTTTAAAGACTCCCTCATTTCAGAGCAAGTGAGGGAGAGAGTGTGTGCGCATGAGCAGAAGAAGGTGCAAAGGGAGAGGAAGAGAGAGAACTTCAAGCCGACTCCGCTTAGCATGGAGCCGGACCCGGGGCCCAATCCCAAAACCCTGAGATCATGACCTGAGCCAAAATCAAGAGCCGGCCACTTAAGTGACTGAGCCACCTAGGTGCCCCGGAAAAGGGTCTTCTTTTTTAAAGCTAAATTTCATTTAAGATTGATTGATTGATTGATTTGACACAGAGAGAGAGAGAGAGTACAAGCAGGGGGAGCGGCAGGCAGAGGGAGAGGGAGAAGCAGGCTCCCCACTGAGCAGGAAGCCCAAGATCCTGAGATCATGACCGGAGCCAAAGGCACCGGTCGCTCAACCGACTAAGCCACCCAGGCACCCCTAAAGCTAAATTTCATTTAGAAAGTGAAACTCACCAAATGACACCATTAAAAAAAGTAAAAAGACAAAAGGAGAAAATATTAATAACCTATCTGAAAGAGGACTCCTTCCAGAATACATAAAGAATATATATTAATACCTATCAAGAAAAGATCAACACGACGTAAAAACGAGCAAAGACTTGAATAAACTCTGCACAATAAGAGCGATGCATACAGTGTGCTTGTCACTAATTCTCAGAGAAATGAAAATTCAAACCATGAGCTGATGTCTCCACACACCTACTGTAATGGCTAAAACAGACTAACAAGATTAAGCGCTGGTGGGAGGTGGGGCTGCTGGAATTCTCCTGTGCCGGTGGCCAGGAGTCTCACACGCTACCATTGGGTTGGAAAAGTACATGGCTGCTTCTACTAAAGTCAAACATACACCTACCCTATGACTCAGCAATTCTACTTCTACCTGAACCTGAGAGAAAGGAGTACCTATGTACGCGAGAATACTTGCGTACAAACATTCATAACAGCTCTATTCATAAAGGCTCTACACTAGAAATAAATCTCCATTACCAGGTGAACCAGATGAAAAAATTGTGGCACATTCATACAAAGACGTGAGCTAATGATGCTGTAACAATGAATCTCAGAAACACCCAGTGAAAGAAACCAGACACAGGAGTACATCCTGTGTGATCCCACTTAGATGAAGTACAAGAACAGACAAAACAGGGGCACCTGGCTGGCTCAGTTGGTGGAGCGAGCAAATCTTGATCGGGTTCGTGTTGTGAGTTCAAGCCCCACATTGGGTGTGGAGATTACTTAAAAATAAAAACTTTTTTTTTTTTTAAGAGACAGAGAGAGTGCATGCACTTTCGTGTGCAAGAGCATGAGGGGGAGGGGCAAGAAGGAGAGAGAATCTTAAGCAGGCTCCATGCTCCATCATCCACCAAAATAAAATCTTAAAACAACAACAACAAAACAGGTAAAACCCATGGGTTAGAATAGTGGTTACCTGGGGGTAAAAGACACTAACTGGGAGAGGGTCCATGGAGGGACCTTTCTGGGGGAGATGGAAACATTCTCTATCTTGATTTTAGTGCTGATTACACAGATGTACATATACCTTTTTTTTTTTAAAGATTTTATTTTTTTATTTATTTGACAGAGAGAGACACAGCAGAAGAGGGAACCCAAGCAGGGGAGTGGGAGAGGGAGAAGCAGGCTTCCCGCCGAGCAGGGAGCCTGATGCGGGGCTCGATCCCAGGACCCTGGGATCATGACCTGAGCTGAAGGCAGACGCTTAATGACTGAGCCACCCAGGCGCCCTGATGTACATATACCTTAATGAATTTAAAAATCCATCAAACAGCACTGGGTGTTGTATTGAAGTGTTGAATCACTGTATCATACGCCTGAAACTAATATTACACTGTATGTTAACTACTGGAATTTAAATAAAAACTTAAAAAGAAAAAAAAAGGTCAAGAAAAAGAATTGTCAAATCGACAGAAGATATGTGCACTTCACCATATGTTGATCTCATGGCATCTTAAACCACGGTTACCAAACAGAAAGGAGAACAAGTTCTGACTGGCTGATGAACATGTTTTAGACAAACCAGACAAGACACAAAGAGAACAAGGGGCAAAACCTGGGCCCTCCTAGGCACAGGGAACCACAGAAACTCCCAGGAGAGGCAAAAGAGAAAACCCCGAGTACAACTGAGGATGAGAAAGCTGGAGGCTCAGAGAGGTCAGGCAGGTGACCTCAGATCACACAGCAAGTAGGGCACTGCTGCTGAGACAGGAGGGTCTAAGGATTGTTCTGGGGATTAAATGAGGTCATGCCCACAAGTGCTTAGCGAGCGGCTGGGGGCTGGGCAAGCCCTAGGAGAGAGCGGCCGCAGACTTTATTCCCTCTGATGACTCAGCCACCCCAGGGCGCTGGGCTGGCTGCTGCCCATCCCAGATAAAAATCTTCATTTGAGACTATTTGTTCTTGGGTTTCACTTTAGCGTCTATAAAAAGGAGGGGAACAGGGTGAAAGGGACAGGGATGGAAGTGAGAGTTCTCTCAAAATACCTTGTATACAAGTTTTGACTTAAACTCATGAATGTCTCCCATCATAACAAACATCAAATTAAATCAAAAGGAGAGAAAACATGGCTTTTCATACTTCTGACCTGTATTTCACTTCTGGGAATTTATGCTACTGGTATACCCTTACAGGGGAGAAATGGTATACAAATAAGGTCATCCACAGCAGCACTGCTCGGAGAGCAAAGGGAAACAAGTGAATGTCCACCCCTAAGGGGGTGGCTAAACACCAGTCCCGGGTGCCAGGGAATGGCATGCAGCATTTACAAAGAATGAGGCAACTCTTTGTGGGCTGACACTGCAGGTGCACCAAGACATGATGCTAAGTTAAAAAAAAATAAGAAGCAGAACATACGTATAACACCACACATGTGGAACCTGCAAAAAGGTATACGTGTAAATACACACAGATTTGTCTGTAAATCCCTGAAAATATCTCTGGGAGGATAGAAAAGAAACTAGTAACAACGGTTGCTTCCAGAAAGGCTACAGAGGGAGTTATCATTCACCATGTGACTCAATCATGTTTTCACATAAATTAACGCATACACACACAAAGTGTGCTCGTGCCTGTAACTCAGAGGAAGGGGAACTGGTCTCTGCAAGTCTGGGAGGAATGGCAGAGGCTGGCTGCCCTGCTCCAGCTAGTGTGGAAGGGAGCAGTGGGGTGAGAACACTGACATCACCTCCTTTCTATGAAGGGGAATCCTGCCACAGATGGATAGCTGAGGAATTTTTTTTTCTTCTTTTTTTTAAAGTTAACTCTATGCTCAACATGGGGCTCGAACTCACGACCCTGAGATTAAGAGTTGCATGCTCTACCAGCTGAGCCACCCAGGCACCCCAGAAATTATTAAATTATTATAAGTCAGGAAGGTGTTCACCTCTGATAGGAAAGAGAATTGAATCAGGAAGGGACATAGAGAGGTTTTTGGATTGCTGACATTATTTTTGTTCTTGACCTTGGTGCCGCTTATGTAGGCATTTGCATTCGCATTGCTAAACTCTACCTGTATGTGTCAGCCCTCTTCTGTATCTGTGGGTTGCAGGTATGGGCCTTGGGCCAGCCTCTGGGGCTATAAACAGGTGTATATATGGTTGGTCCACATCTACTGTGTGCCGGGAGGGGGACGATGCTTAATCACATTATTTCTCTCCCCCATTTTACTGATGACGAAACCAAGACTTAGAGAAACTGAATCGCTTGCTCCAGTCACCTGGGTCCTCAGTGGCAGTACTGGGATTCTAACTAGATCTGCCCACCAAAGAGCTCTTGCTCCATCCTCCATACGCTGGGGCTTCCTCGTACCTCCTTGTATCTTCCTTGTACCTCCTTCTCTGATGAGTTAGGCTCCTGGGGTCAGACATCTTTCTGCTTAAAAAGGAATTCCTCAGGGTGGGGAGCGGCTCAGTTGCATTTGCCTTCGACTCAGGTCATGATCCCAGGGTCCTGGGATCGAGTCCTGCATCTGGCTCCCTGCTCAGCAGGGAGTCTGCTTCTCTTCTCCCTCTGCCCCCGAGGGATGCTTACTCTTACTCATGCTTACTCTCTTTCTCTAGTGCTCTCTCTCTCAAATAAAATCTTTTGAGAAAATTTAATAGTTTCTAATTAACAAGCAGAACTTAAAAAAATTTTTTTAAACAAAGTCCTCTATTCTTTTTTTTCTTTAAAGATTTTATTTATTTGACAGAGACACAGCCAGAGAGAGAACACAAGCAGGGGGAGTGGGAGAGGGAGAAGCAGGCTTCCCGCGGAGCAGAGAGCCTGATGCGAGGCTCAATCCCAGGACCCTGGGATCATGACCTGAGTCAAAGGCAGACACTTAATGACTGAGCCACCCAGGTGCCCCAAACCTTTAAATTTTTAATAAAAAATGATTTTAGGGGCACCTGGGTGGCTCAGTTGGTTAAGCATCCGACTCCTGATTTCGGCTCAGGTCACGATCCCAGGGTTCTGGGACTGTGCCCTGTTGGGCTCTGTGCTCCGCAAAAAGTCTGCTTACCCCTCTCCTTCTGCTTCTCTCCCTGTTCACTAATACACAAATAAAATCTTAAAAAAAGTTTTTTTTTACAACATATATATCCCTATGCTAATACTATAATTCACTTCTGCCTACTTTTGGACTTCATGTAAAGAGTTACACTGTATATATCATGTGTCTAACATCATCTGCTTAATGTTGTGTTAGTAAGATTACTGCATGTAGCTACAGATTGTTTATTTACCTTGCTAAGTAAGGAGTATGAACATCCCACAATGTCAGTATCCATTCTATTATTGACTGTTTTAAGTTTGGGACTGCTACAAATAATGCTGGTAGTGACATTTTTGCACATGTGTCTGGATGTGCATGTGCCCTAACCCTATGAAGGTAACTGCTGGCTCATGGTGTGCCTCTCTTCAATTGTACTAAATAATGTTTTCCAGAGACCGCTGAGGATTTAGCTACCAGCCTTTTTCTAAGCACCACCACCATCTAGTGGCAACTACATGTATTGCAGGAAATAGAAGACAGGAAAACAATTTAACATGGATTCTGGGAGGCCACCTACTTGAATCCTGTTTTAGTAACAAAACTGCCAGGTATCCTGTGATATCCTAGGGTTCAACCAGTTTTCATGGAGGCAGAGAGGTCTTTCCTGGTTCCGTTCTATCTCCATACAGCATCTAGGATAGACACATAGGCTGCATACAGAACACCTGAGAGTCAACCAATAGTACTTTGGGCAAACATTCCCAAATTAATGCCAAAGGCTGTCTGAGTTTTTATTTGGAGCAAGAGCCCCAAATTCTTTCACTCATTTGGGTATTTACTGAGATCCTGTCTTTATATCTGGTCTTCCATAATTCTGCCACTCCCATCCCCCATTCCAAACAAGGGCCAACCAGTACGGCCTCCCAGTGGCAGGTACCCTTAGTCGCCAATCAAATGGGGCCTGGACTGTGAGCACCACCAGTAGGAGCAGGGATGACTTCCCACCAGAAGCACCTCAAGGATAGTGTGGAAGTGTAACGTGTGGTGGAAAGAAAAAACAAGGAAAGACGACACTCTGGAGTTTGAGCCTTGGTTCCGCCAGCTGGGGCCCCTGGGCAGAGAATTTGGATCCAGGGAGAATGGGTAAATTCCTGGCTCCAGTCATCACTAACGGTGGGACCCTCAGGCAACGGACCTAACCTCACTGAGGAGTTGTTTCCTCACAAGTAAGGAGGGCTTTAGCACTACTGGCCTTGTGGTTGGTGACACATTCAGAGCCCTTGCAGGGCGACAACCAAAAGGTAAGTAAAATAGCTCTACAATTGTTCTAAATGGGCAAATCCACAAAAGAAAAGGCCGAGAAAGGGAAAGGTACAGAAACTCCAAAAGCCCTGCATGTTATCGGCAATTGCTGTAACCAGATCCTTCTTGAAGGCTGCAGTTATCCCGCCCAGGTAGGTGTCTGAGGGGTCACAGGAAGATGGCCCCCACAGAAAGTCAACAGGCACACCAGCTCACCACTGTTGAGTGATTGCTGCAGCTTTCAGCCCTCAGGGCACGTGGAGCCCCCTGACAGGAGAGGTCTTATCTCAGAGCTAAACTCATCAGCACCACCTGAAAGGATGCCTGGATCGTGCTGGGCTGCAAGGACGGACGGAAGCCTGCATTCCGACCCTCACCTGCCACTAAACAGCTGAGGGGGGTGGCCTATGCCTCAGTTTCCTCATCGGTGAAATGAAGGGTTTGCAGTGCCTTTCGAGCTTTCACAGTCCACAATCCTAGGAATGGGGAATTCCTCTGTTCTCTTCTAGAATCTGACAGCTTTGGGTTTCCGTCCCAGGCTGGCACTCTTTAAAACCTCTGGCCAACCCGCGGATCCTTCCCAAGCCTCAGACTCCTTATGGAAAATGGAGGTTCTGAGCACACCTACTTTTTTTTTTTTTTTAAAGATTTTATTTATTTATTTGAGAGAGAATGAGAGATAGAGAGCACGAGAGGGAAGAGGGTCAGAGGGAGAAGCAGACTCCCTGCTGAGCAGGGAACCCGATGCGGGACTCGATCCCGGGACTCCAGGATCATGACCTGAGCCGAAGGCAGTCGCTCAACCAACTGAGCCACCCAGGCGCCCAGAGCACACCTACTTTTAATGTGTCTCAGGGTCAAAGGTGACAAAGCACAGAAGCCAGTATGTGGCACACAGAGGGTGCTCCATAAGTGCTAGCTATTACTACAAGTCCTTCTAAGCCCCAGAACACCAGCTCTGTAACCAGGGGCTTGGCTGCAGGGGTTCTCTTGAAGGACAGCATGCTATCCCACCTCACCTCTTTGGGAGATGAGGGAACTGTTTATCCTCAAAAGGGCTGGGACACCAGGCCCTTGGGTGGAGGCCTGGGGATCCTGCAGCTGCAGACACTTTGCATTTAATTCTCTCAAAATTCTGTGAGGCAGATGCCCCACCTGACAGATGATGGGAGAAAGGAAATCACATGCCCAGAGTTAGGTGGGAGAGCGAGGACTTGAACCCAGACCTGCCTGACCCTAAAGCCCAGCTCTTATCAAACTCACTGTGCTCCTTGCCAAACAAAAGACACTGGTTTTGGTTCTGTGAGCCTGAGGCAATCTAAACCAGATCTCCTCTGTCGTTCCTCCAGAACGAATCCCACTCAGGGCCACAGCACTAAGTCATGGCCCGTACTCTGCACCTTCTGGGCCCTTCCCTCCTCTTCCCCAGAGATAAGCAAAGCTGAGCTCTGCCCTCATGGAGATACAATTTCAGGCCTGCGACCAGAGATGAGAGTCAAAGCTACAAAGCACAGCACAGAGCCTATTAGCCAAAAAAGCACCTGACAGTGTTTCCCATGCAGGGCCGGCAACATGAGAAGGAAATGACAGCAGTAACAAAATATGCATCTAAGTATGACTGGGACTCTCCTGTCTGCAGACAATCCCATGGAGGGAGTCAAAGCTGAGGAAGCAACTACTGTGGGGATTAGGAGCCTTGTGCTGGGAGGAGAGGAAGAGAAAATGAGGAAAAGTGGCAGGGAAAAGGAAAACTGGTGATAAGGATACTAAGAAAGTGACCAAAGTACTTTCACGGAGACACACACACGGAGACACACTTCTCCTCCCCACAAGTCCTGCAACGTAGGGCAAGCGCACGTGAGAAGGTGAGTCTCAGAGAAGGGACACATGGATCTTGTCCACGAGAAGCAGCTAGGAAGAGGAGAAGCTGTGACTGTGGGCTCCAGGTCTAGGGCCGGTCACCCACTCTGGGAAGCCGCCCAGGAGAGCAAGAACCCAGGCCAGGCCCAAGGTTCTCAGGGTCTTAAGAGTGGGGTCTTAGACCTGGTCTTAGACCAGGGTCTTAGAGTGCTCTCTTGCCCTGGGCAAGTTCCTTCCTGATCCCACAAAAACTTTTTGTGGGGCACTGCTCCTTTTATACAAGTTTTCTCCAGTCCAAAGCTTGAGTTGCAGGAGCTCTGTCACTCCTAGGTGGAGGTTATGCTTCGCAGGGGAGACTGTCACCATTCAGATGGCAGAATCTGTGGAGCAGAGGACTTACACAGAAGAAAATCTTAAAGTGACCGATGGTTTAGAATATTTATTTAGCATAATGATCTTCCAGGGGGCCTCAGTCTAGCCCTCTCCACAGGTTGAAGAGTCCAGGAAGCCCACCCAGAGCCCATCCTCCTTTCCCCCATACCTGGAGCTCCAGGCCCTGAACCTGCTCCCACACCAGGCCCCTGAACCTGGGCCTCTTTCTTGGATCCTGACTCCCAAGGTGGACTCTAAATCCAAGGAGTGGCCACAGAGCAGGTATGAATACAGCCAAGATGTCCACACACATGGGTGAGACCTACTAGGGTGAGAAGGGATGACCCCCATTTGTACTGTAGCCCCAGGCACCCCAAACAGTGGGGCCAGCCTGGATAGTCTTTCAAAATTTTACAACACACCTACCTGAATTACTCAGCGCAAAAAAAAAAGAAAGAAAGAAAGAAAGAAAGAAAGAAAGAAAGAAAGAAAGAAAAAGTGTTAGTTGATCCTATCAAGCCCTTCAATCTAACTTCTAGGTTCCAGGAATAAAGGGGAAAGAGGAACAAGCTAAATGACACCAGAAACAGGCAACCAGACAATTAGGAAACAATTAGAAGTTGGGAAATTCTGCAGAACTGGTCTGGATCCTTCAACAATTAGTGTCATGAAAAGAGTCTACCAATGATTAAAAGAGATAAGTTATGTAGTGCCTTCCTTCCAAAGAGTACAATATGGAAAGAGGAGGAAGAGAATAGCTTTACAGTGGAGAAACCTGACCAATACCACCTCAGCCGGGTGATCAAGGCCATGATCAACAGGGAGAAGTCATGCTGACAGCACGGCTCTGTGACATGATGTGGTGAAAACGGCACTTACTTCTGTAGCTGTCCTCCCCTAAAGCCCACAACCCCGTCTAATCAAGAGAAAAGCATCAGACAAATCCCAGTTATAGGACAGTCTACAAAATACCTGACCAGCATTCCTTGAAACCCATCAATGTCATCCAAAAAAGGGTAAGTCTTAAGAAACCAGCACAGTCCAGAGGAGCCCAAGATGTGACGACTAAAAGTAATATAGTATCCTGGATGGGATCCTAGAACAGTAAAAGGGCATTAGAGAAAAACTAAGGAAATGAATCAAGTATGGACTTTAGTTAATAATAATGTATCAAAGGGTGCCTGGCTGGCTCAGGTCGTGATCCTAGGGTCCTGTGATCGAGCCCCATGTTGGGCTCCCTGCTCAGCTGGGAGCCTGCTTCTCCCTCTCCCTCTGCCGCTCCCCGCTTATGCTCTTGCTCTCTCTGTCAAATAAATAAATAAAATCTTAAAAAAAAATTGGGCTTATTAATTCTAACAAATGTATCATACTCATGTAAGTGGTTAATAATAGAGAAACTGGGTATGGCATATATGGGTACTCTCTGTATTATCCTTGCAATTTTTCTTTTTTTTTTAAGATTTTATTTACTTGCCAAAGAGAGAGGGAGAACACACAAGCAGGGGGAGCAGCAGGCAGAGGGAGAAGCAGACTCCCTGCTAAGCAGGGAGCCTGATGTGGGACTTGATCCCAGGACCCCAGGCTCACGACCTGGGCCGAAGGCAGACGCTTAACCGACTGTGCCACCCAGGCGTCCCTCCTTGCAATTTTTCTAAAACTGTTCTAAAATACAAAGTTCAAAAAAATAAAAATAAAAATAAAATACAAAGTTCATCGGAGTGCCTGGCTGGCTCAGTCAATAGAGCATGTGACTTTTTTTTTATTTTTTGAAGAGAGAGAGAGAATGTGTGTGCACGAGCTCAAGAGAGAGCATGAAGGGGGTGTCAAGAATCTCAAGCAGGCTCCATGCCCAGCACAGAGCCTGACACGGGGCTCCATTTTACAACCCTCAGATCATGACCTGAGATGAAATCAAGAGTCGGTTGTTCAACTGACTGAGCCACCCAGGTGCCCAGAGCACATGACTCTTGATCTCAGTGTTGTGAGTTCCAGCCCCACACAGGGTATAGAGCTTAGTTAAAAAAAAAAAAAAAAAAAAAAAACATATATATATATATAGTGTGTGTGTGTGTGTGTGTGTGTGTGTATAAAATACAAGGTTCACTTAAAAAGAGAGAGAAAGAGAGATGGAGATCTAAGGAACATAAAAACCAGATTAGATGCCCTTTTGGGAACTATTAGAAAAATTTGCTTGACTAGGTGTTAGGTGATAATGGAAAATTATAAAAGGTTTCTTTCTCTATGTAAATAAGATTCCTTTCACTGTGTAGAAAATATATTTTTTTAAGATTTTATTTATTTATTTGACAGAGAGAGCACAAGCAGGGGGAGCGGCAGACAGAGGGAGAAGGAGAAGCAGGCTCCCCACTGAGCAAGGGAGCCCAACACAGGGCTCGATCCCAGGACCCTGAGATCATGACCTGAGCCACCCAGGTGCCCCAAAAATATTTATTTATGTACTTATTAGGAAAAAAAAAAAGATTTATTTAGAGAGCATGTGCTCAAGTAGGGAGAAGAGCAGAGGGAAAGGGAGAGGGAGAGAGGGCATCTCAAGCAGACTCCACATTGAGCTCGGGAGCCTGGCATGGGGCGATTCCACGATCCCAAGATCATGACCTGAGCTGAAATTAAGAGTCAGATGTTTAACCCACTGAGCCACCCAGGCACCCCCAGAAAAATGTTATTTTTTAAGATGCATGCTGAAAGAATAATTTTTGTTTGTCCTCAGAATAAATTCCAAACTCTTTCCCATGGCCTAGAGCTAAGTCATGTAAACTCTGGTACCGCCCACCTCTCTAACCTCATTTTGTACCACTTTGCTTCACTCCCCACAGCCTGCCACGTCAGCCTTCTTTCTGGCTCCTTCTGCTTTAGGGTCTCTGCCCATGCTGTGCCTCTTCCTAGAATGCCTTCACATGCTGGAGGAAATGAAGTAGCCCCCACCTCTGCTCTATCTCATCACCCTGTTTACTTCCTTCAGAGCCTCAGCTTTTCTTTTTCCTTAAGATTTTATTTATTCATCTGACAGAGAGAGAGACAGCGAGAGAGGGAACACAAGCAGGGGGAGTGGGAGAGGGAGAAGCAGCCTTCTGGCGGAGCAGGGAGCCCGATGAGGGGCTCGATCCCAGGACCCTGGGATCATGACCTGAGCCGAAGGCAGACGCTTAATGACTGAGCCACCGAGGTGCCCCAAGAGCCTCAGCTTTTTGTTTGCTCACCATGTGTCTCCCCCTACTAGAATGTAAGTTCCTTGAGGGCAAAGACCTTTCCTCCACTTGTTCACCATCTCTCCAGCATTTAGAACAGTACCTTATTCACAGTATATGCCCAATAGGTATCTGTCCACTGAATAATTCAACAGGTCTTAGACCATAATAACTACAGGAGTTTTAAGCCATTCAAAGTCACCTCTACTTCTCTTGATATTACCATATTAAAATAAAGATGTTTAAAAACAGCATTCTAGGGGCGCCTTGGGTGGCTCAGTTGGTTAAGGGCCTGACTTTGGCTCGGGTCATGATCTCAGGATCCTGGGATCCAGCCTTGAGATGGGATCTGCACTCAGTCTGTTTCTCCCTCTCCCTCTGCCCCTCCTCCTGCTCGTGCTCTCTCTCTCAAATAAAATCTTTAAAAGATTAAAAAAACAGACAGCATTCCATAAACTTTTTCCCCTTCAAGTGGCTTCAATGCATTCCCCCATTTATGATCTCATCTCTCAGTAGGAGGAAAGGCAGGCATGTAGAGGGAGTCCTGGACATTAGTTCCAGACCTGATTCAAGCTAGCTGTGACCTGGGACAATGTGTGAACCGAGGAGGTGGCAAAGACATCGCTGGCGCAGACATCGAGATCTGCCTTCTCAGCAAAGGGACTGCCTAAAAGATTCCTTTCCCCGTGACTGACTTTTAACTCACTTCACTAAGTCAAATCAGGTATCTGGGAGACCTGCCCCATCCTTACCAATTGCAAACTCCACCAGGGTTTCGTTCTCCTCCGACAGGGAATCGAGGAATAAATCAAGGACCTGCAGCTGCCGCAGATACTGGTAGTTATTGGGATCATAGGCGAAGTTGGCGAGGTTGGCCAGTACTTGCTCCTTGGCGTCTGCAGCAGAAAAGTGGCGCTGGAGCCAGGTCCGGGACGGTTGTCACGGCCGGACCCCTGCCCCGTCCCTTGCCCGCCACACTGCCGCTCTCACCTTGGCTCTCCGTCTCCTGGAATTCCGTGACTAGTGCCTGCAGGTATCCCAGGCGCCCGACGTGGGGGTCTACCTTTGGCTTCTGGGCCATGGTCAGGGCGGCAGAGGGGGCGGGTGGAAGGGCAGGAGAGTGTGGGAGGTGCGACCGGAAACGGGTTCCTTACCTGGCTTCAGGTTCTGCAGTAATTTGCTGCCGAAATTGGAATGTGGGGGGTGGCGTGGGGTCTCAGGACCTTGTTAGAGTTGGGCGCGAAAACCTAAATTTGGAAACGGGAAACGAGAAGGAGGGAGTAGCAGCCCCCTCACAGCAGCTCCAGAGCTAGATTTCCGGCTCGATTCCAGGTTTCCGGCGGAAGCCGCGCTTAGCCCGCCACCGGAGGGCGGAAGGGGCGGGTCGAGGCCAGCAAGAGGAGGGGCTGTCGCTGAGCTCGGTGCGCGTGCGCGGCGCGCTTAGTGTCCTAAGGCTCTGGCTGGAGGGGATCCGCCCTCGGAAGGGTGCAGAAGCGTTCAGGTTGCTTTAAGGAATACCTCTAGGGCGCTTGGGAACCCATAGGAGTCGGAGGGCGTCTACGTGGGGAAGTGTCGGGGCAGAAGAACTTTCAGACACCCTTGCACTTGACGAGGGTGCGCAGCCCGGCCTTCTCGACCAAGGGACTCCCCCTCTGGAACTCGGGCATCAGTTCCCTGCACCCCGACATGGGTCCTTTGACACTATCTTCTGGTCTTTTCCAAAAAGCCGGGTGAGCCTGGCACCTTCTGCTCCCCAGCCCTGAGCTGGCCACCTCTGGCTAGGAATTACAGGGTAATAATGTCCTAAGGCTTTTTGCCAGCCAGGTGGATGGGGAGCGCTGGGGGCATTGATGAGCCCCAGGACCCTCCGTTCACCTAAATGTACTGCTTTGGCCGCTCTAGGTTGTGGAGCCCTGGATGCTGAAGCCCTTTGGCCCAATTCTCTTTCTCAGGGCTTCTCAGGAAGGTAATGTGTGACCTAGGCCTCGAAGGCACAGAGAATAGAGTACCAGGCAGGGAAGTGGCCCTATTGCACTCCCACTGTGCTTGAAAATGTTGGGGTAAGGGGAGTTTGGTCTGTGAGCCCCTTGAGGCTAAGGACCACGTATCTTGAGGTCAAAATGGCTGCCATACTCCAGCCTGCCACAGCCCCATTGACAGCAGGCCCCATCTCCATGGGCTCAGGTCCCTGTGGTCAGACCCTGCCCTATGCGCACACTTTGGGGCAGGAGTTATGACTATAATCCGGGTGCTTGGGTACCCTGACAGCTCCACGTAGGGCAGTGGTCCCAGACCTGTCATCAGGCCCTTCGGCTTCTGTAAAGAGCTGACAGAACTTGGGGAAGTACATCTCATCCCAAGGTGGCCAGGGGCTTGTCTGCCTCTGGCTGGACAGAGCAGCCAAGTCCTGGGGACCAGGGGCTCAGAGTTCAGGGACACGATGTAGTGAGCTCTACCCTGTACTGGTCAGGAACTGTTCCAGATCCTCTCTAGAGGATTCCCAGGAAAGCAGCTGTGGGGATTCTGGAATCAGATGGGCATCCCATCCTCTCTCATTTGTCCCCTCTGAAAGGCTCAGGGGCTTTCCTCCTTCGGGAAAAATTCTCAGTCCTTGGTTCTGTGCTGAGGGCATCACCAGGTCTTACTCCTCTCTGCCCAGTCCCTGGCACATAGTAAATGCGCAATGATTTTGTTGAAGGGAATCATTGCCACTCTTGGCTGGGGGCAGGTGAGATCAAAGTTCCCTATGCTGAATGTTCACTGATACTTTTCCCTAAAAGAAATCTCTTTTCAGGAAGTGGGCCCAATAGGGGTTGCACATTTCAAAGCCTGGTGGCTATCAGTGCCAAAAGTATCCACCTACCCACGAGTCCCACTCTCCTTTTCCACTCAGTTGAGACATAGGGTACAGGACCGGGTAAAACGTGTCCAAGCATTACCCCTTCAGTGCACAGGATGTGGGTGGTGGCTAAGCATGGGACTGGGTGAGGAGCAAGAAGGCAATGGGGGTCTTCAGGGTCAGACTTTTCAAACAAGAAGAGACTCTGACTTACACAGGCCAGCATCCTCCTTTTTTTAAGGCCCAGAGATGGTGAACAATTGCCCAAAGTCACACATCAAATTGTGGCAGAGCCAAACATGAACTCTGATCTATCCCAGCTCAGAGCCCTTTGCTTCACCTCTGCACTACTTTATTTGACCATAAGGGGGCACTCATGGCAGGATCCTGGAGAAGACGGTACTTCCCCAAGGATGCTTACTCACACCAGCTGGGCAGAAGAAGGAAGGCTGGAGTCAGGTCATGAAAATAAAATTTATTTTCCTGATAAGGCTTCCTTGTTGGAGCCTGGCTGAGCCTGAACCAACAAACAAGGCCTTGGGTCGCAGCAGCCCCTGCTGAGCAGGGAGAACTGAAGGGGGAGGGGAGGGACTTACTCAAGGCCTGTTTTCCAGCTTCATTAGTTCACAGGGTTTATAACCCGCTACAGGAAGGTTTTTTTGTGTGTAATTCAAATAAACTCTGTTTTTCCATTGCCTCAGGTGGTACCCTGCTGGGACAAGCTTGGAGTGATGACCTCAGGGACCAGTACCAGCAAAAAGAGGATGTGTGTGGGGAGCACTGACCTCCCTGCCACAGGCACAGGCCCCCTGGGAGTGGAGGTGGGCTGGCAGCTGGCCCAGCCAGCTACTTACCCCAAGGTGGACACCTCTGACACAGTAGGGAGAAGGAGTGAAAGGCTTCTGCTGCAAAAGCAGCTCCATTTTCCCAGAGGTCTCATGCCCTGCCCAGCAATGCTTCTGCTCCGCTGCTCACTCAAATGTCAGGCTTCCCCCCACCCCAGCACGCAGCTTCACGACCAAGATACAAGGTGGGGGCACGGGAGGGAGGGAGACTGTAGAGCAGGCCCTGCTGAGTGAGGGGACCCCTCAGACTTCATTGATTCTAGGACCCAAGCCAAGGGCTCCCCTCCAGTTCTTTGCTCAGACACCAGGATGGGTCCTCTACCCAACCATTAATCTGTCCGTGTCCTGTGTCCACGCCAACCCCTCAGCCTGGCCCTCCACCACTGCCGGTCACAGCTCATTCTTTCAGGAGGTTCTTCTTCTCAAGCTTCCAGTCAGCGTGAGGCCCAACAACCTGTGCTGGGGGCCACCCTCAGGGCAAGGGCTGGGGCCCTTGGGAAGAAAGGGGGTGGAGGGCCTTACAGGAGGGGTGAACTCTTTGGAACTGTCTGGAGGCCGGAGAAGGACAAAGAGTCACATCAGAGACATCCAGACTAGACTGGAGGGTCCAGTGTGTTGAGAGGCAGCAGAAGTACTGGGCAGCCAGCTGAGCCAAGCCGGCTGTGACAGACCCAAGCAGGGTTTAGACTCACTTTCCTGGGCTCCAGGTACGCTGGTACCCCAAAGAAAAAGTCAGGAAGACCTGCTCCTGGATTCTGCTGGTTGGAAGGAGCCCTGAGTCTTTGGAGGCCAGCCTCCAAGGTCCCAGCTCCTGGCTGACTCCCAGTGTGCAGAGCCTGGATGGCTTTTTGCTTCGGGCTTCCTGGGCAGCCCCTCACCCCAGCCCCTAGCAGCTGGACATCACATTCCTGGGCTGCGGAGATGGTCACTCACCGACCTCAGGGCTCAGACGCTGGTCACATACATGACCTCGGTGTATAGCCGCTTCTTGGAATCACATGAGCCCTCCGCCGTGAGGACCTGCTCTGAGGCAGCCTCCGTGATGGCTCCTTCTGCCTTGGCCTGCTTGCCTGGCCTCTCCTTCTTCTGAAGGGCACAGAAGCTGCCACCCATAAAGAGGGCAGCTGATATGAGGAAGAAGCTTGACATGTAGAAAACGTAGCTAAAGTTGTTGTCGGTGGTGTCCAGGAGGAGCCCTGGGGACAGAGAGCAAGTTAGGCCACTGTCCGGGGCTACCAAACCTTCCTCCCAGTAACTCGTGTGCTCTCCGAGAGCAGGGATTTTATTTTGGGCTCTGCTGTATCCCCAGTAGGAGCCACTGTGGCTGGCACCTAGGAGACACTCAACAGAGATTTGTTGAATCAAAGAAGAGGAAACACTAAGCCTGCTCTCCAGGGGGGCAGGAAGAGCCCTTGGGCCAGAAGGGCACCTCAGGGCATGTCTCCCTTACCCTTGGTGGCAGGAAGCCCAGCACACAAGGGCCGGTAGTCTGGGATATCTGCTCAGCTACACCTGGGCCCTCCCATACGTCTCTGCTCCCACATGTGTTTGTTTCCCTCCTGGCACAAGTCACCACGCTGAGCACAAACGTGTCTCTGCTTTAATTCCCGACTCTCGCACCAGAAGAAGGTCAGCCCTGAGAGGTGGGGACTGGGCCTCTGTGTTCAGCCATGCCCACCAGTGACTGGCACAGGCGAACCAGTGGTTAAGGCAGGTGTTCTTGTCTGCATTTTGCAGATGACACTGTGGCTCAGAGAAGGAGAGTGACTTGCCTGGGTCCCACAGGTAGGAAGCAGGACAGCCAGGATGTTAATCACGGCAAACATGTGCGCAGTTTTCTGCCCTGTGCCAGGCTCTCTGCTATAGAACTGTGATCCTCACAACAAGCCTACAGGGTAGATTCTATTATCATCCCCACTTTGCTGATAAGAAAACGTAGAGAGAGGAAGACGAAGGACTCAGGCAAGTCTCGTATAAAAATCCTTATTTTTAACTGTTCATGCCCTGGGCGCCAGCTGGGGAACAGCCTGCATCTTGGAAAATCACAGATGCTTGGAAAAATCACAGATTCCCAGTCCCTACCCCTGGAGATGCTGATGGCACCCAAATCTCTTCAGATTGTTCCCCTTTGCCCTATCTCCATATCCTGCCCACCCAGGCCACACCCATGTACACCTGGCCACCCTCCCTCCCAGGGCCTCACCAGCCAGTGGCGGGGAGATGAGAATGGAGATGCTCTCCAGGATGGTGAAGAGGCCCAGGGCGCTGGAGAACCGATCCATGGGGACGATATCCATGAGGACCTGGAAGAGGAGGGCTCCAATGCCACTCATGGACACGCTGTACACCAAGCAGTAGCCCACCAACACCCGGAAGTCGGCCGACGCAGCGCACACCAGGTTGGTGAGGCCATTGAGCAGGGCTGCCAGGCTGAACAGGTACTTCCGGTGGCCAGCAAAGTCCCGCCGGCCTGCCACCAGCCCAGCCATGGGCCGCAGGAAGATGTTGCTAAAGCCAATGATGGAGATGAGCAGGGCTGCTCTGTGTTCATCCACCCCATGCCACATGGCATATGGCACCAGAAAGACGTGTGGCAGTGGGAAACCCAGGATCATCCACATAACACCCAGTGTGTACACTCGGTAGCCCGCATTGTGCCGCAGGATATCAAAGGCCAGGTGGCGCTGGATGGCCCGACCACACGCTGCCAGGCAGCTGGGAGCAGGTGTCTTGGAAGGTGGAGGGGGGCCTTCTGTGGCCTCAGGGGCTGTGCTGGTGGCCACGGGCCTCAGAACAGCTCCACAGACACAGCAGTGGAGAAAAACTCCGCCGAAGACAAGGAAGGTGCCCCTCCAGCCCAGATCCTCCAGGAGGTATCGGGAGAGCAGTGGCCAGAGCGTGATGCCCAGGGAGACGCCCACCGAAGCCAGTGCATTGGCCAGCGCCCGATGGTGGGAGAAGTAGAAGCCCAGCACGGTGATGCTCGACTGGAAGCTGAAGCACATGCCCAGGCCTGTGGTGGGAGGGAGACTGACTCAAGGGCGTTCGGGGCCTCCCACCCGTACCCAGAGAGGGGTCATGGGGTCATGCTCCATGTCTGCCCTCCTTCTGTTTGAGCCCAGACCCACTTCCAGGTCCCCAGGGATTGAAGAAGGAAACAGACTGCCTTGCCGCCCCCTTAGAAGCATCCGCTCTGCCCTCCCAAGGCTGCCAGGGGCACACCTGTCCCCTTTGCACAGCACCAGCGTGATCTTTAAAAAACCTAAACTGGGGGCACCTGGGTGGCTCAGTTGGTTAAGCGACTGCCTTCGGCTCGGGTCATGATCCTGGAGTCCCGGGATCGGGTCCCGCGTCGGGCTCCCTGCTCAGCGGGGAGTCTGCTTCTCCCTCTGACCCTCTTCCCTGTCGTGTTCTCTGTCTTTCATTCTCTCTCTCTCAAATAAAGAAAATCTTAAAAAAAAAAAAAAACCTAAACTGGGGGGCGCCTGGGTGGCTCAGTCGGTGAAGCATCTGCCTTCAGCTCAGGTCAGGATCTCAGAGTCCTGGGATCGAGCCCTGCGTCGGGCTCCCTGCT
Organism: Eumetopias jubatus; assembly: GCF_037043125.1. Taxonomy (NCBI): domain Eukaryota; kingdom Metazoa; phylum Chordata; class Mammalia; order Carnivora; family Otariidae; genus Eumetopias; species Eumetopias jubatus. Next base: position 86,870,127 of record NW_028274816.1, read on the forward strand.
CAGTGGGGAATCTGCTTCTCCCTCTCCTTATCCCTCTGCCCCTCCCCTAGCACTTGCGCTCGCTCTCTCTCAGATAAATAAATAAAATCTTAAAAAAATAAATAAACAAAATAAAAACCTAAATTGGGGTAAGTTTCTTCCCTGCCTAACACTTTTCAAGGACTTCCCATTACACCTAGAAAAAAATGCCACCATATTTACTCTACCGAGGAAGGCTCTGCACGGTCTGGCCTCTGGTCGTCTCTTGGGTGCAATCTCAGGCCATTCTCCGTCACTCACCATGATTGAGCCACATCAGCTTCTTCTCTTCCTCTGGACACCAAGCTGCCCCCCACAGCTGAACATTTTGGGAGAGAAAGCTCACGACCACACCATGACCACAAGCCTCAGGCAGACTCTTGGGCGCCCTATGATGCCACCGTCCGTTTTCCCTCCCACCCTCCTAGATGACCACCTCTCCTTCTCTATGCACCCTCCCCTCCCCCCCGCCCCCCCCAGCTGACCACCTGCCTTCCATCTGTAAAACTGGACTGTTTGTCCCTGCTGCCAGCCAAGGCCAACCCTCCACTTATGCCCTTCCTCTGGTCTACTCAAAGGCGTATCCCTTCAGCAATTTCCCCCTCCTGCACCACCCACTTTCTCCTCTTTGCCAGATCATTCTCGACTTCGTTGTTATTTCTCCCACTAAAAACAAAACAAAGGGCGCCTGGATGGCTCAGTCAGTGAAGCATCTGGCTTTGGCTCAGGTCATGATTTCGCGGTTCTGGGATGGAGCCCGGAGGTTGGGCTCCCTGCTCAGCGGGGAGTCTGCTTGTCTCTCTCCATTTCCCTCTGCCTCTCCCCCCGTCCCCCACCCGTGCTCTGTCTCAAATAAATAAAAAATTTTTAAAAAGCAAAACAAAAGCAAACAAAAAACCAAAACAGAGATCTGGCCATGGCTTGCTCCCGCTCCCTTCTCGGTACCTGCTCCCAGTGGACCCGAGGGTCTGCGGGTCAGGGGTGATTCCCAAAAGTAGGAGACGGAGGGGGAGCAGGTGTGCAGGCAGAAGTGTCTCTGGGGCTCATTCTCGCTGCTGTGATCTCGGGAGGAGCAGGAGACCACAAGGAGGGGCCCAGGAGCAATGGTGTCCAAAGGGGAAAATTCAGGAAAGGATGAAAAGGAGCAAGGTGCTAATAATGGAGAAGCCTTGGCCCTCCCTTTGGAAGCTGGTGAATGTCGTGTACCTCCGTAGGCGGTTCCATCCTGCAGGATAGGTGGAACGTGCGTCAGAGGCTTGGAGAGCCACAGAGCCACAGGCAAGGGTGAGAGGAAGTGAGGCAGCAGAGGGAAAAGCAATCTGGTCATGGTCTGTGGGCAGTTAGCGCTGACCCTCCTCACCAAGAATGGATGAGGAATTTGGCCTGATGCCTTGAGTCCTGATGTTCTCCCTCAAGTTCATAGGAAGACGGACCTGTTTTTCTAAACTTACATGTTCACGATGGACCTTTCCCATAAACCCTTTGGTCTTACATGTTTCTTGTGGGTCTCCTGTTACCAGCTCCTTCCTGAATGTGGGTGGGGGTTTTTGTGTGTTTGTTTTTATTTTGAGCAGGCTCTTTGCCTAATGTGGGGCTTGAACTCATGACCCTGAGATCAAGAGTCACGTACTCGGGCCACCTGGGTGGCTCAGTTGGTTGGGTGACTGCCTTCGGCTCAGGTCATGATCCTGGAGTCCCGGGATCGAGTCCTGCATCGGGCTCCCTGCTCGGCGGGGAGTCTGCTTCTCCCTCTGACCCTCCCCCCTCTCATGTGCTGTCTCTCAAATAAATAATTAAAATCTTAAAAAAAAAAAAAAGAGTCACATGCTCTACCGACTGAGCCAGCCAGGTGTCCTCGAATGTTGTATTTTGACTCAGTCTGTAAGATTCTATCAGCTGGGGAGTTTTACCCTATTGCGTGGAATGCTGCTCATTATATTTTGTGAAGTTAATAAAGCAGTTTAAAACAAACAAACAAAAAAAAACCCCAAAACAAAACAAAACAACCCTCTCTTGACTCCACAGCCTCTTCTGGGTACTGGCCCATTTCTCTGTCCCCTTCAACAAAATTTCCTGGAAATACCGTTTATCTCTGCTGTCTCCAATTCCTTTCTTCCTCTTTGCTCTTGAACCTGTTGCAATCAGACTTTCGCCCTCACCCTTGGTCCAGACTTGCTCTTATCAAGGTCAGCAACCTCCACATTGCCAAATCCAAAGATCAAGGCTGGTCTCCTTCCACCTGATCCACCAGCAGCCTGACACCGCCTTCCCTCCTCACTTTCTCCAAAAACATCACTCTCTTGCATCTCCTCCTGCCTGTGTCCCTTCTTCCCACGCAGACTGCTGGATCCCGCAGGGCCCAGTCCTCAGGCCTCCTTAGCCACCCACCCATGTTCCCTCGGTGACAGCAGGATGATACCTGCCCTCAAAATTGGAATGCCAGCCCTGTCATGGGCTCCCCAACTGCTCGCTGCAGCCCAGGGCCTGTCCCTGAACGGCAGACTGGATGTTTCCACACCTGAGCTTCCCAACCGCCCACCAACCTGCTCCTCCCCTAGGTTTCCCAATGCAGTTAAAGGCTACTCCATCCTTCCAGTGGTTGGGCAAAAACCTTGGCGCCACCCTTCTTGGCTGCTGGAACCTTGGGTCATCCTTGACTATTCTTCTCTGGACCTCCCTCGCAGTCCTGAACCTGACTGCTCCTCACCACCTCCATCATACCACCACGGTCAAAGGTGATGGTATGATGGGTGATGACCATGCCCTTACCTGTTCTCCTGCTCTAACTTAGCCCCCCCGGTGCACCCATGTCAACACAGCAGAATGGTGCTTTACAAACGGCAGTTGGATGACGTCACTCACCCCCCTGCCCGAATCTCTCAGGTGGTTTCCCATCTCACTACACAGCCTTTCGGGCACTACTCCCCAACCACTACTCCCCACCCTACCTTTGCTCATGCCCTTCACTCCCCCTCGGGCCCTTCCGGGCCTTAGCACTTGCTCTCCCTGCTGCCTGGCAGCAGACTCCCTCACCTCCATTAGCTTTCTGCCCAAATGTCACCTTCTCTGCAAGGCCTTCCCTGACTGCCCTGTAGAAAGTAGCAACCTCCCCCACCCTTGCTTTATCTTCTGCATGGGGTGCTCTAGGGGTTTTACCTCTTTGCTTGTTTAATCTCTGCCCACCCCCGCCCCCAGCCAGGACACCATCGCATCAGCTGTCCTGTCTTCTCGTGTGCTTGTCACCACCAGAACCAATCTTTCTCATTTATGTATTCATTGTCCTTCTCCCTCATGTGACTACAAGCAGCCCCAGAAGATGAGGCACGCTGCCTGCACTTATGTCTGGCACTTTTTGGTAGGCACCCAGAAGTTCTCGAAATGGGAAGACGGTCACCTGTGATGAATCCTGCTGTGAGGTAGAGCTGGCTAAGGGTGCGGCAGAAGGAGCTGGTCACCATGCCCAGGCTGGCCAGTGCGCCCCCCAGCATCACCGTCACTCGGCAGCCAAAGCGTCCCACCAGGATACTGCACAGTGGTCCTGTGGGGAGGATGCAGGGAGGGGCAGGGGTGAGGAAGCAGCTAGCAGGTGGTGGTTGAATGAGGAGGATGGGAGGGAGGGAGAGTGGGCTTGGGAGGGGGTTCCAGTAAGAATCAGCCACGTAGCTTGAAGGGCACAGCCCTGGGGCCTTGTAGGCCTAGGTTTTGATTGCCACCGGCCACAGGCTGGCTATGGGCTGGGGCAAACCCAGTCCCTCTCTGCGCCTCCCCTACAGGAGGTCACACTGGATGACATCTGACTGGCTTTGAGGGGAAGTGTGTGCAGTTTGACCCCCAACAAGGATCCCCAGAGCAACAGACTGAGGCCCTTCACTATGCCGACCTGAGGCTGATTCCATCTAGTAAAATAGGGTCGGCTCATGACCTGGGTGGGATGCCCCTTGCTGGGGGGGTCTTGTCTCGGTGGGTGTCAAAACCAGTGAGGAGCTACAGCCCCTGCCTGCTTCCCATTCTCAAGAGGACTGGCCACAGCCCTCCCACTAGCCTCCAACCTGTCTAAGGCGGGCAGCCTGGGGCCCTGGGCCACCCCCTACTCCCTTGCACTGGCCTCTGGAGTGCTCTGGAGAAAACTGGGTGTGGTGCTTTCTCCCCTCTCCCATCACTTCCAGCCAACACAAAATCTTGCACCCAGACGTTTGGCTTCTGGTGGAGAAGGGCCTGTTCTCCTCCACCCCACCCCCACCTTAAGCTGCTTTCTCACCAGCCCAGACCCAGAACGGAAACAAACCAGTCCTGGCTGGCTGCTTCTCCTGCCTTGCAGGGCCCCATTCACTCAGTGCCCCGCCCCCAAGTACACATAATGGAATTTCTTGAGTTACCCTCCCAGAGCACAGCCAAAGGAACAGGGAAAGAGAGAGAGTGTGCGTGTGTGTACGCAGTGTCTGCGTATGTTTGGGGTGGAGAAGGCATGTGTGTGTGTGAGCCAGTATGAGTATGGGAGGGACAGCGGAAGTAGGCAGCCCACAACACTCAGAGATAATCAAGCAGAGGTAGCTAGAGAGGGAGAGGCAAGACTCTGCAGGGAACATGACCACTGCCCCACACATCTTCCATCTTCCCCACCCCAAACTTTGGCCTGACTTCCGAGAGGTGACCTTGGGGAAAGCCCCAAGTCATGGCCCAGGGGGTGGGGGCTGAGACCTGCGCCTGCTTGCCTTAGCTAGCCAAGGGCACTGGGAGGCAGGGTGTTTTCTCAGCCGGGCACTGCTTCTGCCCTGAACTCACTCTGCCACCCCGAACGTGCTTTGTACTTTGTGCTTGCTTGCTTTCTTCATCTCTTAAGATGCGTGGGGACCGGGGGTGCTTGGGATCGAGGATAATTTCAAGTTTAAAATTTCTCTGGGGACACCTGGGTGGCTCAGTTAAGCGTCTGCCTTTGGCCCAGGTCATGATCCCAGCGTCCTGGGATCGAGTCCCAGTATCAGGCTCCCTGCTCAGTGGGGAGGCTGCTTCTCCCTCTGCCTGCCGCTCCCCCTGCTTGTGCTCTCTCTCTCTCTGACAAATAAATAAATCTTAAAAATAAAATAAAATAAAATTCCTCTGATACTCTGAATGAGCATGGGCTAAAGGTGTATTTGTACGTGAGACAGACAGACAAGACAAGAATCCCAGGCCGACTGAGGTGTTGGCATGCCCGCTAGGAGGTGGCGAGTCTAAAGCTGGTTGGGGAGTGGAGGTCCCCATGGATGCCTGTTTCCCAGGCCCTGGCACGGACCCCTTTCTGGCTGCGTGGAAGGAACCACCTGAGATTCCCACTTCTGCCCCAACCTTGCAGGTGAAAAGGTCACGCGGTCTGGCCTGGTCCAGGCCTCTCCCAGGGCCCTGAGTCCAGGCCCCGGGGTGGCAGGTTCAGGGGTAATCTCATGAGGCCATCTCTCCCAGTCTGACTTCTCTCCCAGTTGGAGGGAAGGACCTGGAATAACAAGCAGGCTGCTTGTGCCGGGTGTAGGGAGACGGAGTCCGCGGAGACAGCAAACACACGCATGGGGAGAGCCCTGTGGGCCGTGATCTCTGGCTCCCGTTGACCAGAGCCTCCTCGCCCCACCCCCCTTCGCAGGTCACTCTCTACGGAATCTCCCTCAAGGGCTCTCGGGAGCCAGGGGCAGGCCCCTGAGCCCAAGTCTATTGCAGGGAGTCTCCCAGGCAGCCCTGGCCATCCCCCTTCACTGGGGTCAGGGTGAGAGGGTCACATTCTTGGAGGAGTCAAGTAGGAAATGGGGGGGGGAGGGCTGCCTTCACTCAAACCTCCCCAGCCCTTGCAACATCCCTTCTGCTTCCCGGTGAGAGACGGGGCTCTTGCCCTGCCCCCATCTTGACCCTCGTGTCTTCCTCAAGCCCCCTTTCCCATGCTGAAGCCCCTAACGAGGTTCTCCAAATACGACTCACTGGTGACTCATGGGATCCTCCCTATGATCCCACGTAGGAAGTGGGTAGGGTGTTGGGCGTTACCTCCATATTGCAGAAGAAGAAACTGAGGTTCAGAGAGATCATGCAAGCAGCTCTTCCTCAAGTCTGTGCTTAGTGCCTGACACTCCCACAGTCTGCATCGATCATCCCGCGGCCACCAGCCACTGAGAGGACTGGCTTTGCACCTTAGATACCTCCGTACCCTCTCCCCAACCCTTGCCCAGCCTAGACCTGCCCAGCCCAGTTCAGCACAGCACAGCCCTGCAGGGTTCCTGCCAGGGGCTGGCCCTGCTCAAATCAGGTGATATCTTAGGAATTCACCCCATGAGACAAAGCCTGTGGCCTCAGAGAGAGAGCTCCAGGAGGCCAGGGAGATGGTGGCTTCCTCCCTCATCCCATGCTCTTTCTCAACCCTCCCTCGGCCCCTCCCCAGGCTGCTCACCCCCAGCGTGGAGCATGGCTGTCAGGATGGAGGGGAACCATGAGGTCTCACTATTGCTGGCTTGGAACTCATGCTGTAGTTCAGTGAAGAAGATGCCAGTGCACGTGGGGAAGCCCAGAGTGAGGCCCTGGGTCACCAGGGAGGCCAGCAGCACCACCCAGGCCCAGCAGCCCTCTGCACGCTCCAGGACCCGGGGCATCTTTTGCCACGAAAGCCGCTACCACTGCCTGGGCAACCTGCGGAGGGGACAGAATGTAGCTGCCATCCCCAGTTCACCAGCCACTTTCCCTGGGTGGCTGAAACCACCCCGCCCTCTTGCCCCAGCACCAGGTGGCACAGAGTGTACCGCCCCCTGGGAGGTGACCAGAGGCAAATGCCGTGGCCCTGGCATTTCCTTTCACCCACTTCCCAGAGCCAGCCTGGCAGGAAGGGCAGGCAGGTGAGCCTTCAGTGGGGCAAGGCAGGTGGATGGAATTCTTTCTAGACTTACATTTGGTGGTCAGTCAGCAGATGGCACTTCCTGGCCCAGCCTTGGGGCCCCCTCCCGCACACAGCAAGCACTCAATAGCTGCTTGTAGAACAGAACAGATCTCTAGAGCCAGCGTGGTCCCAATGCCCCCACAGGCACACACAGATGCATTTTCCAACATTCATAAGCAGGCTTCCTGCACACAAACACAGACTTTAACCACGCCACCTTAACAGCAGCGTCCGCTGTCAGTGCTGTCGAGAAGTCCTAGGTGAGTAAGTCGGTGCTGGGTGTTGTCAGGGAGCGTACACAGAATAGGGGCGCCCGGGTGGCTCAGTCGTTAGGCGTCTGCTTTCGGCTCAGGTCATGATCCCAGGGTCCTGGGATCAAGCCCCGCAGCGGACTCCCTGCTCAGCGGGAAGCCTGCTTCTCCCTCTCCCACTTCCCCTGCTTGTGTTCCCTCTCTCGCTGTCTCTGTGTCAAATAAATAAATAAAATCTTAAAAAAAAAACAAAAAAAGGAGTGTACACAGAAGAGCTGTCCAAGGGCACCAAACAAGCAGCTTTCAGGAAAAGGCATGGGTCTCATCCAAAGGCCCTGTGAAATCACATCTTTCACAGGGAGCTCATGGCAGAGGCAAGTTCTACAGTGATGCTCAATAATGACCCACCACCTGTCAGGGCTTCTCTGAGCAACACCTCCCAACACACACACACACAAAGTCTAGAGACACACAAACATACAAAGTCACACATGTAGACATGCCCAGACATATACAAAGAGACACACACATGCACTGATACACACCTACGTGGACACATGCAGACAAGCCCAGAGACAAACAAACGGACACAGACACACACACACGGTCACACACAATGCAGACACACACATGCACAAAGGGTCACACACCATGTGGATGCACATGCACACGCCCCATCTTTGGCTCAGTTCTATCTCCGTTTTTCACCCCATCCAGGTTGCTCCCCCATCACAGAAGCTGCCATAACCAGGCCGCAAAGCCCCAAGGCCCCTCCCCAAACGCGGAGCCCTTACCCAGTCCCCTCTGTCCTGGCTCTCCACCTGCTCCGTGGTCCCCTGTGGCCCTCAGACCGTACTCAGGGCTCCCGCAGCCTTTGCCTCTGGAGACAATGGATCCCTTGAGCTACAGTTCCCACAGCCTCCCTCCTTTTACCCCCAGGTCCTGGGAAGATCCAGGGAAACTCAGGAAACTATCAGAAATATGCAACCCCATCTTCCTGCCACACCCTGCACTCCACACCTTCCCCGCCAGGCCCAGGAGCTCTAACAGCTAAATGGGATCCACCCTAGACTGCCTCCTTCTGACGTTCCAATCTCTTCTCTGGGCACCAAGCCTCCTCCCTCCCCAGAGGACCCCCTGGAGCCCTGCCAAGGTGAGTGGCCCATTCAGCCCAGCTTAGAGTACGTGAGTGTGTGCGTGCGTGTGTGTGTGTGTGTGTGTGTGTGTGTGTGTGGTGGGGGGGGGGCGGTGCTGCAGGCATGGCTCGTCCTGCCGTCCTGGCTCCTGCTTGTGGTATTGGCCCCGGAGATCCCTCAGCCCCAATCCTCCCGGCCCGGTTCCAGGCTCAGGCAAACCTCAGATACAGTTCCCTTCCAGGATTTCTGTTCCTGCAGCAAATGGAAAGGCCACCGGTACAACCTGATCCTGTGTTGGCCTGAATGTCCCCTCCACACCTGAATGTCTCCAGCGCTGGGCCCTGAGTCTGCCCTGACCTGCCGCTTTCCCCTCTTCCTCCCAGAAGTGCCACCAGCCTTCCTCCGCCGCCTTCACCCCTCCTGCCCTTCCCTTCACTGCTGCCCTACCTGTCACTTCCAAGTCCTGGGACCCTGCTGGTTTCCTTTCAAAGCAGCACACTGTCACTTGACCCAGAGGTAGCAGGGCATCTGATGCCACCCAGAGGAGGTGGATGACAGAGGAGACACGGGCCCAGTTCCCCCTGCCCCCGCTCTGGTCCTTTCTCATTCATGCTTGTTCTGCCCCTTTATAGAGAGGCCTCTCCCCGCAACCTCCTCCACTCCACCCCGGAGTGGCCTCTTTAGTGCCCGTATTAGCAGCCACTTCTCCAGGTAGCCCTCTGGGGACTTTGTCCAGGATTCTGACCTTCACTCTGCACCCACCCTCTGTCTAAATCTTGCAGTGGAGCTGACTTTTCGCTGCCTCTCCTTCCTCCAGGCCTCTGGGGAACAGTCAGAGCCCAGGAAACCCTAAGCACCTCTGCTCTCTCTTTGCACGCTGGGAGCCCTGCCTCCCAGGTCTGAGGACCCCTGGCCTCCCTGTGGGAGTTCCCCTGCAGACTCTGCCTTCCACAAGGGGGCATCCCCTCCCAGACCCCCAGTGACTCCTAGGTCATAAACAGCTTTTTTGTCTGGTTGGTCCTCCAGCCCCCTCCCCCAGCAAACTGGTCCCTCCTCAAAAACTAGGCTGCCGAGGTTCCAAAATCAGAGCCAGAGAAAATCTTGTTGGTCCTTCAAGATTCAGCCCTGACAGCACCCCTGGGAAGCTCCCGTGACCTCCACCCCAGGCTGGACTAGGCCCCCTTCCTCTACTTCTTTCATTGTACTTTTCACACCACATTGGAGTGGATCATTCTCTTGTTTATCATTGTTGTCCCTCCCCCCCCACCCCCTACACCATGAGCAGGGACCTCTTCACACATCCCTACCAGGCCTTGGGTGAGCAAAAAGATAACATTAATGGGACCCACCTGTGTTCCCCAGGGGGCAGGCAAGACCAGGACCAAGGGTGACCTGGCTTCCTGGCAGGCAGGTCCATTCCAGAAGACTCAAGCAGAGCGGAGAAGAGATGGGGCTGGGGTCTCTGGCTCCAACTTTGCCCCAGAAGGGAAGTGGTCTTTCCTTTGTACTGGGCACCATGAATCATGATCACTGCCTGGTATGTGGTTGTGGCGAGGAAGGAAATGCAGACGGAGACACTTCGCTCTCACTTCCAGGGACTGGAAGCTCTCCACAGGAGCTGCCCACCTCAGCCCTCAGGGACCCCAGCCCAGAGTCAGAGTGACTACCTTCGTGCCCAAGTGGCAGGAAGCTGGGTTTGTGGACAGGGCACAAGATCAAATGGCATTTCTTGTCCTTCAAACATTGCATGCATCCCTTGGTTTGTTTTTAGGGCTTCCCATCTGATGCCAGAGCCTTCACGAGGCCCTCGGAATCCCTCCTCTGCCCCTCTAAGCTTGCAGGCATGGCCACAGGAGGGAGCAATGGGTTTTGGTGTGCTAAGTGGAGGGGATGCAAAGGATGCAAAGGAGCCCTCACCAGCTCCACAGCAAGCCCTGGAGACCCCCTCCCTTCCCAGACCCCATATCAGGCAGGGCCCAGGACACAGGGTGGCAGTGGTAGGAGAGAGGCCAAGAACCAGCTTGAGCTTGGGACTGACAAGCCCACAAACCCCTACACTTGGCAGGGGCTGAGGAAGGAACTAGGTGTTCCAGAACTTCGTGAGCCGGGACAAGTCACCCTCTTCCTTTCTCTGTCTCCAAACTTGCCCCCACATTCCAGCAGGGGCCGGCTGACCTTAGCCTGGAAGGGGGATGGGAGAGGCAAGAGGAACGTCATGACCCTGTCATCCGGGGTCATTCCCCTTTCCCACCCTCCCCAGATCCTCTGGGGAGGGTGGGAAAGGGGATCTTCCCTGGGTGGGGCTTCTGGGACGCCCAGGAGGCGCCCGCGTGGAGATTTCAGGCCAGGCCTTGCGTAGTGCCCGTGCCTCCCCCACACCCCCAAGCCGTGGAGGGTAGGAGTGGCTCGGGAGAGCCCCCTCAGGCGTGAGGGTCCCCAGCCATTTCAGGCTGGGGCAGCTCAAGAATGAGACAAGACAAGACTTTCCTGGATCCTCAACCCGGAGCCCGTCACAGGCGGGGAGGGGCCCGGGAGGTCCACGGAGAGGCGCGTCCGCGACGGCGCAGACGCGGACCCCGGCGGGAGGGCACCTTACGGACAGTGGGGAGCCCCGGGGAGCCCGCTCACCGGCTCGCGCGGCCCGGCGGTGGCGCAGCTCCACTCCCGCCGAGCGCGGCGTCCTGCGGCCCGGCCCGCTAGCAATGGAGGAGGCGGGACACCGCCCACCCGCGGAGAGCCGCGCCCTCGGGGGGCGGACCGCAGGGCGCCGGGGGGCGGGACCACCTCCGCGTCGCCGGCCGGTGGGGAAGGAGGCCTGGCCGCCGGGTGCGAGGGCGTGGCGTGGCGGGGCCAGGGCTTGCACCCCTAATCTCAGCCGGGTCCAGGGCTCAGAGTGGCCTGGCGGGTCCTGCAGCCCGCCGGGCTCCAGACGCCGGCTCCGCGGAAACATTTGCATGTGATTAGCATGCAAGTGTTTCCTGCTCCCTCCGAGTGCTACGGCTCCCAGGAGTGGGAAGGAGAAAGCGTGTGATTAAGGAGCTCTACCTCCCAGCGGGAGTCGGGTGGAAGGCCAGAGTGGAGGGCCCGTTCTTTGTAGGCTTTAGCCCCCCAGTGGGCCTTCTATTGAAAGCCTGGAGCTTGAGGGCCGCACCCAGAGGAACTCAGGCATCTGCGGGCGAGCCAAGAGGGCTACCTCTCGGACCTGCAGGGCCTTTTCCATCTTCTTCCCACCCAGCCAGCCCTTAATATGTACTATTTAAAGCTTTTTCAGGGGCGCCTGGGTGGCTCAGTTGGTTAAGCGACTGCCTTCGGCTCAGGTCATGATCCTGGAGTCCCAGGATTGAGTCCCACATGGGGCTCCCTGCTTAGCAGGGGGTCTGCTTCTCCCTCTGACCCTACCCCCCTCTTGGGCTTTCTCTCTCTCTCTCAAGTAAATAATTAAAATCTTAAAAAAAAATAAAGCTTTTTCAGTTACTACAAAGTTATGGTCATCAAGACAGTGTGCTACTGGGGTGCCTGGCTGGCTTGGTCAGAAGAGCATGCCACTCTTGATCTGGGAGTCCCCAGTTCAAGCTCCAGGTTGGGTGTGGAGATTACTAAAAATAAATAAACTTAAAAAAAAAAAGGACAGTGTGGTACTGGCATAAGGATAAACTTATAGATCAAATGGAATAGAGTTAAGAATAAACCCTTAAATTTCTCCTCAGTTGATTTTCTACAAGGGTCTTGAGACAACCCAGTGTGGAAAGAATGGTCTTTTCAGCAAATGGTGCTGGGACAACTGAAAATCCACACGCAAAAGGATGAGCCTGGACTCTACTGCACAGGATTAAAAAAAGGGTCATACCTAAAACTATAAAACTTTTAGAAGAAAACATAGGACTAAATGCTGATGACCTCAAACTAGGCAATGGATTCTTAGATACGGCACCAAAAGCATCAGTGACAAAGGAAAAAGCCACATAAATTAAAATTAAAACTTTCATGTGCCAAAACAGGATCAGGAAAGTGAAAAGATAACTCTCAGAAAGGGAGAAAATTTGCAAATCATATATCTGATAAAGCACTTGTATGGAGAATATACAAAGAATTCTTACAATTCAACAACCAAAAGACAAATAACCCCATTAGAAAATGGGCGAAGGATCTGAGTAGACATTTCTCCAAAGAAGACATACAAATGGCCAACGAGCACATGAAAAGATGCTCAGGGCCCCTGGGTGGCTGGGTCAGTTAAGCGTCAGACTCTTGATTTCAGCTGGGGTCTTGATCTCAGGGTTGTGAGTTCAAGCCTCGCATTGGGTTCCATGCTGGGCACGGAGCCTGCTTTAAAAAAAAAGATGCTCAACATCACTAGTCACCAAGGAAATGCAAATCAAACCCACAATGAGATACCACTTCACACCCACTAGGATGGCTTAACTTCTGGGTGAGTTATGTAGGAGATACTTGCATTAGTTATAAGTTACGTCTTAGACATAAGTCATCTCCGTGACTATGTTTCATTTCTTGCCCGTGGTCTCCGTGCTGGGTTTGGCTCTTATGTGCCATTTTAGCTTGAATTTCCTTGGATACAAACATTGAGAGGAGGGGGTGGGGTCCGTTAAAGTGCATCCATGGTCCTCTAGGGATGGTCTCAGGCCTGTATGGGGGACAGAAGGGATCATACTCAGGGATCTGCACCATCTCAGCACCTCGCACCTCAGCCTGGCTCAGTCCTGTGAGTGGCAGTCCTTGCCCCTGGGTACTCAGAACAGACCAGATGCAGCCCTCCACCCCATCCCTGGGTACTCTGGCAGGATCCAGGGACTCAATACCCAGGGACTTCCTGGAAGCTTCCACCTCTCTTTTTCCCAGGATCTCATTGTTCTCTCGGGAGCTCCACCTTTAACTATGACCTCTGCTTCATCAAGATAAAATTAATAGAGCTGTGGGGACACTCCCTCCACCTTCCTGGACTCTGAGTGCTTCTCGAGGGTGAGGTTCCCAGCAGGCTGGAGCATGGTCACTGTGGCCACAAAGCTCCAAGCCGGGGTCTGGCAGACATTCCCTACCGCCTTCCCCACCCTTCCTCTGTGACTCTGTCCCCTAAGTGCTGGTCTAAGTGCACAGCCTAGCATCAGGTCCCCTTTTGTGAGAGCCTATGGACAGCTGTCAATACAGGTGAGTGACTAGGGACACAGAGTTGGAAGGGTCATCCTCCTACAGATAAGGGAACTGAGGCATCTGCTCAAAGAGAGAGGGAGGCACTTGCTCAAAATCACAAATTTTCAGGAATTAATAGTAAGTAATTAGTACTTAATAGCACAATCGCCGAACATCAGTACAGATTATCAACCACCACCACACTCTGTTGCTGAGATCTTTGCACGTGTGTGGTGGAACACTCTGTCTCGAGGAGCCTTGTCTTTTTTTTTTTTTAAGATTTTATTTATTTATTTGAGAGAGAGAGAATGAGAGAGAGAGAGAGCACGAGAGGGAAGAGGGTCAGAGGGAGAAGCAGGCTCCCTGCTGAGCAGGGAGCCCGATGTGGGACTCGATCCCAGGACTCCAGGATCATGACCTGAGCCGAAGGCAGTCGCTTAACCAACTGAGCCACCCAGGCGCCCAGGAGCCTTGTCTTTATCTGATTGGCCCCTGGTTGGTCTTCAGGCGTCCACTTAGAAGCCCCTTCCTCCGAGAAGGCCTCTCAGACCTTACAGTTGGAGGCATTAATCCCGCTGAGTGCTGTGTGTCTCCCACTAAGCTCCTTGCTTTCTTGCTGGATGATCCGTGCTTCCCCAGTACCTAGCCCAGTGCGTAATGCAGGATTATAGTAGCTAAGAGAGGTGTCGACACATATGGAGTGCTGTCCAGGTCCTAGCTCATTGGCTGAAATGAAGCAATGAATTATTGCCCATCCAAGTAACTCCCCGATTCCTGGGTCTTCACACCCTAAGCCCACAGTCTGGGAATCTTTAAAAAATATTTTAAGTGCTTGAAATTCCAGGATGGGGTCCTGGTCTCTTTGTCCCTCTCCCCAGCTCTTGGCCTCTGTGACCCTGTGATATCTCTGGCTTTGTCCCTGCTGGGACAATGGGGGTGACCTGTCTGGGCTGTCCTGAACGCTGCTGGTGGCTGGACCCCTCAGTGCCTTTCCTTCTCCACCAGCGCTGGGGCAGCTTCTCTATTCTTTCTCTTTTCACTCCTCTGCCTGTTTGCCCTACTCTGCCCCAGGGCGTGTGGCAGCTTGTCGGCTGGCCCCAGCTAGCTGGCTATTTGCCCAAAGACCCCATGAATTCATATCTGATGGGCACGGTCTGTCCTGGAGCTGGTCATAGATGCTGGCGGTGATGTTGGGCACCCCCACTCTGCTCCAGCCCCCACCTTCGGGGGCGGGCAGAGATGTCCTGCTCTCTCCCACTTAGGAGCAGCATGTTGCCTTATGCTGGGGCCGGGCCGGGAAACAGGACAAGAGAAACCACGGGGTGACCTCATACCCCCTGATTTGGGATTGTGCCTGTGCTGAGCTCTGCCCTGAGTTCAGGTGTGTGGGAAGGGGCGATGGTCATAAATCAGGCAGGCACTTCTGGAACTACGGCCTGGACACAGCACTCTCTCCAAATACCCACTTTGCTCTCTCTTAGCCTAGGAGGAGGCTGTTGGAGGGGGGCTCCCTTGGCTTTGGGGCCACTCCTTCATCTTGTGTCCCCTCCTCCTTCCCCTGATTCCTCCTTCTTGCCTCTTACCCAGATTCTGTCCTCCAGCCTAGCCCCCCCTCTCTCCAGAGCTCCAGGCCCATCTCCTTGTGATTTTCTGTCACCCCAACTCAGCCTGTCCCCACACCATCATTGCCATTTTCCTTTTCAGACCGGACCCCACCTCAAGTTCTCTGACTTGGTCCCAGGCCTCCCTCCCTCCCCTTGGCCTCCAGCGTCATATCCAGCTACTCGTTAATTCCACTGACTCCTCTAGTCCATCTTGCTCTATGTCTTATCTCTTCCTGATGCTGGGGCCACATCAGACCCACGCAGTGCAGACACCGAGGCTTGATAGGATCTCTCCACCCAAGCCTCCCTGCCTGGACGGACAGATTCATCTTCCAAAAGCACCCACCTTTTCAGGGGCTGTATCTAAAAGCCTTCCCTGGCTTTGAGTTCCCGGACCACTCTGCCCACACCTGGGCAGGGCTCTGGACGCACACCCATTTCCCAATACTCCCAGCCCACACGCTGACAGCTCACCCGTTGAACTCACCTCTTTATCTACCCTACCTCATGTGCATTCCTGCCCTTCCTTACCTCCCCTGCTTGTGTCCTCGCTTCACCTCCAGAACCTTCTCTCTCACTCCCATTCGGCCTCGATCAGGCAAACTGGATCATGGCACTCCCTGAAGGGCCTCTCTCCATGGTGCCCAGAGCACCGAAGAATCGAGTTCAGATTTCTGCCACCCCCTTGTCCTCTCCCTCAGAAGGGACCTCTGCTGGTCCCTTCCCCTCCTTAGCTCTGGTCCTGACGGCTGCTTGGTCATGTCCCTGTTTTCACACAGGTGCTACCCCACTACCCACTGTTTATAATGACAGAGACTAAGTGCCACCTCTTCTAGAGAGTCATCCCTGGTGGCCTCTGATGTCACAGCTTCCAGAGAGTCAGGACCACCTCGGGGATGATCAGCTTTAGTATCTCCAGTGTCTGGCAGAGCACCCAACACATAGCCTTCAACAGGTGCTGTGTTGGTTTCCTGGGGCTTCCATAACAAAGGACAACAAACTGGGGGGCTTAAGACAACAGAAATGTATTCTCTCACTGTTCTAAAGGCCAGAAGTCCAAGATCAAGGTATTGGCAGGGTTGGTTCTCTCTGGAGCTCTGAGGGAGAATCCATTCCACGCCTGTCTGCCCAGCTCCTGGGGGCTGCTGGTGATCCTTGGCTTGCGGTGGCATCATCCCAATCCCTGCCTCCATCTTCTCTCTCTGTGTCTGGATATCTCTGTCTCTGTTTTCTTATAAAGACACCGGTCATTGGATTAGGGGCCCCCCTACTCCAGTATAACCTCATCTTAACTAATTACGTCTACAAAGACCCTATTTTCAAATCAAGGCACATTTCTGAGGTTTTAGGTGGACATGAGGTGGGGGGGGCACTATTTAATCCAGTACAGTTGCCCAGGATGCATGTGCGGCCTGATGGAGTCACCCATCCTCAGGGTGCAGCTCCAGGACCCCCTCCTCTGAGACATCTTCCCTGGTTCACCTGGCCTGCCCCTGCTTCCCTGAGTCTCCTTCCCTTGGGAACCTTGGGGGTTTTAGCATTTCCTGCTAAGTCTAAAATTTCTGCTGGGTGCAAATCTACGCAGAAGAATTCTCAGTCATCAAGCAGATAGGCTGTTGTGCAAGCCTGGCATTTAAATGAGCTCAGGTCTCTCCTAAAATAAAACAAAACCGAAGGTCTTTCCTCCTTCCACTTATACTCTCCTCCAGCTCCTGCCCCAGCCTCCTCCATGGCCCAACTGGATATGAGGGGTGTCTCCTCTCTCTGGGTGTGTTTCCACAACTCCCCTCCTCCCTCCAACCTCAAAAGCTGGACGTCTGCCCCTTCTGGTCATTCCTGGATCACCACATCCAAAGGACATGTTTTGTCCTCACCTAAAGCGTCTGACCCTGCTGACCCCTCCCTCCTTGAACTTTCCTTGGCGTGCAGGACATCGTTCTCTCCTGGGTTTCCTGCCACTTCTCTTGCCACTCTGCCTGTTTACCCTCGACCTTTGCATGGCAGAGTTCCGCAGACTCTGACCTTCACCCCGTCCTCTTTCATCGCACACCCGTGGCTCCAACCACCACCTGTATACTGAGGAGCCCTCGTTCCAGATCCAACCTGACACCTTCACTTGTGTGCCTCAAAGGCACCCAAACCCAACATCAACCAGTACTCGCCATGGATGCTGTCCTCCCCCGCCCCTCCCCCACACTCCAGCCAAACTGGGTCTTTTTTCTGGAATCCGTTTCAGTAAATGACAGTGCCAGCATCCCATGGGTTTCTGTGACCTTCTGTCTCTCTCATGCCCCATATCTAATCCGTAACCAAGCCTGCTCACTTTACCTCCTAGTATTTCTCCACTCTGGCCACTTCCCCTCATCTCCACCAGCACCCCCAGACTAGTCTCAGCCGTTGTTGTCTATCTGAGACCTCGCATCCCCGTCCAACACTGTAACTATGCTGATCTTTCTGCAAAGTAAGTCTGATCTTGACCCATTGCTCACCCTGCTTAGGGTGAGGCCCTCTACGGCGGCTTTCTAAGAGTTGCAGGATGAAGATGAGCCCCTGGTGTGGCCACAGGACCCTCAAAGCCTGGCCCTTGCCCGCCCTTTCAGCCCCAAATCAATCTTCCTCACTCACTGCCCTCCAGCCATACTGGCCTTCTCTGCTTGCCATGTTCTTCCAGCTGTGGGGGCTTTGCCTCTGCTGTCCCCCTTGCGTGGAGGACTGTCCTGGTCCCCTTTGCCTGGAAACTCTTATCATTTCAGATCATGGCTCAAACATCACTTCCTCCAGGAAGACTTCCCTTATTTCCCTGGCGAGGCTGGTTCTCCTGGTTATTCCTCCTAGCACATCTATCTCTCTTCTTTGACCTTTTCACTATTATGCATCTATATTGATTTAAATCAGGAGTTTGACACACTTTTCTGTCAAGGGCCAAAGGGTAGATATTTTAGGTTTTGCAAGCCAGTCTCCGTTGCAGCTCTGCCATTGTGGGCAAAAGCAGCTACAGACAATATGTAAACAAAGGAGCATGGCTGTGTTCCGATAAAGCTTTATTTATGGACACTGAAATCTGAACATCATGTAATTTTCATATGTTACAAAATATTCTTTTTTGATTTTTTTTCCGCATTAAAAAATGTAAGAACTGGGGCGCCTGGGTGGCTCAGTCCTTGAGCATCTGCCTGCAGCCCAGGTCATGATCCCAGGGTCCGGGGTTCGAGCCATACATCGGGCTCTTTGCTTAGCGGGAGGCCTGCTTCTCCCTCTCCCACTCCCCCTGCTTGTGTTCCCTCTCTCGCTGTGTCTCTATCTGTCAAATAAATAAATAAATAAAATCTTAAAAAAAAATCAAACCTGATCTGATGAGACCCCTTAGTTCTAACTACCAATATGCAGAGAACACAGGAAGCAGAGGAAGATGTTAAAACAATTCCATGCAGATGCCACCAGCAAGATCCAGCCTGAGGAAAACTCAACAGGACAAACCACCTACTTTCTTAAAAAAACAAATAAAGAGAGAAAGAAAGGAAAAGAAATGAGAAGAACATGAAAAAAATTGCAAACAAAAAAAAAAGAAGAGGGAAACCATAGATTTGAAAAGACTTGAGATATATTAACCAGTTGCAATATATAGTCTGGATCTCAATTAGACAAACTTAAAAAAAATGACATTTAGGGCGCCTGGGTGGCTCAGTTGGTTAAGCGACTGCCTTCGGCTCAGGTCATGATCCTAGAGTCCCGGGATCGAGTCCCACATCGGGCTCCCTGCTCGGTGGGGAGTCTGCTTCTCCCTCTGACCCTCCCCCCTCTCATGATTTCTCTCGCTCTATCTCATTCTCTCTTTCAAATAAATAAATAAAAAATATTTAAAAAAAATAAATGTATTGGTGCCTTTAAAAAAATGACATTTATAGGCCAATCAGGGAAATGTAAGCACTAATTCAATATTTGATGGTACTAGGAAAATCATTGTTAATTTTTTGGGGGCGGGATGATAGTTTGGGGGATGTGCTTTCTAAGGGGAATGCTTGTCTTTTAAGGATACATTCTGAAATGTTAACTGGTGAAATCATATGATGTCTGGTATTTACTTCAAAATCATGTTGGGGGGAATGATGTTTTAAAATTGTGTGTCAGGGGGCACCTGGGTGGCTCAGTCATTAAGCGACTGCCTTCAGCTCAGGTCATGATCCCAGGGTCCTGGGATCGAGCCCCGCATCGGGCTCCCTGCTCTGCGGGTGGCCTGCTTCTTCCTCTCCCACTCCCCCTGCTTGTGTTCCTGCTCTT
The DNA here is from genome assembly GCF_037043125.1 of Eumetopias jubatus. Lineage (NCBI taxonomy): Eukaryota > Metazoa > Chordata > Mammalia > Carnivora > Otariidae > Eumetopias > Eumetopias jubatus. The sequence goes on from NW_028274816.1 coordinate 86,889,445, forward strand.
GCTGTCTCTCTCTCTGTCGAATAAATAAATAAAATCTTTAAAAAAAATAAAATAAAATTGTGTGTCAGGGGCGCGTAGGTGGCTCAGTCGTTAAGAGTCTGCCTTCAGCTCAGGTCATGATCTCAGGGTCCTGGGATCGAGCCCTGCATCGGGCTCCCTGCTCAGCAGGAAGCCTGCTTCTTCTCTCTTTTTTTTAAAGATTATTTATTTATTTGACAGAGAGAGACAGCGAGAGAGAGAGAGAGAGAGAGAGAGAGAGAGAGAGAGAGAGAGAGAGAACACAAGCAGGGGGAGTGGGAGAGGGAGAAGCAGGCTCCCCGCAGAGCAGGGAACCGGATGTGGGGCTCAATCCCAGGACTCTGGGATCATGACCTGAGCCGAAAGCAGAGGCTTAACGACTGAGCCACCCAGGCGCCCTAGGAAGCCTGCTTCTCCCTCTCCCACTCCCCCTGCTTGTGTTCCCTCTCTTGCTGTCTCTTTCTCTGTCAAATAAATAAAATCTTAAAAAAAATGTAAGAACTATTTTTAGCTTGCAAGCTATACAAAAACGGGCAATGGGCACAGTTTGCTGATGCTTGGCGTGGGATGGCTCCTTGGTCATCTCTTCCCCTGAAGAACTTTTACCTCAGTGCGTGGCTAGATACATGCACCACTGTGACTGATCTTAGGGTCTCTCTTCCTCCACTCCCTGAGCTGCACCGGGGTCATCTTGATTGACTCAGTCTATCTTGATTCCCACTGCAGCCCCCATGGGGAGCCCTGTGCCTAGCCCACAGGGCCACTCAGAGGACTTTTGTGGAACATTGAAGCAAAGCGGGCAAAAATATAAGCACCCGTGTCATCTCCCAACTGCGTGTGAAATGCAAAAGCACTAAGGCACATGTCCTCCAGGCAGGAAGAATCTAGTCGTAAATGAGGAAGAGTCAGCTTCTAGAAACACTTGGCAGGGAACCAAAAGCCTCTTAATGGGTGCCCTTGAGCTTCTGACAGTTTCATTATTATTTGTCTTGGCAAGGGTGAGCAGCTAAATGAATGTTGTTTAACTTTCCATTTAAAGTATCTGTGCACATATATATCCTACTAACAATGGGGGTATTTGGCAATGGCTATGCTGAGCATTACAGGACATTTGACATCCCTGATGCCTACCCTTGGTCCAGCTACTCAATTCCATGTACGCAACATGCCCATCTAGGGTGAGGGGAGTGAAGCCCTTGCCTGGGGCCCAAAATTTATGGGATACCAAGAAAATTCAGTAATCAAGGCAAATAATTTAATGCAGTAATTACAGAAAATCAGATCAACAAACTATGGCCAATGGGGTCACCTGGTTTCATGAACAGAATTTTATTGGAATCAGGGCCAGGCTTAGTCTGAGGGGTTACAGAGCAAGTGGTGCCAGTACTGGGTCAGATCTGGTCTTTATTTACTATTTTGATATTCTGCCCATCAGAGATTTTTGCATTAATTTTGATTTTGTAAAATATTGCATTAAAACATTTATCTTGATTACTGAGATTTTTGGAGCCCCCCTTTTTTTCTTAATATTGCAATCTTTTTTTTTAACATATAATGTATTATTTGTTTCATGGGTACAGGTCTGTGATTCATCAGTCTTACACAATACACAGCGCTCGCCGCAACACGTACCCTCCCCAGTGTCCATCACCAGCCACCACATCCCTCCTACCCCCCTCCACTCCAACAACCCTCAGTTTGTTTCCTGAGATTAAGAGTCTCTTATGGTTTGCCTCCGTCTCTGGTTTTGTCTTGTTTCATATTTTCCTCTCTTCCCCTATGATCCTCTGTCTTGTTTCTCAAATTCCACGTATCAGTGAGATCATATGATAGTTGTGTCTTTCTCTGATTGACTTATTTTGCTTAGCATAATACTCTCTAGTTCTATCCACGTCATTGCAAATGGCAAGATTTCAATTTTTTGATGGCTGCATAATATTCCACTGTGTATATATACCACATCTTCTTTAGCCATTTATCTATTGATGGACACCTGGGCTCTTTCCATCGGTTATTGTGGACATTGCTGCTATAAATGTTGGGGTGCACATACCCCTTTGGATCCCTACATTTGTACCTCTGGGGTAAATACTCAGTAGTGCAATTGCTGGGTCGTAGGGTAGCTCTATTTTCAACTGTTTGAGGATCCTCCATACTGTTTTCCAGAGTGGCCGCACCAGCTTGCATTCCCACCAACAGTGTGGGAGGGTTCCCCTTTCTCCGCATCCTTACCAACATCTGTCATTTCCTGACTTGTTAATTTTAGCCATTCTGACTGGTGTGAGGTGGTATCTCATGGAGGTTTTGATTTGGATTTCCCTGATGCCGAGCGATGTTGAGCACTTTTTCATGTGTCTGTTGGCCATTTGGATGTCTTCTTTGCAGAAATGTCTGTTCATGTCTTCTGCCCATTTCTCGATTGGATTATTTGTTCCTTGGGTGTTGAGTTTGATAAGTTCTTTATAGATTTTGGATACTAGCCCTTTATCTGATATGTCGTTTGCAAATATCTTCTCCCATTCTGTAGGTTATCTTTTGGTTTTGTTGACTGTTTCCTTTGCTGTGCAAAAGCTTTTTATCTGGATGAAGTCCCAATAGTTCATTTTTGCCCTTGCATTCCCTTGCCTTTGGCTACATGTCTAGGAAGAAGTTGCTGCGGCTGAGGTGGAAGAGGTTGCTGCCTGCCTTCTCCTCCAGGATTTTGATGGATTTCTGTTTCACATTCAGGTCTTTCCTTCATTTTGAGTCTGTTTTTGTGTACGGTGTAAGGAAATGGTCCAGTCTCATTCTTCTGTATGTGGCAGTCCAATTTTCCCAACACCATTTGTTGAAGAGACTGCCTTTTTTCCATTGGATATTCTTTCCTGCTTTGTCAAAGATTAGTTGACCATAGAGTTGAGGGTCCATTTCTGACTTCTCTACTCTGTTCCATTGAAATATGTGTCTGTTTTTGTGCCAGTACCATATTGTCTTAATGATGACAGCTTTGTAATAGAGCTGGAAGTCCGGAATTGTGATGCCACCAGCTTTGGTTTTCTTTTTCAACATTCCTCTGGCTATTCAGGGTCTTTTCTGGTTCCATACAAATTTTAGGATTATTTGTTCCATTTCTTTTTTTTTTTTAAGATTTTATTTATTTATTTATTTGAGAGGATGAGAATGAGAGACAGAGAGCATGAGAGGGAAGAGGGTCAGAGGGAGAAGCAGACTCCCTGCTGAGCAGGGAGCCCGATGTGGGACTCGATCCCGGAACTCCAGGATCATGACCTGAGCCGAAGGCAGTTGCTTAACCAACTGAGCCACCCAGGCGCCCCTATTTGATCCATTGCTGCGAAGAAATTTGGTGGTAGTTTGGTAGGGATTGCATTAAATGTGTAGATTGCTCTAAGTAGCATAGACATTTTAATAATACTTGTTCTTGCAACCCATGAGCATGGAACATTTTTCCATTTCTTTGTGTCTTCCTCAATTTCTTTCATAAGTGTTCTATAGTCTTCTGAGTACAGATTCTTTGCCTCTTTGGTTAGATTTATTCCTAGGTATCTTGTGGTTTTGGGTGCAATTGTCAATGGGATGGACTCCTTAATTTCTCTTTCTTCTGTCTCATTGTTGGTGTATAGAAATGCAACTGATTTCTGTGCATTGATTTTATTTTATTTTTTATTTTTTAAAAAGACTTTATTTATTTATTTGACAGAAAGAGATAGCGAGAGCAGGAACACAAGCAGGGGGAGTGGGAGAGGGAGAAGCAGGCCTCCCGTGGAGCAGGGAGCCCGATGTGGGGCTTGATCAGAGGACCAGGGATCATGACCCGAGCTGAAGGCAGATGCTTAACGACTGAGCCACTCAGGCGCCCCTGTGCACTGATTTTATATCCTGCCACTTTACTGAATTCCTGTACGAGTTCTAGCAGTTTTGAGGTGGAGTCTTTTGGGTTTTCTACATAAAGTATCATATCATTTGCAAAGAGTGAGAGTTTGACTTCTCTGTCGATTTGGATGCCCTTTCTTTTTTTGTTGTTTGATTGCTGAGGCTAGGACTTCTAGTACTATGTTGAACAGCAGTGGTGATAGTGGACATCCCTGCCGTGTTCCTGACCTTAGTGAGAAAGCTCTCAGTTTTTCCCCATTGAGAATGATGTTTGCTGTGGGTTTTTCATAGATGGCTTTTATGATATTGAGGTATGTGCCCTCTATCCCTATACTCTGAAGAGTTTTAATCAAGAAAGGATGCTGTACTTTGTCAAATGCTTTTTCTGCATCTATTGAGAGGATCATATGGTTCTTGTCCTTTCTTTTATTAATGTAGTGTATCACATTGATTGATTTGTGGATGTTGAACCAACCTTGCAGCCCAGGAATAAATCCCACTTGGCTGTGGTGAATAATCCTTTTAATGTACTGTTGGATCCTATTGGCTAGTATCTTGGTGAGAATTTATCCCCCAATCAGGGATATTGGTCTGTAATTCTCCTTTATGGTGGGGTCTTTGTCTGGTTTTGGGATCAAGGTAATGCTGGCCTCTTAAAATGAGTTTGGAAGTTTTCCTTCCATTTCTATGTTTTGGAACAGTTTCAGAAGAATAGGTATTCATTCTTCTTTAAATGTTTGGTAGAATTCCCCTGGGAAGCCATCTGGCCCTGGGTTCTTGTTTGTTGGGAGATTTTTGATGACTGCTTCAATTTCTTTGCTGGTTATGGGTCTATTCAGGTTTTCTATTTCTTCCTGGTTCAATTTTGGTAGTTTATACGTCTCTAGGAATGCATCCATTTCTTCCAGATTGTCTAATTTGTTGGCATATAGTTGCTCATAATATGTTCTTATAATTGTTTGTATTTCTTTGGTGTTACTTGTGATCTCTCCTCTTTCATTCATGATTTTATTTATTTGGATCCTTTCTCTTTTCTTTTTTGATAAGTCTGGCCAAGTGTTTATCAATCTTATTAATTCTTTCAAAGAACCAGCTCCTAGTTTTGTTGATCTGTTCTACTGTTCTTTTGGTTTCTATTTCATTGATTTCTGCTCTGATCTTTATTATTTCTCGTCTCCTGCTGGGTTTAGGCTTTATTTGCTGTTCTTTCTCCAGCTCCTTTAGGCGTAGGATTAGGTGGTGTATTTGAGATCTTTCTTATTTCTTGAGAAAGGCTTGTTTCCTCTATACTTCCCTCTTAGGACCACCTTTGCTGCATCCCAAAGATTTTGAACAGTTGTGTTTTCATTTTCATTTGTTTCCGTGATTTTTAAAATTCTTCTTTAATTTCCTGGTTGACGCATTCATTTTTTAATAGGATGCTCTTTAGCCTCCATGTATTTGAGTTCTTTCCAACTCTCCTCTTGTGATTGAGTTCAAATTTCAAAGCATTGTGATCTGAAAAAATGCAGGGAATGATCCCAATCTTTTGGTACTGGTTGAGACCTGATTGGTGACCCAGTATGTGATCTATTCTGGAGAATGTTCCATGTGCCCTAGAGAAGAATGTGTGTTCTGTTGCTTTGGGATGGAATGTTCTGAATATATCTGTGAAGTCCATCTGGTCCAATGTGTCATTTAAAGCCCTTATTTCCTTGCTGATCTTTTGCTTAGATGATCTGCCCATTTCAGTGAGGAGGGTGTTGAAGTCCCCTACTGTTATTGTATTATTGTCAATGTGTTCCTTTGATTTTTGTTATTAGTGGGTTTATATAATTGGCTGCTGCCATGTTAGGAGCATAGATATTTACAATTGTTAGATCTTCTTGTTGGATAGACCCTTTAAGTACGCTATAGTGTCCTTCTTCATCTCGTAGTACAGTCTGGTTTAAAATCTAATTTGTCTAATATAAGGATTGCCACTCCAGCTTTCTTTTGATGTCCATTAGCATGGTAAATGGTTTTCCATCCCCTCACTTTCAATCTATAATGAGTCTCTTGCAGGCAACATATCAATGGGTCTTGCTTTTTTATCCAATCTGATACCTTGTGTCTTTTGATTGGGGCATTTAGCCCATTTACATTCAGGGTAACTATTGAAAGATAGTAATTTAGTGCCATTGTATTGTCTATACGGTGACTGTTACTGTATATTGTCTCTGTTCCATTCTGTTCTATGTTACTTTTGGGCTCTCTCTTTGCTTAGAGGACCCCTTTCAATATTTCTTATAGGGCTGGTTTGATGATCGCAAATTCTCTTAGTTTCTGTTTGTCCTGGAAACTTTTTATCACTCCTTCTATTTTCTTTTCTTTTCTTTTTTAAAAAATTTTATTTATTTTTGAGAGAGAGAGAATGAGAGGGGTGAGGGTCAGAGAGAGAAGCAGACTCCCTGCTAAGCAGGGAGCCCGATGTGGGACTCGATCCCGGGACTCCAGGATCACAACCTGAGCTGAAGGCAGTTGCTTAACCAACTGAGCCACCCAGGTACCTTTTTTAAAATTTTATTTATTTTTGACTCCTTCTATTTTCAATGACAGCCTAGCTGGATAAAATATTCTTGGCTGTATATTTTTCTCATTTAGTACCCTTTTTAAAAATAATATTTTATTTATTTTTTTATTTGAGAGAGAGAGAGCATGAACAGAGGAAGGAGTAGAGGGAGAGGGAGAAGTAGACTCCCCGCTGAGCAGGGAGCAGGGAGCCCAATGTGGGACTCGATCCTAGGACTACAGGATCATGACCTGAGCCAAAGGCAGGCACTTAACTGACTGAGCCACTCAGGTGCCCCTTGGAGCCCTTTCTTAAATTTTGTGCCTGAGGTGAATGCCTCACTTGCTTCACCCTAGTCCTGGCCCTGCCCCAAATGCATGTTTCCCAGCTGCCTGGTTTGAGAAGCACTGGGAGTCATAGAATCTTTAACAAATATGAACGGTGTCCCTGTCCATGCCATTTTACAGATCAGGAAACAGAGGCTGAGAGAGGTATGTGTTTCTCCCCTCACACACCTGCTGGAGGATCCTCAGCCTCAAAGAATCTTCAGGCTAAAGGGGAGGTTGAAAGTGGAAGCAAATGGAGGAATAAGAAGGTCCTTTGCTCCCACCTGGATGCAGGGCATGTGCAGACTTAACTTAGGAAAAGGATGGCAAAGGGAGGAGAAGGAAGTCTTTTTTTTGCATTTTGAAAGTATACAGTATTGTTGTAAGTTTTCTTTTTTTTTAAATATTTTATTTATTTGACAGAGAAAGACACAGCGAGAGAGGAAACACAAGCAGGGGGAGTAGGAGAGGGAGAAGCAGGCTTCCTGCTGAGCAGGGAGCCCGATGTGGGGCTCGATCCTAGGACCCCGGGATCATGACCTGAGCCGAAGGCAGACGCTTCACCGACTGAGCCACCCAGGCACCCCGTTGTAAGTTTTCTGTAGCGAACACAGAATAAGATAGGCGGTGTAGCATAATAGCTAAAAAAGAGACAGTCTAGATTTGAATCCTGGCTCCTCAATTATACACCTTCATGACCTTGGACAAGTCACTTAACCTCTTCTCAGTTTCCTTATCCATACCATGGGGATAATTTATACCTATTTATAAGGTTTTATGAGGATTATGTGAGTTCATATTTGCCATGAACATTTCATTTGCTGTGAACAGTGGCTGACATGGTAGATGCCATGTGTTGTTAAATAAAAGCAACATTACTTTTATAGAAAGTGCAAAAAAAGATTAATTTTAAAATTACCCAAGTAATACAGGAACATAATTTTTTTGTAAAGGACACACGGACATTTTTATTTTTTAAAGATTTTATTTATTTGAAAGAGAGACACAGCGAGAGAGGAAACACAAGCAGAGGGAGTGGGAGAGGGAGAAGCAGGCTTCCCGCCGAGCAGGGAGCCCGATGTGGGGCTCGATCCCAGGACTCTGGGATCATGACCTGAGCCCAAGGCAAACGCTTAACTACTGAGCCACCCAAGTGCTCCTTTTATTTTTTTTTTAAAGATTTTATTTATTTATTTGACAGAGAGAGACACAGCGAAAGAGGGAACACAAGCAGGGAGAGTGGGAGAGGGAGAAGCAGGCTGCCCGCTGAGCGGGGAGCCTGATGTGGGGCTCGATCCCATGACCCCGGGGCCACGATCCGAGCCGCAGGGGTCGGGCTAGATGTTAGATGCCTAACGACTGAGCCACCCAGGCGCTACCACATGGACATTTTAAAGTGAAATAATCCTTGGTGACAGACTAGTTTACAGCCTATTCAGATTCACAATAAAAAAATATTTGAGTGCTAAGGCGGGAGCAGGAAGGCATGAGAAGTGTGTGGGTGGCGTTCTAGGGACAGTTCCTTCCCTGGTGTCTCTGCAGTGGGGGAAAGGGAAAGGGTACGGTTCATAGACATGGATTACCCAAGAGCACTGGCTGATCTTGCACCGGGGAGGACCCCTCTAGCATATTTCTGCCATGAGGCACATGCTGAGCCATGAGCAGAAAATGCTGACATTTTGGTTTGCTGGCTAGCCTCCCTGATGTGCAGGCCTGCTTGCCATTTGGTTTTGTGAAATAAAAAGCATTTGAGGACCCCCAGGACTATCATTGTGAATTCCTAGTGGCCTAGGAACTGCAAAGGAAGAGCTGTTTAGGAAAGCAAATACCCCTATTAGTTCGGATGTGGATTTCACACCAACAAGTGCCCGAAGGTGTCAGGATGGTTCCCAGCATCACACAGCACCCCATGAAGAGCTGGCAAGGGTAGCTGCCTCCTTGCAAGGAGATGGGGAAAGACTTGGAGATCTATTCGGCTAGTCAGAGCAGGCCCCTACTGCCTCCTTGTACCCCACCCTTGCCTCCTCAGCACTTCTTGACCTCATCCCAGGAAGAATGAAGATTGCAGGGGTTGGGGGTGGGGAGCCAAGATGTAGGCATTTGGGTGTGAAAGACCTCTCCTGAACACTGGGAAAAGTTTACATTTCATTCCTACCTATCAGCATGGGGAACCGCTCATGGGGAACAAGAGTGAAGACTCCAGAAAGGAAGGTCAGCAAGAAATCACAGCCACAGTTTGCTCGAGGGTGCCCCACCCTCAGAGACCTTGAGAGTACCCCCTACACCTGATTCCGGTCTGGCCCCGTCCTGGCCCTAAAATGACGTCTCCTGATGGGAAACTAGGGTCACTAATTTCTCTTCCAACAGGCCAGGCGGGGATGGAATTCAGGCACACCCGTGGGGCCGGGCGCTGTTTGGCCTGGTTCTGGGCCGCACTGCCCGAGGGCTTTTCTCCTAGGACTTGTAGCTTTTCCTCTTCAGAGTGGATCATTAACCTGAGAGCTTCCCCAAGAGAGGCCGTTAGAACAAAAGGCTGGTTGAGGCTGGAAATGCTGAGGTGGCTTCCCCAGAGGGCCTGAGTCCCCCAGGCACGCTCCTGCGGTGGCGAGGCAGGAACCTGGCCGGGATCCAGCCTCGCAGGCCACTTCCGCACACGCTGACCGGGCAGGTGGGATGGCAGAGGCCTGGATGGGGAAGCAGCCCCTTTGCTTTTGGGCAATGCGACATGTTAGGAGAGTGGAGGGGAGTGGGCCGATGGCTGGGGCAAACAGCTTCCAGCCACACAGAAGTGGGTGGAGAGTGGACAGCTTCAGTTTCACATCTGCTCCAGAGGTTGAAACAGCAGGTGTATGAGACGCTTTGCTCTGGTCAGTAAGCCCTCAGCCTTTCTTTGGGCCTGAGATCAGCCTGGGGTCCTCGCCTTAACCTCCCAGCCCCAATTAAGCAACTGGGACAGAACCCCCCAAACCATCGGTTAGGTGCCACTCTCAGCCGGGTCACCTGCAGGGGAGGAGCGGAGAGAAGCCATCTGCTCCAAGCCCCGCCCATTCAGGCCACAGGGCCTTCGGGAACACTTCCCTGGGCCCCCGGTGCCGGGACCAGCCTGGAGAACCAAAGCCAGGGGCCTCTATGGGGCTTAGGAGGGTGGTCGCCACGGTGGGGGACCCTGTGCACCCGGGTCAGGAATCTGCCCTCCGGAGGCCACCGCACTGCCCCCAGTCCCGGGGGAACTCCAGCCTGCCTCAGAGCCCTTCTCCTGGGGCTGCGGGAACGGAGGGGGTCTGCCTGTTTTCCTGGGATTCCCGGGACGTCCGGGGCCGCGGGTCGGGAGGCCGGTGGGCCGCCCACCCCATCCCTCCAACCCGGGGCGGGGACCCCCGGCGGCGCCCGCCCCCGGCGCCCCTCCCCGCGGGTCCAGCCGGCGCTGAAGTCCAGCTTTATTGACCGCTGCCTCCGCCCCCGCCCCCGCCCCCGCCTCCGCCTCCGCTTCCGCCTCCGCGTGCTGCTTGAGCGTGACTGAGGCGCCGCTGCTGACCATGACCGCGGGGTAGAGCGGCTCCAGGAAGCGGACGAGGAAGCGGTAGAGCAGGCTCACGCCGCCCGCCACGCAGTAGAAGGAGAGGCAGCCGGCACCGCAGTCGAGCGCCACGCCGAGCGTGCGGTGGTAACCGCCGTGCAGCACCGTCTGCGTGTTGTTGTGCCACACGGAGAGCTTGAGCGAGTCCCACTCCAGGCACCACGAGTAGGGGTTGCGGCCCAGCAGGTAGACGACGTTGCGGCGCGGGCGGCCGCCGGGCGGGCGGCTGCGGCGGTAGGTGAGGCCCAAGCACACCCACGAGTTGGACACGTCGGCCTCCCAGTAGTGGCGGCCCTCGGACAGGCCGCGGGAGCACAGCACCTGCGACCACTGCTTGCAGCCGGGGAAGGAGCCGCCCGTGGCGAAGGGCTCCAGCAGGATGCTCAGGTTCAGCACCGAGTGGGTCCCCTTGAACAGGAACAGCTCCTCGCTGGCCGTGGTGGGGTCAAAGTTCAGGTTGCAGTAACCTGGCGGGAGGGGACGGGAAAGGGAGCCAGGGTGAGCGCCCCCGGGGCTGAGGACAGGAGACTGAATGGGATTGAGGGAAGTCGAGGGCTCCTGGAGGAGGTGACTCAGGAATTCACCAGAGAGACCCACTATAGCTCAGAGAAGTCACTGAGATGGGCCTCCCAGCTCTGCCCAGGAGAGGGGCTGCAGAAGCATCAAAGGAAAAGGGAGATTGTCTGAGGAAGAAATGGACAGTGTCATCCAAGCTGGCTTGGCTAAAGCCCGGGGCTGTGTGTGTGTGGGGTGTGGGGATACTGGCAGGGACCGAACTGAGGGCAGAGGTTGTGCCCCACCAGAGCCAGGGAGGATGGCAGAACCAGCAGCTGGGCGGTAGGCAGGTCCTTGCCCCACCCATGGGGTAGGACAGGGTAGTCCTCCCTTCCCTATTAGGGCCTTGGAGTCACAGGCTGAGTCCTTCTGAGATCTTCAGTTGTAAGTGGGAGGTCAGAGAGCTGGCATCTCTCTGGAGCCCTGGTCTGAATGCAGGTGGGGCTGGGGAAGACAAGGCCCCCCCGTGGGGCAGGGGGGCTGCTCCTTTTTTTCCCACCCCTTGTTCTGGACCCCAGCACTGAGGACTCACACTTGAGAAGTGTTTTTCTGTCCACAGCCGGGGGCAGCACCTCATAGGAGTTCATTTTAATGCCTGGGGGAGATGGAGGGGCTTTGCTGAGGACACTCTTACAGCCCAGCGTCCTTCCGGAGAGAGGCCTGGGCTTCCAGGAGGCTGCGTCACCTGGGGGAAGATGCACAGGGGCAGGCAGGGCTCTCTGCAAGTGCCTGGAACCCCGAACACTGCCCTGTAGGGCAGTCCCACCCCCCGAATGCAGGTGAGTCTCCAGTGGCCCTGGGCTTCCCGGTACTGACCCTTCAGGAGGAGCTGATTGATGAAGCTGAGACCCACATCCATCAGCCGGCTGCGGAGCTCCGCCAGGGTCTCTGGCAACTGGAGGAAGGGCTGCTTCTCCTCACAGTTGGTTCCCATCAGGGGTTCCACGTAGGCAGGGAAGTGCTTCAGCCTGGGGAACTCCTGAAGGCAGGGAGCAGCCGGCGGTACCACCTGTGAGCCTGGGCCCAGGCGGATGCCAGGAGCTCCCGCTTATGCTAGGGGCTCGGGGGTCCCCAGAATCACGGGGCAGGTGGAGAAATGGCTCATTTTCAAACCTGGACATCTCTCCCCCTTCCTGCTGGTTGTGAGGTCTTAGATGAGGGCTTTGCCAAAAGCGTGGCCGCTGTGGCCTAGTGCATTAAGCAAAGTGTATGAGAAAACAATGGGAAGAGGATTTTTGAGCTTTTAATCACTTAGTGAAAAACCTTGGGGCGCCTGGGTGGCTTAGTCGTTAAGCGTCTGCCTTCGGCTCAGGTCTTGATCCCAGGGTCCTGGGATCGAGCCCCGCATCGGGCTCCCTGCTCGGTGGGGAACCTGCTTCTCCCTCTCCCACTCCCCCTGCTTGTGTTCCCTCTCTCGCTGTGTCTCTGTCTGTCAAATAAATAAATAAAATCTTAAAAAAAAAAAAAAAGAAAAGAAAAACTTTGCCAAATGTTTCCTGGTGTGTGTGCTGGGGCCGGAGGGGTGGGGGGGCGCTGGACACGGTGAGCAGCAGCTCTGGAAATTAGAAATCTGCTCCCGGGCACGTGATACCAGCTGAAGAAAGGAGGTCTAGGCGCCTGGGTGGCTCAGCCGGTTAAGCGGCTGCCTTCGGCTCAGTTCATGATCCCAGGGTCCTGGGATCGAGCCCCACATCGGGCTCCCTGCTCAGCGGGGAGCCTGCTTCCCCCTCTCCCTCTGCCTGCCTCTCTGCCTACTTGTTCTCTCTCTCTGTCAAATAAATAAATAAAATAAAAAAAAAAAACCTTTAAAAATTAAAAAAAAAAAAAAAAAGAAAGGAGGTCTGTGCTGAATCCGGAGTTCCCCAGCACGGGGTTTGGGTTGCCCTGGGCCCCGCTGTCACCCAAACCTCTGCTGGCGACCCTGCCTGCTACCCTCTTGTAGCAGCAACGGGCTGGAGACCAGACCAGGGCTGGGGAAGGGAAAGGGATTTCATTCCAGGCTATATGGATTGTTCTGGTCTCGCTTCCATCCCTGGCCTGGGGGAGTCTGGAGAAACATATAGACTGTGGCAGATACTTGGAATCCCAGGGTCCACTCCCTTCTGTTCCAGGGAAATGAAGGCAGGAAAGTTAGGGTAAGGCTGAGTGCTGAGGTGGAGGAAGAAGCCAAGGGGGTTGGTGTAAGCTCAGGACCTATGGCCTGGGATGGGGAGCCTCCCGGAGGCCGAAGAATGGACAAAGAGATGCAGCCCCGAACGCTGATCACTTAATCCTAGGTCTGGGCAGATCTGGTGCGCCTGCAGGTGGAGGGGGTGCAGAGGCTGGATCAGGGCCCGGGGCAGAGACTGGGGTGGATGGGGCCTCGCCTGCAGAAACTGCTGATCACTCCTGTTGGTAAGCAGGGTGCAGAGCCAGATGCTGTCCTCCTCCAGCTTCAGGAGCCGGTTGTGGCTCTGCTGGATGGAGCTGCCTAGCCTCCCCAGAGCGGCGGCCTCCTCTTTGGCCACAAAATCCAAGACCTTCATCTGCAGCTGTCTGACCTCCTGGATGATCTCTGAGAAGCAGGTGTTCACCTCCTCACGTGTTGTCTGGATCAGTTTCTGTTGGGGGGGGGTGGTGGACGGTGTGTCGAGAGGCATCTCTGAGCCCCGGCCGGGCACCCCTAGTCTTATGGCCTGGAGTGTGCCTCGGCATCCTGTTGCTGACTGCCGGGCTCCATGACATCCATGCCAAGGCCTGAGAGGGCTCCTCAGCCTGATGCAGGGCACTGTGGGGAAGCCCGGGCCTGGGCGAGGGCGGGCCAGCCTTACCGAGAGAAAGGCCACCTGCCCTCGGTGCTTCTGGCTGTGAGAGTTGATGATCAGCATCTGGTTTTCCACATTGACCTGGACCTTCCGAACCTCCACCTGGGAGCGAGAGGGAGGAGGAGAGGGCCCTGATTCAGAGAGGTGGCCTCAGAGAGAAGCCCTTCTAGGAGCCCAGAGGAGACATACCTCTTACATTCCTAAGATGCCTACATGAGAGAGACCAGAGCTGAAGGGCGGATGGCCCAGGGTCTACCCTCTGCTTGTGGTCTCTCACTCCCTGAGACTCTCACCCCTTTCTTAGGACTCAGGTTCTCTGCTCCTGACCGTGACGACCACTCGGTCTCAGGTTACAGAAAGGGGCTGTGGAGGGTTCAGGGGCTTGAGAGGCAGGAGTGGGTCGAGGAGGGACATATCAGATATGGAGCCCCGGAGATACCTTGCTGGGGGTGGCCCTGCCTGGCCCAGGCAGCCCTATGTCCTAAGTCCCTCTACAGAGAAGCCTTCAGTGTCCACCCGTTCTAGCGATGGGCACGTTCTTGTTTATAATAGATGACAGAACTGTGCCATTCCAAGTGCCTGTCCACGAACTGTTGCTGGCACACCATCAAGTTAAGAAGCTTAAGCCAGCCTATAAATCAACACACTGCTTGCTTTGTTGACCAAGTCTTGCTGTGGAAAAAGTGTGGTGGTGAGCTCAACAGGGTGGTGAATGGGTTTACATTCCGGCCGGAGCTCCTGGCCGTGGACCGTTCCTGGGTGGCTGTGTGGGAAGAGCGCCCTTACTGAATACACGTGAGGGAATGTCTGAAATCTAAGTGTTCCCCTCGAAAAAGCAGTACAAGTATATTAAACAAAAATTGAAAGTAGAGAAAAGGAGGGGATCTGCCCCACCTGATATGACAGGTTTTCTCTCAGACTTCCCTTTTGCTGTGCAAAACAAACAAACAAACAAAACCAAAACAAACAAACCTAGAACTCGTACATACAACTCGGGACCCTCGCTCATCGACCTCGCCAACCCTTTCTCATGTCGTGGCGCGTCTGCCCCCATGACCGTCACTTGGATGGTTGTGTACCTGCCCCCCAAGGACCGGTGTGCCCCAGCTTGTGAAAGACAGTCACATTCCGTGAGAGCCTCAGAACCGTGAGGTCGTGAGGTCCCGGGCCCCCCACCGCCCCCCCTCACCTCCTTGCGGGCCCGCTCCTCCTCCAGGGGGAGGGCATCGTGGTTCTTGTGCTCCTCCAGCAGGCAGGCCCCGCACACGCAGCAGCCTTCCGTGCGGCAGTACACTCCCCGCAGCTTGCGGTGCTTCCGGCACAGGCGGCTCTGGAGGTCCCACACGGGCTCCAGCAGCTGGTGGTCCCGGAACTCCTGGTCCTCGAAGTGGCTGCGCAGGTGCTTCTCGCACAGGGAGGCCATGCACTGCAGACAGGACTTGACTGACTTGAGCTTCTGCGGAGAACAGAAGTCGCAGGGCACGTCCCCGGGCCCTGCCAGGATCCGGGAGGACTCCAAGGTCTGGCCCTTGGCCTGGGTGAAGCAGGTCACCATCTCCTCCAGGATGCAGTTCTTGCAGAGGCGCGGTCTGGAGGGGAAGCTCTCTCGGCACTGGGGGCAGTAGAGGGTCTTTCCCACGGAGGCCTGGTGGTCCCAGAAACCTTGGAGGCAGGGCATGCAGAAGTTGTGCCCACAGGAGGTGGTGACTGGGTTGCGGAACACATTCAGGCAAATGGGACAGAGGACTTGGTCCTCGAATGTGTGGAGACTGCTGTTACTCATCAGGAGCTGGGTTTGGGGATGTCTTGAGGGCTGGGCAGGGGGCTGCAGGGCTGGGTTGTGGTCCTGGGCTGGCCCTGAGAAGATAGAGCAGAGCCATGAAGAAGCCACGGCAGGAGTTGAGGGGCCTTTCAGGGGTGCACCAGTCCTTCCCATAGAAGCAGCTGTCTGCCCATGGGGTACAGAGACGGTGTCATCGGTCAGTCCACACGGGGGGCATGACACGGGGATGGTGTTCTCCGAGTCCCGGCCCTAACTCCTGCAACACATCTTGGACAAGCCAGCAGATGGCAGAAAGAAGTCACATCAATGTCAGGGAAAGGAGCCACTTCTCTGGCCCTTCAGAAGAAAGGTAGGAAGCGCAAGTCCTTACGTGAAACCTGCTACACGTCAGGGAGGGCTAGAGGCTCGGCTGCCCTGGGATAGGAGAGAACACAACCGCCGGGCACTCAGGTGCAGGCGTCTTGCCCTGGTCCCACTTCACCAGCTGTTGGGAGAGTCCCCCTCAGTCCTGTGTGCCCCCACCCCAGCCCTCTCCATCTCTTGGGATCCGATGGCTGCCGCCTTCATACCTTTCCCTTTGGTCACTGTTTCGTGATCTCCCTATCAAGTGGGCCCCCCCTCCTCAAAGATTTCCCCCAGCTTTGTTCCCTGACATCACAGTGCAAGTGTGACCAGCCCCAGCATTCTGCTTGTGATGTCAGCAGGGCAAAAGGTGTGCCACTGGACATGTTCGGCCTCTCCATGGGTGATGCTTTACTCCACAGCCTTCACCCCAGGAGGTGAAGTTGCTGTTGCACCTGGGGCTCTGTGCATTGGACCTAAGGGACTCACATTACCAACCAGAGAGGAAATGGCATCTAAGTGGCAGTTGGATCTTGGACAACTCCTTTAATCTCTCTGGATCATGGTTCTTTTCTTGTGAATTGACAGGGTTGTTATAGGAGATGATATTTCAAGGCCCCTTCTTGGTCTAAAGTTGAATGATCAACATTACCTGACTGGTGATTCTAAAGACTGTTGCTTCCACTCTGGTTCTGATCCTCAGAAGAAAAAAAGGGATGAGCGAAGCAGAAGAGAGATTCCCATTGCTCTATAATTGCTTCCTTGTTAAAGGTTTCTGTTTCCCATTCTCCCCTACCCAACAGGATAAATGCCCTGAAAAGCTTGCAATATATCACTGTCTTGCTCCAATAGGTTAGCGTGGTCCTGTTTGTTGTATAGAAAAGGTAAATAGAAGGCATATCCCTTTCTCATTTCCCCATCTCAGAGGAAAAATCTTCAACATTTCTCCATGAAGTATGATGTTTGCTATAGGTTTATTGTAGATAACTGTATCAGATTATGTAGACTCCTTTTCATTCCTGGTTTGCTAAGAGTTTTTATCTGGAATGGATACTGACTTTTATCTAATTCTTCTTCTGCATCTTTTGAAATGATCGTAAGCATTGCCTCTTTTATTCTGTGAATGTGGCAATTCTGTATTTACTGATTTTCATTCTTAACCAACCTTGCATTCTGGAATGAACTCTACTTGGTCATGATGTGTTATGCTTTTTATATACGCTGGATTCAATTTGTTAATACTGTCATAGGATTTTTGCATCTATGTTCGTGAATGAAATTGGCCTGGAATTTTCCTTTTATGTAATGTCCTTGTCAAGTTTTGGTATTAAGGTATGCTGGCTTCATAAAAATGAGTTCAGGAGTGTTCTTTATCACTGATTTGGAAGAGTAAGATTGATATTATTTCTTCCTTAAATGTTTGGCAGTATTCAGTGGGAAAGCCACCTAGGCCCTGAGTGTTTTTTGTGGAAGGGTTTTTTTTTTTTTAAGCCTTCTGATTTTTTTTATTACTCAAAAAAAGCTTAATTTTTTTATTTAGCTTTCTGACTCTGTGTTTGTGTCTTCAACATTTTAACAATGATTTTCTGCTCCTTAATAAGGAAAGCACGCTTGGTCCTGTTATGAACACACTTAGCACACATGGAACCACCATAGGCCCTGCTGATGTGTTTTTTCATTTTATTTATTTATTTATTTATTTATTTATTTATTTATTTATTTATATAAGACTTTATTTATTTAACAGAGAGAGACAGCGAGAGAGGGAACACAAGCAGGGGGAGTGGGAGAGGGAGAAGCAGGCTTCCTGCTAAACAGAGAGCCCGATGTGGGGCTGGCCAAAGGCAGACGCTTAACAACTGAGCCACCCAGGCGCCCCTGTTTTTTCATTTTAGACAACCTCGTAAGGACTTTAGGTCTCATAGCACGAACTCCTTGAAGTCGGCCTGGGCCCACACCACATGCAGATTTTGGTGCTTTCCCAACCTTCTTGGTATAAAGGTAAACGATTCTATTACCAGGGGTTTGGGACAGCCTAGTTTTGTTAGAGGCTGTATTGTAGGACAGCCTACGACAGCAGGTCAAATGCTGGACCATTCTGAATGCCTATGGATGCTTTCCCCAGATGTGGAAGGGTTATTAATTACATACTCAACTTCTTTCAGAGATTTAGAATTATTCATATTGTCTATTTGTTCTTGTATCAGTTTTGGTAAATGGTGTTTTCCTGGGAATTTGTCCATTTTATCTAAATTTTCAAATTTTTTCGTATAAAGTTGTTTATAACATCCACTTATTAACCTAACATAAAATTTGCATTTTAACCATTTTTATATACAATTCAGTGGTATTAAGTATACTCACAATGTTAAACAACCATTATGTAGTGATCTATAAATAGTGATATAGTCATAGTGATTTATATCCAAAACTTTTTCATCACCTTTAACAGAAACTTTGTAACCCTTAAGCAATAATTCCACTGTACCCTCCTTCCTGTCCCTAATAACGTCTAATCTTTCTATCTCTATGAATTTGCCTATTTTGGGTATGAGTGAAATATGATAGTTGTCCTTTTGAGTCTTATTTCACTTAATGTTTTCAAGGTTCATGTTATAGCACGTATCAGAATTCCTGTTTATGGCTGGATAATATTCCACTATACCACATTTTGTTTGCTCATTTGTTGATGGGCACTTGGGTTGCTTCTCCCTTTTGGCTATCATGAATAACGTTATGAACATGGGTGAATAGATATCTTGAGTCCCTGCCTTCAATTCCTTTGGGTATATACCTTATATAAGGTACTTATAATCCTTATAAAGACTGTAGGATCTGTATTTGTGTCCCCATTTTACATTCCAGATATCATTTGTATTTTTTTTCTTGATAAGAAAGTCTTCAAAGACTCAGCTCTTGGTTTTGAGATTTGTATTATGTGTTTGTTTTCCATTTCATTGATTTCTGCTCTTCTCTATATTATTTCCTTTCTGTTGCTTTCTTGGGTTGAATTTGCTGTTCTAAGTTCCTGAGATGTTTATTAACAATTTTTAGCCTTTGTTAATATTTTCCCCTTTTTAATTATTATTTTTAGATTTATTTATATTAGAGAGAGAGAACAGGGGGTGGGGTGGGGAGGAGCAGGGAGAGGAGGGAGACGCAGACCAGTGCCGAGTGCAGGGCTCGATCCCAGGACCTGGGGATCATGACCTGAGCTGAAACCAAGTCAGACACTCAACTGACTGAACCACCCAGGTGCCCTGCTTATTTCTCTTTTTACTTTTATTAGTTTTGAGGCTAATTAGATGTACACAAATTTATAATCATTGTTTTCCTGGTGAATTGTAGTTTTATCACTACTGGTTTTTTATTATTCAATTTCCTCCTTCTTCTCTATTATCTTGGTGGCTATACTTTTTTTTATCTACTCCTTTTTTTTTTTTTTTTGTAAGCTCTATACCCAGTGTGGGCTCGAACTCACTACCCCAATATCTAGAGCCACATGCTCTACCAACTAAGCCAGCCAGGTGCCCTGGTGGTTATACTTATTTATTTATTTGTTATATTTTAAAAAGATTTTATCTATTTATTTGTTTGAGAGAGAGCACACATATAAGCAGGGAGGAAGGGGTGGAGGGAGAGGGAGAAGCAGACTCCCTGATGAGCAGAGAGCCTAATGCAGGGCTCAATCCCAGGACCCTGAGATCATGACCTGAGCCAAAGGCAGATGCTTAACCGACTAAGCCACCCAGGCACCCCTATACTTTTTAAATTATTATTTTTTGGGTTGTTACCTGAGAAATTATAATATGCATCATGGCTTATCAAAGTCTAATATAAAGCATTACTTTTTTTTAAAGATTTTATTTCTTATTTGAGAGAGAGAGAGCACAAGCAGGAGGCAGGGGTAGAGGGAAAGGGAGAAGCAGACTTCCCACCAAGCAGGGAGTTTGATGTGGGACTTGATCCCAGAACCCTGGGATCATGACCCGAGCCAAAGGCAGACACTTAACTGACTCAGCCACCCAGCCACCCTTTTATTGTTATCTCTTCTTAGATAATGCAGACACTTAGAATACTTTTAATTAATTAATCAATTAATTAATTAATTTAAATATTTGACAGAGAGAGAATGAGAGAGAGAGTGCAGAAGCAGGGGGTGTGGCAGAGGAAGAGAAGCAGGCTCCCCACTGAGCAGGGAGACCACTGTGAGGCTTGATCCCAGGACCCTGCGATCATGACCCAAGCTGGAGGCAGACACTTAACTCACTGAGCCACCCAGGCACACCTATTTATTTATTTTAAAGATTTATTTATGTGAGAAAGACAGAGAGAGCAGGAGCGGGGTGGGGGTGGGGGCGGTGCAGAGGGAGAAGAGAGAAGCAGACATCCGGCTGAGGGTGGAGCCTGACTTGGGGCTGGATCCCAGGACCTTGAGTTCATGACCTGAGCCCAAGTCAGATGCTTAACCAACTGAGCCACCCAGGTGCCCCCTCCCTTTTTAATTGTGTTTTGGTAATGATAAAGTCCCATACTTTATTTATTTTTAAAGATTTTATTTATTTATTTGATAGAGAGAGACACAGTGAGAGAGGGAACACAAGCAGGGGAAGTGGGAGAGGGAGAAGCAGGCTTCCCGCTGAACAGGGAGCCCAATGCAGGGCTGGATCCCAGGACCCTGGGATCATGACCTGAGCCAAAGGCAGACACTTAACAAATGAGCCACCCAGGCGCCCCCATACTTTATTTTTTAAATATTTTTTAAAGTTTTGCCAGCATCCATTCTTTTTTTTTTTTTAAGATTTTATTTATTTATTCATGAGAGACAGAGGGGGAGAGAGAGAGAGAGAGAGAAGCAGAGGGAGAAGCAGGCTCCCAAGGAGCAGGGAGCCCGATGCGGGACTCGATCCCAGGATCCTGAGATCATGACCCGAGCCAAAGGCAGACGCCCAACCATCTGAGCCACCCAGGCGCCCTATTTTTAAAAGTAGGGGCGCCTGGGTGGCTCAGTCGGTTAAGCGTCTGCCTTCGGCTCAGGTCATGATCCCAGGGTCCTGGGATCGAGTCCCGCATCGGGCTCCTTGCTGAGCAAGGAGTCTGCTTCTCCCTCTGCCTGCCTCTGTCTCTTTCTCTCTCTGATAAATAAATAAAATCTTTAAAAAAATAAATTTTTAAAAGTAATCTCTATACATGATGTGGGGCTCAAACTCACAATTCTTTTTTTTTAATTTTTTATTAACATATAATGTATTATTTGTTTCAGTACAGGTCTGTGATTCATCAGTCTTACACAGTACACAGCGCTCACCATAGTACATACCTTCCCCAATGTCCATCACCCAGCCACCCCAGCCCTCTACCCCCCTCCACTCCAGCAACCCTCAGTTTCTTTCCTGAGATTAAGAGTCTCTTATGGTTTGTCTGTCTCTGGTTTTGTCTTGTTTCATTTTTCCCTCCCTTCCCCTCTGATCCTTTGTCTTGTTTCTCAAATTCCTCATATCAGTGAGATCATATGATACTTGTGTCTTTCTCTGATTGACTTATTTCGCTTAGCATAATACCCTCTAGTTCTATCCATGTCATTGCAAATGGCAAGATTTCATTTTTTTGATGGCTGCATAATATTCCATTGTATATATATACACCACATCTTCTTTATCCATTCATCTGTTGATGGACGTTTAGGCTCTTTCCATAGTGTGGCTATTGTGGACATTGTTGCTATAAACATTGGGGTGCAGGTGCCCCTTTGAACTATTACATTTGTATCTTTGGGGTAAGTACCCAGTAGTGCAATTGCATTGGGCTGGGTCATAGGGTAGCTCTATTTTCAACTTTTTGAGGAACCTCCATACTGTTTTCCAGAGGGGCCGCACCAGCTTGCATTCCCACCAACAGTGTGGGAGGGTTCCCCTTTCTCTGCATCCTCACCAACATCTGTCATTTCCTGACTTGTTAATTTTAGCCATTCTGACTGGTGTGAGGTGGTATCTCATTGAGGTTTTGACCTGATGCCAAGCGATGTTGAGCACTTTTTCATGTGTCTGTTGGCCATTTGGATGTCTTCTTTGCAGAAATGTCTGTTCATGTCTTCTGTGCATTTTTTTTTATAAAGATTTTATTTATTTGAGAGAGAGAATGAAAGACAGAGAGCACGAGAGGGAAGAGGGTCAGAGGGTCAGAGGAAGAAGCAGACCCCCCGCTGAGCAGGGAGCCCGATGTAGGACTCGATCCCGGGACTCCAGGATCATGACCTGAGCCGAAGGCAGTCGCTTAACCAACTGAGCCACCCAGGCGCCCCTGCGCATTTCTTGATTGGATTATTTGTTCCTTGGGTGTTGAGTATGATAAGTTCTTTATAGATTTTGGATACTAGCCCTTTATCTGATATCTTCTCCCATTCTGTCGGTTGTCTTTTGGTTTTGTTGACTGTTTCCTTTGCTGTGCAAAAGCTTTTTATTTGGATGAAGTCCCAATAGTTCATTTTTGCCCTTGCATTCCCTTGCCTTTGGCTACATGTCTAGGAAGAAGTTGCTGCGGCTGAGGTGGAAGAGGTGGCTGCCTGCCTTCTCCTCCAGGATTTTGATGGATTTCTGTCTCACATTCAGGTCTTTCCTTCATTTTGAGTCTGTTTTTGTGTACAGTGTAAGGAAATGGTCCAGTCTCATTCTTCTGCATGTGGCTGTCCAATTTTCCCAACACAATTTGTTGAAGAGACTGCCTTTTTTCCATTGGATATTTTTTCCTGCTTTGTCGAAGATTAGTTGACCATAGAGTTGAGGGTCCATTTCTGGGCTCTCTATTCTGTTCCATTGATCTATGTGTCTGTTTTTGTGCCATCGAGTCACATTTGAGTCACATGCTCTTCTGACTGAGCCAGCCAGGTACCCCCGAAGGACACCTTTTAATATTTCCTTTAATACAAGGTCTGCAGGTGACAAATATTCTCATGTTTTGGTTGTCAAAGACGCCTTTATATCATCTTCAATATTGAAGTGTATTTTCACGGGGAATAGAATTCTAGGTTGGCAGCTATTTTCTTTCAGCACTTAGGAGATTTAATTCCACTGTGTTCTGGTTTATATTTTTCTTTTTAAAGACTTTTATTTATTTATTGAGAGAGAGAGAATAATAGAGAGCATGAGAGGGGTGAGAGTCAGAGGGAGAAGCAAACTCCCTGCTGAGCAGGGAGTCCGATGCAGGACTCGATCCCAGGACTCCAGGATCATGACCTGAGCCAAAGGCAGTCACTTAACCAACTGAGCCACCCAGGCTCCCTGGTTTATATTTTTCTTTTGAGAGTTGGCTATATGTCTTATTGTCCCTCCTTTGGAAGTAACTTTCCTCTCCGCTTTTGGTGGCTTTTAAGATTTTCTCCATATTTGTTTTCATCAGTTTTATTATAATATGTGTGTTTTTATTTCTCCTGCTTAGGATTTGTAGTGATTTTTTTTTTAAGATTTTATTTATTTGAGAGAGAGTGAGCACAAGCAGGGGGAAGTAGGAGAGGGAGTAGACTCCCCATTGAGCAGAGAACCCAATGTGGGGCTCGATCCCAGGACCCTGGAATCATGACCTGAGCCAGAGACACTTAACTGACTGAGCCCACACAGTGCCACCCCCCCTCGCTTTTTTAAAGTAGGCTCCATGCCCAGTGTGGAGCCCAGTGCCAGGCTTGAAATTATGATCCTGAGATCAAGACCTTAGCTGAGATCAAGAGTCAGACGCTTAACCAACTGAGCCACCCAGGCACCCCAGGATTTGGTACTGATTCTTGAATGCAAGGATGCTTTCTAAGTATCTCAATGGAGCTTGATTCCAGCTCGGAATTTTCATCCATCTGCCTCTGCCCAGGTTCTGAAGACTGTCCTCAGCCATTAGAGCAGCAGCTTGGTTATTTCCTCCCTGCCTCCGGCAGTTTTTGCTCGCCACTCAGTGTTCTGCAGGCCTCCATGACTCAGCTTTGGTCATCAGTGCCTACTGCAGTTCTGGGCATGCAGTGGCTGTGCAGAAAATGGCAGCAAATAAGTGGATGTCTACTCTAGCCCTGTGATAGAGGTGACAGACCTGAGAAATACTAGCTGCAGGGTACAAACTATCCTTCTGCCAACGAACTTCCTGCACTTCCTCAACCTCAGGGTCTAGTTCAAGAATCTGTGAAGCCTTCCAATCCTCCTTTTTCAAATATGTACTTATTGGCTATCCATCACAATTTAACAAAGCAGGACATACTTTGAGGATGTTGTACTCTTTGATTTGCCAACTGTGTAGAGGGCGCATGTGCAAAGTTATCAGAATGAAATGTGAATAGAAGCAATAGCCTAGCCTTGCACATAAAGAATGATCGAGGAACACCTAAGGGATATTGCTCACAATTTCCTTACAGGAAAGCTAAGACATATACACAGCCTGGGGCGCCTGGCTGGCTCAGTCAGTACAGCATGCAACTGTTGATCTCAGAGTCCATGAGTTCAAGTCCCACATTGGGCATAGAGCTTGCTTTAAAAAAAAAAAAAAGCCATTTAGATAAATTTTCCCTTAAAAGGGTGTGTGTGTGTGTGTGTGCCTGGGTGGCTCAGTTGGCTAAGCATCTGACTTCGGCTCAGGTCATGATCTCGGGGTCCTGAGATTGAGCCCTGCATTGGGCTCCTTGCTCAGTGGAGAGTCTGCTTATCTCTCTGCTTCCCCTCCCACCGGCTCGTGCTCTCTCTCTCTCTCTCTCTCTCTCTCACTCTCAAATAAAATCTTAAAATAAAAAAATACACACAATCTTCTCTCCATGTTGTTTTGTTAGAAATCATTAACAGAAAAATGACATCAGCTGAAAACACATACATTTAGATATGAGACTTAGATTTTGAGCTGTCAAGCTTGACTTGGGGAAAATAAACACGGAGGAGGTAATAGCCACAAAAGAAAGCCCACAAGGGCAAAAGCTACAGCTTGCAAGGGCAAGAACTAGAATTAGTTAGATTGAGTTAAATGTCCATCATAACATTTCATGGAAAACAATGATCTTAATAAAAATATTTTAAAGTAAAAATGAAAATAAAAATAGAAAACAGACAACTTAATTGCACTGTATAGAAAACTCATCAAGGAATTAAACTGGCTTAATGGAGTTAAGTTTACTCTAAGGGAAAGCTTTACTGATGGAAATCTGTGTGGTGTGATTCTTATTAAAAATTTAGCTCTGGGCCGTCACCTGGGCTTTATGACTGAGCAGATTCAGCAACAGTCAAACGATCTGTTGCAAATGCTGATGCTGTATGGAGCCTCCAGTGGTCCCTAACTGGAGAATTACCCTGAAGAACTCCAGGGTTTTGGAAAATATCCATGCCTTCTTTTGCAGATAACTCTTCTCCTTTTGAGAATCAGGTACCTAACCATGGGACATCAAGTGACCATGTGACCTGGACTGCTGGTCACAAACTAGGGGTTGTCTAACCCACCACGCCAATTTGAGTAGTTAACCTAGCCCAGAAATAGATGTCACGGTCTCTCAGACCTGGGAACAGTGAGTGTTGGCACTGTTTCATTGTTGGGGAGAGGGCAAGGTCACCTTGTGTAGAGTACCTGTATCGTGTTATGTAGAGACATAAAATTGTTTTTACTGTTTTAGGTTCAAATACACATCGAAGCATGTGTATGGATGCTAAGCGGCCAGAGGTGGCAGAACTGACTGTTCTTACCTCCCAGCGCCAACCACCCCCCAGACTCTGCCCTGTGCCACTGGGGCTGGAAAGCTGCCAAGCACAATTCCCCTTTACCAGCTCATTCCAGGACAAGTTCACCCATGGGGAACGTGAGAGGGAGACTGCAAGGCTAGAGGCAAAAAAGAAGGGACATGCTCTTTCCTTTTGCCAGAGAAACCACAGCAAACATGGCTTCGCTCTGGCGGCCACAGCTGGTCCCAGGAGTAGTGTGGTCCTAGAACCAGCCTCCCTGAGCCCCTGAGATGGCAGCATCTCCTTCACGGGGCCCCTCCTGCAAGCCTCTACCTTTTAACAGTCCCAACCTCTTCCCTTTGCTCCCCTGCCCTGGGAGCAATAACGGTGTCCGGCAGTCACTACATCTGACACCTCAGTGTCCCTCGGGGCCCTTTCCTCCTTACCACCTGTTGACTGCTGTGGTCTCTTTCCCACTAGACCCTGGCTGATACAAACACATACCTTGTTTCTACATTTGTGTGTACACGATGTCTCCCCAACTGTAAGCACCCTCTGGGAGGGGACAATCTAATGCCTTCTGAGGGTCCCACACCCTGCCTGGTGCCTTCAGTGACCGATACTTAGCCTGCTGGTTACTTGTCTCACCTCACATTTATTCCTCATTCTCTACCATGCAGAGAAAATGGGCACCTAGCCACTTAATCTTCCAGGAAGATTTCTTTTCCCTTAAAAATGGTCTCATACTCTTCCCCCTCCCAACTCTTTGGTGGGTAGCCCATCTGTCCCCTGGAGGACAGAAGGCCCAACACCCCCTCAGGCAGCTTCAGCAGCAGGAGAAATGAGGACTTTATAAGAGGCCCTGGTAGGAAAGATACAGTGAAATTCATCTCCTGAGAACAGTTTGAGAATCATCAGTAGTGATGGGAAACCAAGGTGAGTCAGAGGTTTGTTTCATGTCTTTATTGACAAAAGAAGGTCACAGCATTTCAGACTTTATTCAAATACACAAACAGTAACAAATGGCACCCACAAGTGACAGACATGGTCCCTAACCTCTGGGTCAAAGGCCATGCTGGAGGGCGTGGGTGTCCTCTTGCCGCCCCCCCCCCCCCAGCATCTCTGTCCCTTCCTCCCCTACACCTCGCTGACACCCCTGAGATCAGTTAAGACTGCAGAAACGAAGTCGCTCTAGAGGAGGTTGGGCCATGCTTCACTGCCAAGGAGAAAGCAGGTTCTGAGGGAAAGACAGAAGCGCCCTATTGTGGCGTTTCCTAGAAGAGGCCAGGCTGTTTCGTGAACTGGGCCTGCGTGGCCCATGGCCTCGGGCCTCGGCACAGAATGAAGGAAGACCCTCCCCACCTGGCAGCACTGGGCAGCTGGAGAGAATGTGGGTCACTGGCCATGTGACATCCCCAAAACGATGGTGAGACCTCTTTCCGAAGTCATCAGCCGGACTCTCCCAGGGGGAGAAGGCTTTCAGGAAAAAATACTGACTCGGTTCATAAAAGGCTGGGGTGAGTACTTTTGCAGAAACCTTAGGAAATGAATCATCCTCAGATTCAGGAGCACTGAACAACCGGCATTGGGTTGCCATGAGGAAGGAATCCTCACGAAAGCCAGCCCTCTAGGAGAGCAGAAATGTCACCTCTGTTTGTTCCTCTGCTGAGTAAGGGGTTCAGCAGTCTTTCTACAGAATCCACTGTGGGACTCTGAAAAGAGAAATGAGTAACCATGTGTTTCTGAGGGGCTCTCTCTCCTCTGCCCTCTGGTCCACCTTGCTTCACTCCTTTGTGCAGGCTGGGGAGCACGGCCATCACCAGGCATGCCCTGGGGAAGCAAATCTGATTGGGCTCCAGGCCCCAAATGAGGCTGCTTTCCCTCCTTTGAGTCAAATGTTACTTTTTTGAATTGGCCAAAGAGCACCTCTTCCAAAGTCCTCTGTCTTATTCTGGTCAGAGCAGCTTTTCCTTGACACTCTCAAATCTTTTTATTTTTTCTGAAAGATGATAGGATGATACCTGTGGCTTTTTTGAAAGGCTTTTCCGTAGGGAGAAGTTCCTATAACATTTTACAGCTGTAGAAATCGTGGGCACAGGCCAGAGTTCTGAGGTGCTGACGTCCACATGCACGCTCACATATCCGCAGACACCCCTGCACACACATTTCTATCCTGCTCTACACACAGGTAAGGTCAAAGCGAGAATCCTGAAGAAGTTATGCCATCTGCACATGGGCAGGTCACATGCGCAAAAGACATTTAGCACAGCCTGTAAGTCATTTCCAAAAATTACAGCTCCAGGCCCACCTAGGAAGCAACTGAGCTGTGGAGCAGACAGACACTCCGCTACAGAGGAAGCCGGGAGTGACTGGCACGAGGTGGCTGTTACAGACGGAGGGTCCCATGGCACCTTCCCCTTCTCTGGGCCATCTGCCACACTAGGAAAGTCATCTAGGGAAAAATAAGGATTCTCTGGCCCTTTGCATTCGACGACTGCTCACCAAGACTCAAAAGCTCAGAGAGAAAATCCAGCTACAAACTCTGTGATCCCAGCCCAAAAGAGGGCTTTACTCCCCTCCTTGGTCAAACAAGCATTTGATTCTCCATGACATGGCACTCTGAAGAAAGAAGTGATGCTAAGGGTTGGCATCCTCGGACTGCCCAGCAAACACATACACTCTACCGGGGATGGTATGAGGTCACTGACACACCTGTCAGGCAAGTTTGTCAAGGTTAGAAACCGAGAATGGACACAAAAAAAATACTGAACATTCAGTCAAGGCATTTCCAAGAGACAGTCACAGAAATAACACTTTTGGATACTACAACATAACACATTTGGCAACTTTCAAAGAAATGCTGTCCCCACCCCAAGCCATCAGAGGATCCCAAGTCCCTTTTATCTTCGGTCCAGTTTAAAAAGTCAGAGAAGGAAGATGGACCAACAGAGGGTGAGTGAAGGCTACAGACCAACTACCTGAAGCTCCCATCTGTCTGTGTGACAGAGTGCAGGATGCCACCTGCCCCAGACCTCCTCTTGGGGAGAAAGTAAGCTACTGGAGGTAAATGAGGCAAGGATGAACATGGTAGCAGGTGAGTGCCCCAAACCCAGAGCGGCGATCCCCAACCCCCACCCACAACCAAGGACACTCCATCGTCCCCTTCCTCAAAGAGGTTTTGTTCACAGGAATGTGGAGGTACTCTGGCAACTCTATCCTTTATGCAAAACCTCAATTCAATTTGACAAACTGAAGCCACGATCCTTGGCATCTGCTGCATTAGTTTGGGGTGCAGAGGAGGGGAAAGATAGTGTTACAAAGCAGCTGCGAACGTCCAACGTGGCACTCAGGTGAAAATATGGCGCAGCTCAGGGACGATCCTCTTTCATTTGCTCCAGCTTCCCTGAAGTACGGGCATGTACAAGGAGCTAAGCCTTCCTCTTCCCTTCCCACAGATGTCCATAAGGGCTCCAACTGGGAACCCATCCCAGCTGCGGTTATAAAGATTTGTCACAACACTGGCTAAGAAAACAAAAGCAGGTTTCTGAAAAGGTATTCTGCAGCCGGGAGCCGCATCTGTCTTCAGGTTCCTATGGGTGGGGGCAGGGGTTCCTTTGGTTTTGACCAGAACACTTCTCCACTGGGGGGCCAGGCTCAGCTTTGCTTTGCAGTAGCTCGGTTAATGTACAGGAGCAAGATTTAACTTCACGAGGTGCTCTGCTGGGTTGCTCTCCTGTTGGTTAAGGAATTTACATCCGAGATCCTCTCTCCTGAAGAATCTGCAAGTGAAACATCGGGGAGAGGGCTGAGGCTTGGACTTTGCAGCGGACCAGCTTTTAGGCTGAGGCTGCTAAGCAGACTGCTGAGGGAAAAGGGACCCATGGCTGCTTTCCACTGGACCCTCGTGAGCAGCACAACAATCCTTGTTAAACCAGGGGGCAAGACAGGGCTGCAGCCCTGACCTCCCCTGAAGAACTTCAGTTGTAAAAGACTCTTGCTGAACACCGTGGGGCCCAAGATTACGTGTTGAT
Source organism: Eumetopias jubatus (assembly GCF_037043125.1). Taxonomy (NCBI): domain Eukaryota; kingdom Metazoa; phylum Chordata; class Mammalia; order Carnivora; family Otariidae; genus Eumetopias; species Eumetopias jubatus. The sequence goes on from NW_028274816.1 coordinate 86,918,949, forward strand.
GCCAAAGGAAATAGTTCAGACACACCATGTGCTGCTGACTTAGGAGTGCACGTGTGCGCATATGAGCCTGTGAGAGAACAGTGTACAGTTTTCCAGTAACTTAAGGTGAGGAGGTCACAAAGGTAACCAAATACCTTTTCTCTTGAGGCAGGGGGAAAAAAAAAAAAGAGAACAGTTTCAAGGAATAAACACAAAATATTTTCCAATTTTGAGTTTCAGAATTCTCACGCTGTAGTAATTAGAGGGAATAAGATGTTTTCATTGATTTGACAGAGGGTATGTAAGTCTACCCTATTTCAGTACCCGTTTCCGAACTAAGAACCCTCAGTCTCTGCTCCATAAATCCTGATTTAAATTATAACAGTCAAAGACCAAAATGAAGGCAAAATGCAAAGCTTGCTTCAGAAGGAAAGGGAAGAAACCTCAAGCAACGAACGGTTCAGACAAAGCCCCCTGAGGGGCCGGAGACAAACGAGTCAGAGACAAAATTCTGGTGATGCAATTTCTTACCTTTGCCTTTTCACTGGGCTCTATGACAATGCCATTGGTAGAATTATTTAGTTCTCTGGAGACAACACAGAGGAATTCTGCCTGATCCTCATTTCCATAGTTATAGGAAGATCCAATGCTGATTAGCTGACAGAACAAGAATATGGTGAACAGTCACCTTAAGGTACCAAAGTGCCACACAAATCCAACCCTCCTCCTGACCGAACTGTGTAGTTTTGCTTCTCATGGATGATGATTGTCTGGGACTATCAAGGCCCCGGGGGACATCTGGATCTCAGTTACTCACCAGGGCATCCTCAACGAACTTTCCCCAGAGAAGGAAAGTATGGGTTCTGCCAGGGTCTCCCCACCCAACCACTTGAAACAATCTCAAAGTCAGCGACTAGGATTAACATGACCATACTTCTTCTAGCAAACACCGAGGTGAATGAGAATGTTTCTGTGAATGAGAATGGACACTTGTTTCAGCCAAACACCTACACAGAGCTGGCTCATCTTTAGACAGAAGTCCTAGACCGGAGACTGGTACTCAGAAGGCTCTGGAAAGCACTGAATCACTGAAGAGTTACCATAAGCCATATGCTGCTGGAACTTTTAACCTTTTTAGCGAATTGAATTCAGGATTCAATTCTAAATAGGAAATACACATGCACAGGGAAAAATGGAGCCAAAGGGTAAGTCATTCGGGCAAGCATGTAGGGCCTCAAGTCAGAAGAACATGACTGGGAGTGCCTGGGTGGCTCAGTCTTTAAGCGTCTGCCTTCGGCTCAGGTCATGATCCCAGTGTCAGGGGACTGACCCCAGCATTGGGCTCCCCACTCCGCGGAAAGCCTGTTCTCCCTCTCCCACTCGCCCTGCTTGTGTTCCCTCTCTCTCTGTGTCTCTATCTGTCAAAAAAAATAAATAAAATCTTTCAAAAAAAAAAAAAGAACATGACTGACTTGCTCTATGAATGGGCTTTGGGCCCCTCTGCCTCCCTGTGCCTTAACTTCCTCATCCGTATAACAGAGTTAGTACAAACATGCCTCACCTGCCCCCAGAACATTAACAAGATGAGAAAAAGATTCAAAATTATTCACTGGTTTCATAAAGAATACTTAAAAGGGCCCCCGGGTGGCTCAGTCGGTTAAGTGTCTGCCTTGGCTCAGGTCATGATCCCAAAGTCCCTGGATTGAGTCCTGCATCAGGCTCCCTGCTCAGTGGGGAGTCCGCTTCTCTCTCTGCCCCTCACCCCACTTTCATCCTCAATCTCTCTCAAATTAAAAAAAAAAAATCTTAAAAAAAATACTTAAAAATTTTTTTTTATAGTATTCTTTGCTTAAGACTTATACCAGGGAGGGGTGTCTGGCTGGCTCAGTAGGAGAAGCATGTGACTCTTGATTTCAGGGTCATGAGTTTGAGCCCCATGTTGGGTGTAGAGATTACTTAAAATCTTTGAAAAAGGAAAAACATATCAGGGGAAATACTTGTGGAGTGGAAGTATGGCAACATTTTGCAGCCCCCACCTGATTAAGAACTAGGCCGACATACAAAGGCAGAATGGATTCAGCAGTGCAGGAAAATGTGAGGAATGATCCCGTGTTGGCTCTGAAGGCGGAGACACCTGTATATTCAATCTATAACACAATGCTCTTAACAGGAAGCACAGCAGCTATTTGAGAAGGCGAGTTTATGGTGACCATTCAACTGACTCTTCAACTCTGCACAAAAATTGGCATGATCCACACAAAACTCTAACAATTCATTCTGTGCATGAACACCCAGCCTCCCTGTGGTGAACACAATAGATGAGCTGAACAATTCTGCCATCTAATGGAAGAGAACAGTACAATTCTGACTGTGTGGCTTTGTTTGGATACTTCCGCCACGGCACAAAGCTGAAGGAACAGAAATGCACAGACTGATGGGAAACGGCCAGGCTACACTTCTCACCACCTCTGACTCCTTTCACATTACACCTGTTCATGCTTTTCTGGATGGATTACATATATATTTGGAATGATAGCATTCTCACCCTGGGGGAGGGATAGGAAGGGCTGTTGCTGAATCCTAGCCCCCTTTAGGTACTTATTCTAGAATGTGTCAACTGAGCACTTTTGAAAGGAATCCCTCTGAGGGAGGGAAAAACCCCAGAGAGGCACTTTCAAGCCTAAGCAAGCTGGCTGGCTCCCTCTGGGCACAATCAAATTGAAACTTGGATGTGAAGTCGGAAGACATGATACTATTCGGAATTCTCCCCAACTCATCCTGTATGACTGAGCAAATAATCCACACCAAGCGGCTCTTTCCCATGTTTCTGAACAGGGTCCCACCTGGCCCTACGAACCCCCTGGGTTATGAGCTGCCTATGGGTGGCGATGGTTTGAGGCGCGTGGCCTCCTGGGAAACATACCTGTTCGAATTTCCAACCATCAGACATAGTGGAGACCATCTGCGTAAGCTCCTCCTCCTGGCACTGTAGGACTCTGTACACGTGCTTCACAGGGCCCTGTGACAACCAATAGACTTTGAAGAACAATCTCAAGGACACAACAGTTTGCAGCTGCCCTGGTGCGGCTCTTCCCAAAAACGAACACCGAAAAGGAGTTTGCTTGTACATTTTTTCTGGACAGCCACACCCTAGCCCCTCTGACAAGGAGCAATGTCATTTTTCAATAAAAACTTATCCAAGGAAAGAAAGAAAAAAAAGGCCAAAGGCTATGAATTAGTGGGTAAAATAATTCTGAAGTTCAGAGAAATGAATTATGTGCTTAGATTTCATCTATTTCCCAAAGTAGAAAATAGAATAAAATCACTTTGGACAAGAAATTCATATCATCTTAAGTGGTTCATATCTAACATACATGCTGAAAATGTGGACCATATTTTGGTTTATTCAGAGTGAAACCTTATTATGGGAATAATATATTAAATAGGAATCCCACAATATACCAATGTTCAAACCACTTTTACCCTCTGTTGATGGTACCTGACAGTGAAAGTGTTTCAGTGTTAAATAGTAGCATTCCCATTACAAAAGCGTATACTAAAAAATAAATATTTGGTCTTTGTTCCTGGTTCCTAGCACAGAGCTCCTAAAATCCTTGCAATTTCTTGAGGGATAAAAATGTCTTTTTTGTGCTAATGACTGGTCCCCAGAAAGACCAAGCACCATTAGAAGGTTAGAACATCCAGTCCTATTTGCTGACTTTGGACCTCAGTGGGAGGGAGAGGGACTGAAGACTGAATTCGATCACCAACGGCCAATGATTTAATTAGTTGTGCCTACATAATGAAACATCCTTAAAAACTCCCCAACCCTGGGGTTCAAGGGGCTTCCAAGTTGGCAAACATAACCAGGGGCCAGGCAAGCAGTACATCCCAGGAAGGCTCCTATGCTCAGACCCCACCCCATGTCTCTCTCCATCTGGCTGTTCCTTGTCTCCTAGAGATAAACTTTAATAGTAAGTAGAGCATTTTCCTGGGTTCTAGGAGTTGTTCTAGTAAATTACTGAACCCAAAGGGAGATGTCATGGGAACCCTTCAATTTGTAACCACGATGGACAGAAGTGCAGGTAGCCTGGGGACCTGGAATGTGGCACTGGCGTCTGAAGTGTGGGACTGAGCCCTGAAACCTGTAGAAAGTTACTATGTATTAGTTAGCGTCAGGATAGGATAAGCTGTTGGACACCCAGGTGGTGTCGGAGATTCAGACAGAAGTAATTTTTTTTTTTTAAGATTTTATTTATTTACTTGAGAGAGAGAATGAGAGAGAAAGCACATGAGAGGGGGGAGGGTTAGAGGGAGAAACAGACTCCCTGCCGAGGAGGGAGCCCAATGCGGTACTCGATCCCGGGACTCCAGGATCATGACCTGAGCCGAAGGCAGTCGCCCAACCAACTGAGACACCCAGGCGCCCAGAAGTAATTTTTTTTTAACATTTTTTATTTTTTATTTTTTTAATTGTTTAAAAAATTTTTTTAAATTTATTTGACAGAGAGACGAGAGAGGGAACACAAGCAGGGGGAGTGGGAGAGGGAGAAGCAGGCTTCCTGCTGAGCAGGGAGCCTGATGCGAGGCTCGATCCCAGAACCCTGGGATCATGACCTGAGCCAAAGGCAGACGCTTAACAACTGAGCCACCCAGGCGCCCCCAGGCAGAAGTCATTTGCTAGCCCACTCAACTCTGGAAAAGAAGTTAGAACCAGAATCAAAAAGAATGAATGCCCCAAAGTTGCAGCACTAAGGCCCCTACACTTTATCCACAGGAGAACCCCTCACATTTAGGACTTAGCCTGTGAGACTTAGAAGCCAAAGTCAGGGGGCGCTTGGGTGGCTCACTCAGTTAAGCATCTGCCTTCGGCTCACGTCACGATCTCAGGGTTCTGGGATCGAGCCCTGTGTCAGGTTCTCTGCTCAGTGGGGAGTCTGCTTCTCCCTCTCACTCTCCCTCTGTTCCATCTCTTTCTCTCAAATCAATCAATCAAGTTTTATTATTTTTTTTAAGATTTTATTTATTTATTTGACAGAGAGAGACACAGCGAGAGAGGGAACACAAGCAGGGGGAGTGGGAGAGGGAGAAGCAGGCTTCCCGCAGAGCAGGGAGCCTGATGCGGGGGCTCAATCCCAGAACCCTGGGATCATTACCTAAGCCAAAGGCAGACGCTTAACAACTGAGCCACCCAGGTGCCCCAATCGATCAATCTTTAAAAAAAAAAAAACAAAACCCAAAGTCAGGTGAGGGCAAGGGTTGCTGCAGGGAGGCACGCTCACCAGATGAAAGCTCTTGTTCATAGAAGGACAATTAGAGGCAAACAGGAAGACTCTGTGTTTGTCAATCTCAGACCATTCGGTGTTGGGTCCAACAGCTGCACACCCACTGCCCGTCCCAAAGGACATGAGGCATTTGTTAGAGCACAAAGAGCAACGGAAGCTCAGAACAATGATGTCCCATCATGCAGAGACTGGTTATATTCACAGGATTTTAGGAAAATATGGACTGTTTCCTTAAGAAAAATGGAAATTGGGCTTTAGTACTTTTTCAAAAGGATGACTGGGCTTCAGTTATCTGGAAAATTGGTTTTGGAAGAACTCACTACTGGGGAAATACTGGCTCAACAAAAGCAGCTCTGGATTATGGAGCGCTACAAGCCCAGAGTGTTTATTCCCTTCCGCTCCCGTCTTCCGCGGGACACTGGTGTTAGCGCAGTGTCTTGCCTGAGTCAAGTGGTGCCTGTCGGGATGGAGGCAGCGCCGGGGCTCGGGCCGGTCTGCCAACAACGCTGTGCTCTTTCTTCCATGTTGTCCCCTTCCGGACCGAATGCACTGTTGTTACATGAGTACCAAGAGAAACATTCCCTCCACATAAAATATAGAACAAATCTCGGAAAGATTTCAATGATCTCTAATCACGTATTTTGGAAACAACCAAGAGTTTTATGTTATGATATTCATGATACTCAGAGTATCATGAAAGATCTATGATACTGGCGACAACTGTCAAAGCCCCAGGTATTTAAGATGTATTACCTCTTTTTAATTTTTCTCTTCAAAAGTAAACCACAGGTGTTCTCTAATGCACTAAGATTAACGACCTAACAAAAAAATATTATCAGAGACAGCAAAGTAGAAGAGTGGTGGCAGCCACCAGAAGAGTTGAGAAGTCACTAAAAAGTGGGGTGGGACACCCACATCTTGGGCTTTGCCTGAATCCCTGTCATGTGTGTCTCCTTGAAATATAGACCAGTTATGGGCACCTGGCTAGCTCAGTCGGAGCATGTGGCTCTTAATCTTGGGGTTGTAAGTTCCAGCCCCATGTTGGGTAGAGAGATTATGTATTTATTTATTTATTTAAAGATTTTATTTATTTATTTGACAGAGAGGGACACAGCAAGAGAGGGAACACAAGAAGGGGGAGCAAGAGAGGGAGAAGCAGGCTTCCCGCGGAGCAGGGAGCCTGATGTGGGGCTCGATCCCAGGACTCCAGGATCATGACCTGAGCTGAAGGCAGACGGTTAACAATTGAGCCACCCAGACGCCCCTAAGATATTTAAAATCTTAAAGAAAAAAAAAATAGGCAAGTTAAAGGAGATAATGTGTTTGAAATGACAGCCACAAAAATACAAATGGCCAATTTCACCTTTGAGCGGTCTGTGACACATATAAAAGAGAGTGTTTTTGAACCACCTCAAATCCACTGCTCAGAGTTTCACTAAATAAAAAAGACAGATGGAAAGATCAGTTAGCATCAAAAAGGCCTTGACATCCCTAGAACAAAAAAGCTTCCAACTGGGTCTACATCCACAAGCCTTCAGAACCTAGAGGACTAATTAATTTAATCGCTGCTTAATCGCTGTCATCAAACAGATCTTACAATGCCCTCAAGGACTGAGCTAATGGCAAAGAACTGAGAACATTGGGGTTGAATGGCTTCAAATTACATAATTCATGGTACCATCACAACCGACACTAACCAATCAAAAGTTTTTTTGGAATGTGGATAATTGAGGCTAAAGCTAGGTTTTCAGAACGTCCAGCTACTAAGTATCTACAATAGAGAAAGATGCCATGTACCTATAATCCGAGATGGCAACAAGATTGTTGCCACCAGATCACAGTTTGTATGGTAAATTGCAAACCAACTATAAATTCATTTCTGAACATTAAAAAGAAGGCTTTCAGCCATCAGCCAGAAGGAAGAAAACTAAATAAGCTCTTCTTTCCACCTTCGCAAACTACTACAGATAAAGTGAATAAGAAAAGCCATTTTTTATCATAGATGTCAGTTATCCAATCAGATAAACTCCATTTGGAGCCAGAAAACTTGGATATATGAAGTCTAACATAGAAAGGAACTATTTTTTACTTTTTGTTTTGTTTTGACTTTTGAAAAGAAACACTGCCTTCTGAATCACAGGAAAATTCTACATTGCAATAGATTGGATCTCAGGAAAGCATCCATCACCAGGAGCTGATGGGATAAGAGGCAAGTCAGGCTACAAGACAGATGGTCACAGTGGAGTCCGATGCTGCCCTGTCACTGCAGTTGTACCTTCTTAAAATAGAGCCTATACAGGAAAGGGAACGTCTGTTTCCCTGCTAGACTTCAAGCTTCTAGAGGGCACAGACCCTCTCCTAGGAGGCAGAGAATCTCAAGGGCCTAAAAGATGCCACTGTGGCCACTTATGACATGTGATGGGTGATGTGATGTGAAATAAGCTCTGTGTGCCCTACTGTCTTCTCAAACTAGGTGGCAAATTGTGTTTTGTTGTTGTTGTTGTTGTTACTCTATCTACTGACTTAATATAAAAACCCAGACTTCATAATAAACAGAGAAGCTTGAGATTATTTCCTCAGAAGCATGATTCACAAGCAGTTCCTGAAGTCTAGGCCACGAGACTGGTTTCACATGGCTATCAGGAGCTGAACGGGACGTGATCACACTTTAAAAAAGGCTGGTCCTAACAGTGGCCAACAGGTGGAAGCAAGAGCTCGCTGGGCCTTTATGTGAAGGGGGACAGACACTCTGTCTGCAAGAACAAGTTTCCAGACCTAAAGTGGGGTGGGCTCCTCCTGCTACCAAATGGTGAGCAGCCACAACCTCTCCTTCTTTTAAAGGGACAGGAGGGCTGTTTTGTTTTGTTATGTGTTCTTCTGTTTCCTTGTTCTGTAGAAGTCCGGTGGCTAATGTGCTGTCTGCCTGGCGGATGGACCGTGTTCCACACAGACCTCCAGCTTTAAGGGGAGAGGTAGCTCTTGCCTGACAGCACATCATCCCTTTCAAATCCCACCCAGACACAGCGACAAAGAGCCACTGAGACCTTTTCCCTTTAAGAGTTCAAAACCCGTGGGGTGCCTGGCTGGCTCAGTCGGTGGACCTTGTGACTCCTGATCTTAGGGTCATGAGTTCCAGCCCCATGCTGGCTGAAGAGATTAAAAATAAAATCTTATTAAAAAAAAAAAAAAAAGAGTTCAAAACCTATTACCTGAGAAGTTCTGTTCTCATTGTCCCGTATCCGTTCCTTTACCAGCCGCACAAGAGATGCAATGTTGTAAAACTCCGCTTCTTCCAAAACACCTAAGACAAGGACCAAACTGTAGTTAGAGATGTGTGTGTTCCCCAGAAAACAGCAATAGGCTGAAGTTTCCATGTTTGCTAAGAACTGCATTTTTCAAATGGAAGCCTAGTCTCACTCCTTCAGCCTGGTAAATATTTCTTTGCTGTTTAGGGTGTACCCATTTCCTTCTCTCCAGAGTGAGTGCATCAAGCTCTGGGTCTGCTCTGTTCACTCTGTTTCACCCCTGCAGTTTCCCACTTGGCACCTTCCCCGACTCTCCCTGCACCTGCCCATTAGCTGCAGGACACCTTTTCCCATATGTCACTTACTTCCTGGAACTGGTCATATTGGAGAACTCCTGAGCTTGCAATGCTTACCCAGTTTGTCCTAAAAATGACGAGGGGTGGGTGTATATAAATTTATGTGGACTGGATTTAATAGGATGCTTATTATTTGAACGACATAAAACGACATAAAAATTACTGAAAGAATGCTGTGCTAAATAAAATCAAAGGCCTTGGACAGGACAACTAAGGGGGATGTGTGATCTGGTATCAGACAAAAACACTTGCTATAAAAAATGTTATTGGAACAGCTGATAAAATTGGAATATAAGCTGCAGATACAAGTATTTATCAATATTAAATTTCCTGAACTCGATAACTATACTGTACCCTTGTTCTTGGGAAATACACTGAAGTATTAAGGGGTGAATCTGTAATTTAGTCTCAAATAGTTCAGAAGTAAAAACTGGTGGGGAAGGGAGGAAGGACAGGAGGGGAGAGACAGAACAGATGATAACACAAGTATGACCAAAAAAATGTTAAAAATTGGTGAATCGGGGAGTTCTCTGTGCTATTCTTGCCCCTTTCTCTGAATTTGAAATAGTTTCAAAATAGAAAACAATTTTTTTAAAGACTTCAGAAAAGATGCTGAAGCTTTCTCTTTTCAAGAAACAAGATTATCCGTGAGGTAGTAATTATTGAAGCTGGATGGTGGGTGCATGGAATTTATTGTACTATTCCCATTATTTTTGTATGCATTTGAAATGTTAAAAAAACAAAGAGAGCGAGCATGCGAGTCCTCTTTTTACTGGTCGAAACAGATATGTTTCGCAGCCACTTCATTAACTAGCACAGCCATTACAGCTTTCTTACTCAGAGCTAAAGCTTCCAGGTCAGGGTGCCCTGGATTTAGGGACAGGCTCCAATCTTCAACTGAATGTCTTTGGTGAGACCACGCCAAGCCTTTTAGAAAGATGTCTAGACCCACTTACAGTCCAGATGCCCTACAAACCGAAGACATGAGGCAACCGATGACACACCTGACAATGGACTGGAGAATGAATTAGGTCAGCTGCAAAAATTTACAAGGAAGCATGAGACCAGTCTTAAAAGAAATGAGGCCAAGCCTTTATTATTTTTTATAGCTGCAAGTTCAAACTAAAATTGAAAATATAAATAATTAATGTCAGAGGTGTGATGCTTCGGGCTACAGACATTCACTGCTCGCAGGCACATAAGTAAAAGTAAAAAGGGACCCTGACAATTCTGCAGGTTTGGAGAATGCTCCTGAAGCTATCTGCAAACTGCAAAACTGAGCTACCTATTTTCCTTCTCATTCAGGAGGCTGAACAGAGCCCAGTGGGGATCCCTTAAGCAAGACTTCCTCAGATAAGACTAGGTAACAAGAGACTCCCTGCTCACTTTCATAAACCTTTACTACACCTGCACAT